>NC_140240.1:24275310-24735310 GCF_949987555.1 Borostomias antarcticus
GATTCCAAGGCTCTGACGATCCGAGACGCTGAGCATCTTTATTCAAGCTTACAAATCCTGAGAGGGATGTAGGGAGCATGCGCTTTGCGATCCGGGGATGGCAAAGACATCCAGATTGCATGGAGACAGCGTCACTAGCCTACTGAAAATATTGTCAGCACATAGCCTACCCATTTCATTTATACTGGCTAAAAGTTTTGTTGTGCCCATTTTGGAATAAGGAGTGATTAAATTGCATTTCCCAAGATTGTAGCCTTGTCCAGGGACTAATAATCATATAATTTTCATGTTAAAATAGGGCTATATAATCTACCTATTTATATAGCCTATGATTTTGATGTGAGCTAAACTATATAGACACTGATGAAACTGATACAGATCTAACTCTCCAGTTCAAGTCAAGCAGTGAGAGTAGCTTACAAATAGGCTAACAGCTTCCACGCTAAACTGAGAATAGCATGAGCAGCTGTCTCACTATAGGGGCTCTATAGCCTAGTTAGTCCACATAGCTCCAAGGTTAGGGAATCTGTTGAAACTTCTGTTACTAATTTAGCACACACTGAACTACTATAGCTAAAATAATAATAATAATAATAATAATGTATTAATAGCCCACCACCAGTTTAGGCTCAAAGTGTCGATATATAAAGATGATATGCAGGAATAAACGATAAACAGGCAATAATCAATACACAGTAATCAGGCATTCATGTTTCATTGTTTCACCAATATATAGACGTTATCCAAAGTCAGTTAGGATGATTTTATGTGCACCAGTACATTAGGATAATTTAAGACAATTTAAGACAACAAATGTAGTGTACAATCCATCAGTGTTGATTCATTACAACCACAGAAAGACAGGTACAGTATGTTGTGAGACTGTATAGTAAAAAAAAGAAGGAAAAACGTCAGGTCATGTTCATCTTGGACCTGCATTTTCAAGATGCCAGCATTGTTGTTTAATTTCTCCATCATACATGTTATTCTGGAATATTACAGTGGCATATTAATTCAATATCTTATCACTGTATAAATATTGGTCAGGACTAGAAGCACATCAGCATTCAGTATCAATGTAGGCTAACCTCGATAAGCTTGGACAATCGACAACATTGTTGACGTGTGATGAATTAAAATAAATAGCCTACAAAATATTTACACATTAGTGGTACATGTCTTTGATCCCATATGGTAATATGATTCAACCATCATTACAAGTGCAACATCTCCCCACTTACATTAAAGAAAACATTGTGATCTTAAAACACTCAAAAATAATCGACAGGCACTCATCAAAATGTGCTTAGTTACAGTAGATAATAAAATGTAACAGGGCACACTGACAGATTAGATATAGAACTGTGCTAAAAACAAGTTCAGCCTATGTGACATAACCATGACAACAGGAGTTCAGTTATCATTAGGTTAAGAAGTTAAACTCTGAGCATGTTCCAAGATTCACTCAGAGTGGGGAGGTTTAACCAGCAAGTCCGTGTATCAGTGACAGAGTTGAATGGACAGTGTGTCTTATTATAATTGGCTGCGATTATGTATTTGGGGAGCAGGAAACTGATCCTAGACCAGGACACCTGTTTGAAGAAGAACATGTTCTGATGTGACCACACATGAGATAAAGAGAGAAAGGTAGAATGAAGGAATGAGAAAGAGAGAGGGGGGGGGGCAGGGGAGGAGAGAAGATATATATATATATATGAGGAAGTGAGTAAATGAATGGGTTCAAGTAAAATGGATGCTGGATTAAACAGTTAAAAGGAACAGTTTAAAACAACACAAATACACCTTTGTAGCGATGTCACACACACAGTCCTACCGTCGTACCGATTGCAGTGGAACTGATATGTTTCAAGACGAGTACACCAACAGAGATATACTTCATAAATAGACAATATTAAAATACAGTTGTCACAAAAAGTGCAATCTTTCTCTGGGGTTTCTCCTGAAATAGAAGGTTTCAGAGGTTAATTTTGAATCAGTGCTGGTGGGTGCTTCCATCTACTGGCTGGGTGTTCTGTCACTTTGCGCACCCTTACTTATACTGGCCTCTAGTTCTACTTACTGTTTACCATTAACCGCTTGTGTCACCTTGTGTGAGATTCGTAGATTCCTGTGTGGCCATCGTAGTTTCTTTTTTAGAACTTTGACTCTCCTCTTCTTTGGGTCCAGTTGCCTGCTCTTCTGAACTTGGTTTCCCATCGTTAGGGCTTAGTCCCTGTTTGGGAGTCTTTCCCTTCCTCGGGTCCCGCAGCGTCTACCTCCTGGCCGAGCTGCTGCTCCTGGCTGAGCTCCGCGGCGTCCTGCTCGGGGCCGAGCATCCAGGAGAGGGCGGCGACGGCCGTCCCGTCCCCACTCTGCCGGGAGAAACACAGGAAGGTGGCCCAGACGAAGGCACAGCAGCCGGTGAAGGTGGTCCGAATGTACAAGGGCACCAGGGAAAAGTTCAGAAACTAGAGAGAGAGGGAGAGATTGAGGGAGGGAGGGAGGGAGAGAGAGAGAGTAAAAGAAAGGAAACTTTCTGTTAGAATTCAACTATATGAATACTTTACTTTACGGAGGATATACAGCAGACTTTTGGAGGATATAAGGACGAGTGGAGGGATAGTAGTGCTTTTTATTCACACCCTGGATAAAGACAAAAAACTGTATAGAATAAAGTATGCAGTTCTGAGATAGGCTACTGATAGCACAGGTGCAAATAATTGTGATTCTTGGATTTTCTGTGAACAAAATACAGTTTGATTGTGGTCTGTGTCAATACATCATTAATAATGAATATCATTTTCAGAATAGTTTAGAGCGTAAAATAAAGCTCATTACTTGTATGGTTCATGACCTCTTTTGTTAAAGGGTGTGGATAAAAAAAAGAGTTTACTGTAGACTACTGGATGGATGACATGTCAGAATGCAAACGTCATAAAATCACTTACCTGCATGAATGGCCAGAACATCAGTCCAGTCTGAGAGGAGAAGAAAACACATGAATCTACACAACTCTTACTATTAGGCTATAATTCGAGGTGAACTTGAGAGCTAGCAATGTGTGGGGCTGAAAAGTCAAACTGTCAATTGAGAGTTGTCTCTCAAATTTAAAATAACAATCCCGGCCTCTAAAAAATAGGTGTGCTGCTATTTCAATAACGGCCTGGGGATTTCAGACTGGGAGCAGTTTTGAGACTGACCCCCGCACACACACACGTTTATGCATGGACAGCAGGGCTACTCACCTTGTAGGTATTCAGGAACTTCTCATTCCAGTCCTCCAGAATGTCTTCTTTGCCCTCTAGGAAACTCATCCCTAGTAGGATACACAATATTGTAATATTATAGTATGCAGTGTAGCCTATACAGTGACTGCTGAGGCGTCACTGTTACAGCTTCAGGGTTGGCGCATAATTATGTGCCTCTTTGTTTGTCTCTATTCTGGCTGAGCTCCGTCAGCTGTCTTCCACGTGACCTCCATTAGAAAGAGGAGTGGTGGTCGTGCGGGTCAATGGATATGTGAATGAGGAAAGGGACAGTTAAGGTCCAACATTGTTACAATCTGACAAGTTTACGCAATTGGGATGTTAATAATTAACCATTGAGCAAGAATTCCGTCCGTGTATGTGTGATATTTGTCGGTCTAGTCAGCGAGTACCCCCCACTCTCTCACCTGTGTAGAACACCGTGGTGGCCAACGGTGCTGCGGTGGTCTGGTCTAGGAAAAGTTTGCGCACAACCATCCCTCCCGAATTCCCGGGAAACCTCCGCTCCAGGAAGCGCATCCAGAAGAAGCTGAAGTTACCGTGGAAACTGAAAGCGACCACGGCGACGTTCCGTGTGTGCTTCCAATCCAGCTCCTCTCTCCGCGACAACCACTGATGGACGAAGTCCCCACCGGCGAACAAGCAACCGTAGAGGGTCACGTTGGTAGCCCACGGGAATCGCCTAACGTGTCTTAACAATGGATTTCTCATGTTTCCGACATGCAAATAGGGCAAAGGCTACGCAACCTCGAATTTAAAAAAATTGAAATATGTCGAGAACATAAGACTAAAATCGATGACGTCTCTTCGAAATATCCATCTCGATTTCACTGTTGCGTACTGTTGGGAGTATTAACTAGGTCTGTTCATAATTATATGCGACAGCTGTTGGTTAATTCGACTACGCGACTACTTACAATGAATGTTGCCTTGTGATGGGTTCACACGAATGAGTCGAGACACCTTTGATGGCAGAGGCAGTGGAGCTGACAGAGTCGTGCGTAAAATCCGAAACGTCAAGCTAGCCTCGCGTCACTGACTGAATTCTGCGTAAAATGGGTACGCCCCCCGTGACCCAACGTCAAACGGACATTCTACCGCTCGCTCTAGCATCCAGACGTCATTCTCTGTCAGTTTTTTTTAATATCGATGTATTCCTTTAGCCTATGTTAAAGCATTGAAATAGTAGGCCTTATGTATGGGCGAATGAGAGGCTATGGTAAAGCGCTTTGGATGAAATTCCAACCATCCAAATAACCACTAGCCTAGATGTCAAGCTTGTGTTATTTTTGGCATTCATGACGCTGAAGTTCTTCACTTTGTTCTGTGCAGCAGGCCATCGTAGTTCTCAATTCCCACTGTGATAATGACTGTTGACAACTGCCAAGAACAGAAACACCCCTCGCCTAAAACACAATGCAGAGACTAGACTACACTCAGGGAGTTAGGAGAGACACCTGTGTACTAGGGACAAGAATAAGGGTTACACTATACAATCAAAATATAAAACAAATAGCCTACACAAAGGCAACAGAATGTCATAATTGCATATGATTTGCACATCCATAAGATTATCACTGATCTGGAGGCAGTCTCTGTTGATAAGTGCTGGGGTCCCTATTCTACATCACCATACTGTAGCCTACCTGTACATCAGATCAGACCCGTTTCCAGAATGAAATGCCAGGGGGGGCATTCAATATGTTAGGGGGGGCACACACAAATTGTTTAGGTGCTTTTAAGCCCGTTTTAAGTTCTCACCGACACCTACCTCTGTGTGTTTTTGACATAAGTCTATATCTATCTATCTATCTATCTATCTATCTATCTGTCTGTCTGTCTGTCTGTCTGTCTGTCTGTCTGTCTGTTTGTCTGTCTACCTTACCATTACCATATCTTTGGAATGTCTCCTCACTGCTCAGAATTCATCAAAACTGTAAAAATAAGTTGATTGCTGTTATATGGAGAATATGCAAAAACATTTTTGTTAAACCTTTTTAAATAAAAATAACACTAAACCTATCAAGTCCATCATAAGTGATTCAAAGTACTGTACATGCAAAAGGGCATCCCTGTTGTGCAAACAAATAAACAAGTTTTCCCCAAAAGAAAATTGCAGCTTATGAAACTAGCATCTTCAGCCTTGACGAGTCACTTAACCAGCCAACTCTCCTCTCCAGATAGGTGGGGTGACCTGAGAACCTAAACCCTGGGTGGATAATTGTCTTGGTAAAGTTAAAACACGTTAAAAAACGATTGTAATTACTAAAATGTTTTTATCAAGACAACTAAGCCCTGGCGTCTGGTGGGTCCTAGACCAAGTCAGGACCAGCGAAGCAAGCGCGCAGCGCGCACAATTTTGGGAGGGATGCGCTTTCAAAGCATGTCCTGATAGGAGGTTTCACAGCACCAGAAGGGCGCTGAGCAGTGGCATTTTTATATGCAAAAAACATACAGAAACAACCAAGCTTTTAGGGACACACTAAATAAACTACAGAGCCATTATATGACAACAATGGCCAAGCACCACGAAGAGGAATGACAGAACGATAAAATACACCCCCTTAGGGCACAGCACTCAATAGCCTACTCCCTCACTAATCAGTGTTTAGGCTACTAGGCTACTAGCCTACTAGGCATTAGCCCACCGCTCCAGGAAGCAAAGTTAACGCTCTCGAGTGCCGATTAAATCTAGGCAAAGCAAAACGCACAGCGATAACAACTGGTAATTAATCACAAAATACCTTATATCGTAACCCAAACTCGTTTAATCCACTTCATTTTGTAATCAATTTTCAACAAATAGCCTACTCAAGATCTCCTTTACAATGTTCATTGATGCTGCAGGTAGCTATATAGCTAAAGTGGGTAACGTGATTGACCAATAGGTGATGTGAATGACGGGACAGTCAAGTTGTTGCATCATTTTACCTGGCCTACAATATTAAGTGAATAACGAGCTAGTAAGACCGGTCAACGGACCGTAACGTGGACTGTATTTTCATGAGGACTGTAGGGGGCAACGGAGCACTACCAAAATGCTAAACACGGATGAAAATGAAGCGATATGGCAGAATACAAGACGCATTTAAGTCTGAAACAGTCTGAAAGTCGATTTTCGTGCCTTCTTTCACTGAAAGAAAGCGCACAAATCAAGTTTTATTTGTATTTGTATGGGTAGCCTAAGCCAAGGAGCAATCACCACTAGTTCTGAATCTTCTGACATCCACTAATAACTCATCCCATGTATGCAAGTTTTTGCACTAGTATGTCGTTAACATTACCAAAAATAACCGCGCGGCACGGAATGAATGATCTGCCCTACTCTGCCTGGGATTGGCTAATATGGTGCCTTCCTTGGTTGAGATTGGTCAGGTTTTAGTGGTCAGTTCGATTGGTTAAAGTATATCAGGGTAAGCCAATCAGATGCAGAATAGCCCGGGGTCATTCCGTCATCACAGAGATTACGGCTGCGTTCCGAATCGCATACTTCTACTTCTTACTACCAGTACCTACTACAGCTGCCCTTAGAAAGTACGTACTTTGCAAGCAGTAGGCATCCAATTGGGACATACTACTCTGTCATAACATTGCGCCCTGAAATCTGACCACATCCGTCGCAGTCCATAAAGCGACATTCGCCCACAGCTGTCCGCAGAGACGCGCAAGATTCGAGATGGTTGGCGCAGTAAATCCCTTGCAGATGCACGAGAACGCCAGAGACGCCAATACCGTCGGAGGACAAGAGCTCTCCTGTTGTTCCTTTGCGATGTATGTAGTTTGAACTGAATTGTACATTTTAACCTGATCAAGGTATTTATCCACGTCAGTAAAATTACATAATGCATTTCAGTCATTGTCATTCTATGTCCTGTCTGCATGTGAAGCAGCCTCACATTTAACTTAGTAACGTCAGTGTAAACATTATTGCCAATTCTGTTGTGTAACTTAGTTGACTGAACCTACATTTTACAAACTTTGATATGTGACAGTATATAATCAGATCATTGCAGTTGTAATGTAGTGTCCTTGTATCTCAAACTGGAAATAAACCATTCATGCAATTAAGTTAACTTTTTATTTCCCATTCATTTCACATTCAATCACCATACTCATATTCATAGGATGTCCACCCTACAACATATTGCCAGTTGAACCCCAATGCACCCATCCTGCAGCTCTACTTTGATGATCTCCTGGCTGCAGCAGTGTCTGCACCACTTGACTGTGTTCCAGCTCTCCAAGAACACGATTACACGATCCAACATTAGGATACACAGCATCACACCTCATTGTTTCTTCACCAAAACCAAGCTTGATGCCTGTTAATTTGTTCTTCATTTTGTATTGTCACCCTCATTTTCCCAAGCTACCATTATGCATTATGTTTTGTTTAACACGTGTGATGTATAAATCCAATGATCAATCATAACTACATCTAATGATCAATCATGACTTGTGTATTGTGTACTGTGTAATCCACACATCACTTTGTCCCAGTTTCACCTGTAACTTTGAAGGAAAAAGTGTGGATGCTTTGAAAGACCATTTCAAGTCCAGTGGAGGCCAAGCTACCCGTCAGTCAACAATTATTCAACACTCAGAATACAGTATATTTGACTGATTGAGCTCTAAGAAAGCACAGGTTAGTTGGTCGAAACATTTAATGAGGCATTTTAAGCAAACAAATGAAGCTAATAAAATTAAACATGCTGCAACACAAGACAAACAAAACAAACAAAGCTAAATGATAATTTCTTGGCGAGTGCCTCCAGTAGTGCCAAAAAGCGGTCCTCCCGCCTCTCCTCTCTTGACCGAGACTCATCCTCTCTCCTACTGGCCTCCTCGTCTCTTCTCTCCTCCCTTGTAAGTTTTATTAGTCAGGTGCACATCATACAGGTATAATATGCACTGGAATGCAATTGCTAGCTCCCAAATGTGCATAGTACAGTAAAAAATAGAAGTAATTAAGTAAAAGACACTAAAAATTTAAAAAAGAGTAAAAATACAGCACAATCTTGTTATACTGAGGGAGACTGGAGTAGTCCACACCATCTTGTATTTGTCATACCTTGTTCTGGCCACCTCCTCTCTCCTCCTGGCCTCCTCTTCTCTCCTCTCTCCTCCTGCTCTCCTGGTACCTCTCTTCCTCCCTAGCCCTGGCTGCCTCCTCTCTCCCCCTGGCCTCCTCATACCTTTGCCCCTCTAGTGCCTGCTGTCTTGCCTCTCTCTTTTCCGTCTCTCTAAGGTACTCCAGTACCTGGCTACTGGACTGACCTCCCTCCCTCCTTCTCTTTCGTGGTGGTATAGCAGGACACTCGTCCTCCACAGGAATGGGATCAGACACAGAGGGAGTTGAGACTTCAACAGCCTCCTGGCTTGCTGATGAAATTAGCAATGGTGGGGTGATGGATGGCTTACTGCCCAATGCAGCATCCATCACCCCATACCATTTCCAGGAGGCTGCTGTTGCCTCCCCTCCCTCTGTGCTGACCCCTGTTTTAGGACACTTCAAATCCTGCAAATTAGATGACAGGATTAGTTAATGACACTAAAGCATAGTACATGGCTAATCGAAGGCATACACACAACACTGGTGACTGACTTTCTATTTTTGTTTGAGGTTCTCCCATTTCTTTTTTATGGTGGCTGGTGTCACCTTCCCCTCCAAGCCAAGCTCAACCACAAACATCCTAAGGGGACAAGGAACATGCCCAGCAATGACAAATGCTCCTTTCATCACATTTCGTAAAATAGGGTCAAGTGTTACTCACTCAAACCCCTTTATTGCTGCATTTCTCTTCCCAGTGAACAGCTCCTCCTTCTCCATCCTCCACTGGATGAGTTGCTCAGTATGTTCATCTGTCCCTAACAAATTAATGATGTTTTCCAGTGAGACAAAGCAGTTGACTGACTAGTACTTCAACTACCTAGTTAACGTTAGCTAACTGACGTCCTGGATAGGCTCGTGCATTAACAGCAAACTATTTTCTGGTGAGCTGAATTGGTATGTCAAACGTTCTATTAATACATCCATGGTCGTACCTTACATAGCTAGCTATACTGACTTGGCTTGCATTCTGCTTTTTGGCAAATTTGACGAATGATGAGAAGAGTGAGAGGTAACGTTGTTAACTTCAGTGCACCACAAAGCTAGCTAGCTAACTAGCTGGCTAGTTGATGTTACAGAAGTAAGTTACGCTAGTAGCTACCACTATAGATACCACTAGGCCACTGGCTAGATTTGTAGTCATTTGGCTATTTCCGGTGACTTTTGACTTGCGCAGTTGAGCTTTTCTGTCCAACGCGCGTCCACGAAAAAGTTCACCTTTATGTGAAATGTAGACGCACGTTCCCGGCTCTCTCGGCTCTCCCCGCTTTGATTTAGCAATGAAAACCGGCTTGCATAGTAACCTGTTTTTGTCAAATATATCCATTGGAGAAATTATTTTTTCATCCAGGCATCTTAGTTTTAACAGGTTAAATATAACGGAACATGTTTTGTTTGCTAGTAGATGGTATTCATTCCGTTCGCGATAACGTTATTGCAGCCAGGCTAAATTCCTCCAGGGAGCCAGTGACCGGCGAGTTGAAGAGCTTCACTCCCCGCCAGCAGGAGCTTTGGCCGCGGCTACCGCATCTCGGATAACCTGCTGAGTTCGTGGCTGCTATTTCACATTCGCCCTTGATCAATCCCAATACCGATCCATGGTAATAATGAATCAATCGTTCAGATCAGATGGGCAGTGCTGCATGCATGTTACAACATCATTGTTAGCTTTATTAACATAACCATAGCCTACATTTATCTCTCTAACGTTAGGCTATCCATCTTACACCAGTCGGCCATTCGATAGCTAGAAGCGGTGAACGCCAACGTTGACTGAAAACACCCAAACTCAGTGTATCGTTTCATCTTCATGCTACACATCAACTCCTTTCCATTGTATGTGAATAAATTACTGTTATTCTAAAAATATCCCATTTCTGTCCATTCCTGGAAAAGGCTAATAATTGCTGTCAAATGATCACTCCAGTTTATCACCGTATCCCACTACCATTTCAACTATGCACAAGAGGTTGTCTTGTGGTCATTTTCATTAAAAAATGATTAGCCTGATCAGTTTGTTGTATGTATTAAGCCCTTTTTGAGCGGTGTGCTTTGACTACTCTCCTTTTTTGTGGTCATTTTCATTAACACATTTGATTAAACATCCGCACTGGCCTATGAACGGCTAAAGATTCCCCAGGCAGAGCTGGTTGATGCTGCTAGGGAAAGGGATGTCTGGGGCTCCCTGCTGGAACTGCTGCCTCCGCGACCCGACCCCGGATAAGCGGATGACGATGGATGGTATTAAAAGACTTTAGCCGGGACCCCGTTGATGTTAGAATTAATAGGCTACCTTTATTTGTGGTACTTGAACTTGTGTCTGCGTTTCTGGCTTGCCATCATGGATGTATTGTTCATAGGCTATGTTTATCGGATGAGATGCAGTTGTCCGGGCAGGTCAGCTAATGTGATTTACGAATGGAAATACATGCTTGGGAATATTTAGACATTTCAAACTTCCTCTGTTAAGATGGTGCTGGGGACAGCGCAGACGGCCTGCATGGCAGTAAATTATCAAAAATTAGGCAAAATCTATCTATGAAAATAACCTCAGATTGAAACATATTTTGTGGTGAATAAGGCGATATAGGCTTAATGTGTATTTATACGGAGATAAGATTCGATTGATCAAGGGCGAATGTGAAATAGCAGCCACGAACTCAGCGGGTTATCCGAGATGCGGTAGCCGCGGCCAAAGCTCCTGCTGGCGGGGAGTGAAGCTCTTCAACTCGCCGGTCACTGGCTCCCTGGAGGAATTCAGCCTGGCTGCAAGAACGTTATCGCGAACGGAATGAATACCATCTACTAGCAAACAAAACATGTTCAGTTATATTTAACCTGTTAAAACTAAGATGCCTGGATGAAAAAATAATTTCTCCAATGGATATATTTGACAAAAACAGGTTAATATGCAAGCCGGTTTTCATTGCTAAATCAAAGCGGGGAGAGCCGAGAGAGCCGGGAACGTGCGTCTACATTTCACATAAAGGTGAACTTTTTCGTGGACGCGCGTCAGACAGAAAAGCTCAACTGCGCAAGTCAAAAGTCACCGGAAATAGCCAAATGACTACAAATTTGCCAAGATGGCGCGGTTCAATAGGGCTTCATTGTTGTTAGCGGTCAGTGAATGGAGTGGCTGTATCCAGTTCTATTAATACATCCATGCTCCAGCGCGACTTGCACGTGACGTAATTTCCGCTGCGCACAGGATTGTGGGTCAGAATAGGCAGAGAAACCTGCTGGCTTGCATACATGGATGTATTAATAGAACTTTTTTTTTGCATACTGCAAAATACGACCGGATGTAGTATCACATCCTGGCATTTTTGCCATACTGCATGTGGCATACTATGTATTGGGACATACTACATTCTGTATTGGCATACTATATAGTAGGGTAGTATGCGATTCGGAACGCAGCCTACGTCTTTCGCGTTTCGTTCAGGGCGGGCCCAGCTGATTCAGTGGGCGGGCCTGGCCCCCAAATGCCCGCCCTTGGAGACGGGACTGCATCAGATGCTTGGCTTGGACTGGATTTGAGGGTGACATGTCTCTGGCTACTGTTGCTTCCTTGCAGACAGCAAAGCTCTTTTTGTGTCCCTGTATAGGTTCATGTTGACAACTTCTATACTGTGTTTGTCATAAGAAATCTTTGTTGTACACTGCCCCCACGTCCCTGGACTGAGGACCTGGACTGAGCACTTGTGACTTGGGTCCTGGATGCCACTGATGAGGCTGCCCACTGCTCCTGGCTGCACCTGGAGGAGGACAGCTTGGATGGGAGAAATGCACAGGACACATTTCATCAGCGACCACTTCAGCATGTGTGTTCTGTGTCGCCGCCCATTGTACATGCGTTGTTGGTGTTACAAAAAACTGTTTGACTAGAAATAAACTACTTGAAAAGTTGCAATGTTTGTTTTGTCTTTGAAATCAGGATACTTTCCCTCTGCTTTCAAGATTGGTTTCCCTATCCTTTCTATCAAAAACACTTGAACGCACTATCTATAACCAACTGTTTTTGTATCAACCTCCTGGAACCCCACCAGTCCGGGTTCAAGGGTGGCCACTCGACAGAGACGACAGAGTCACTCCGCCGCATGAGCAAAGTCTGTTCTCCGTCCTGACACTCTTACTGTAGACCTGTCAGCAGCCTTTTATTCGGTAGACCACCAGACCCTCCTCTCCACCTTTGAGGAGAAAGGCGTCACAGCCTCTGCACTCTCCCTGTTTGCATCCTACCTGAAGGGCCGCTCCTACCAGGTGATATGGAGAGGGTCCATGTCGGAACCACGTAGTCTGACTACGGGAGTTCCACAAGGGTCCATCCTGGGTCCTCTTCTTTTTTCCCTCTACACTTTCCCTCTACACTACATCGCTGGGTTCTGTCATTCGTTCACATGACCTCTCCTATCACTGCTATGCCGATGACACCCAGCTGGTCCTGTCACCCCCCCCCCCTCTGACACACAAGTGGAGACACCAGAACCGGCCCTCCCTATACGCTCACTACGCAAGTTGCGTAGGGCCCGCAAACTACGTAAGGCCCCGCCTTCCCCTCCTCTCGTGCCAAAGCAGGTGTCAGAGTAGATGCGGAGCTACATTTCGGACAATGAAATGAGGGGGAAAAAAGCATGAGACTGAATTGCGGGAACAGCAATCAGGTAAACTTGCGTTATCTCCTCTCCAAGTTTGATGTCAGCAAATAACAGTGGCTAAAGTTAACGTTCAGTTGCTTGTTAGCTTTAAGCGCATCCTAGTCTGTCTGTCTTGCTAACCAGCACTTGGGCTCAGCAGCGCATCTCTTGGTCTGCGTGTGTTGAGTTGAGTTGCTTTTATTATCATTCAACCACATACAGGTACATAGAGGAACGAGATTGCGCTTCGATTCTAACAGTGCAACATCTAACACAACAATTATACGACAGTTAGGACAGTGCAACATTTACCACAACATTTAGGTCACATTGACGTAACATTATAAAGTAAAAGTGTCTTTTGTTTGTCAGCCAGTGACTCCAGGGCTGTGTTCTGTGACTTTGTGCCTGACAAATGTGAGAGTGAAATGTATTGTGTACGGTTTGAGAAATGCTACAACGTGCACAGCTGTTTAGAAACTGCAGTTCGGAAATCTGTTGCAGTAATAACGTTACCCGATCTGTTCCACGAATATTTACGCTGTGTGGCCAAATTAGTTGGCTAGATAATGTTAGCTAGCTAGCTACGTTGAACTAGGCCTACATGTAGGCCTAGGCCTACATGTAGGCCTATTAAGTGTACTTGTTTAATAATTTTTCATTAGGGATAGGCCTATCCATATTGCAGCTGATTAAATTAATAAGATAATAAAATTAATAATAGCATTGTTACCTATAATTTACAGGTGCTATGCTGAAGTTTGTTAGTAAAACTAAAGGAGATGCTGGATCCTCAGCTAGTACAAGCTCAGTTGATCCACATCCAGCCTCAGCCAGTACTACCACATGCCCAGTACAGCCCGCTTCAACAGATACCACAGGCCCAGTACAGACAGCTTCAACAGATACCACAGGCCCAGTACAGACAGCTTCAACAGATACCACAGGCCCAGTACAGACAGCTTCAACAGATACCACAGGCCCAGTACAGACAGCTTCAATAGATACCACAGGCCCAGTACAGACAGCTTCAACAGATACCACAGGCCCAGTACAGACAGCTTCAATAGATACCACAGGCCCAGTACAGACAGCTTCAATAGATACCACAGGCCCAGTACAGCCAGCTTCGGGAACTACTAACACAGACCTAGGTGAAGTACAGGCATCCTCAACTAGCACTAGCACAACCAGAGGTGTACAGCCAGCATCAGCTACAAGCAGTTCGGGGGGGGGGACTTGATTGTAGCACTGGGGTGTCAATAGAAAAAGGTTTACATGTCTCAGGGGTCAGGTAGCTGGGCCCCTTAGCAGAACTTTGCTTAGGGCCCCAGGGAGGTCAGGGCCGGCTCTGGGAGACACGCATACTGTACTGTAGCTGCATGCTTGGCTGACATCTTGAAGTGGATGATGACACACCACCTCAAGCTCAACCTGGACAAGACTGAGCTGCTATTTTTCCGAGGGAAGGGCCGCACCGTGACTTGGCCATCACCATTGATGACACAGTGGTGATGCTAACTCGGACTGCGAGGAATCTGGGTGTGACAGCTTTGATGGGAGAAATGCAGAGGACTGATACATATCACAGCCGTTACATGGTCTTGCAGATTCCCACTCTATAACATTAAGAGGATTCACCCTTTCCTCACTGATGAAACAGGTGCTTATCCAGGCTCTTGTCATCTCCCGCCTGGACTATTGTAACTCCCTCCTTGCTGGGGCCCCGGCATCAGCCATTAAACTGCTGGAGCTTATCCAGAAAGTTTCAGCTCACCGGGTGTTCAATCACCCCAAGTTCTCCCACACAACTTCCTTTCTCCGTTCCCTATACTGACTCCCTGTAGCAGCTCACATGCAGTTCCCTTCTACAATACCTCCAGGCTATGGTCAAGTCCTATACACCCCCTCCCGAGCACCACGCTCTGCTACCTCGGGGCAATTCACTGCTTCATCACTCCAAGGCCTGTGCAGTTGATCATCACGTCTCTTTTCTGTCCTGGCCCCACAGTGGTGGAATGAACATAACTGCCCACTCTTCTTCTTGTTTGTGTGGGTTAGATGTTATATCCTCTCCCCCCCAGGCTCAGGGCCGAGGGGCTATCCTTTTACCACCCAGAGCCTGGGTGAGGGGTCACCCGGGCTATATATCCGGGCACACCTCCAGGAGCCATGTCACGGTTTCATCATCCACAACCGCATGGGCGATTTTATAGGGGAGGCAGGATTGGCCTGCCCAATTCTGCTAAATTTTCTTTTCTTTACTAATTAACACAATTATTAAATACATAATTGTGGTTTGTACCAGTTTGTGTTAGGTCATCATTCATTTTAAAAGTGTATTTATTACTTAAACTAGGCTACCTTTAAAAAATATCTATATTCATAATCCACCAATGGCACAACTCGTCCGTCGACCTCAACTATTTCTGGTTTGATCTGTTACCACAAAAAAATTAGATCTGACTGTAGGCTACTGCTCAGTGCTCAACAAGCTACAACTAGCCAACCTGCTCACAATGGCGAAAAGAGCTATAAAACAATTGACCACTTATTCATAAAAAAATGAAAATAAAACTGGCAATGCTAATGAAGAAGCTACCACTCGAAATGACACCTCAGCAGGTGCAATCGAATACAGAAGTGCTCCAGAGGCTATCAAAGCTAGCACTAGCACTAGCAACATCACCATCGGCGAGGAAGCTAGCACCAGCAGGCAGTTGCAGTTTGATGTTGTGATGTTGGATATGGCCTAGTGCTTGGTCATAAAGTCATATTGACATGCTTGTGGTGTCTAGATGAAGTTTGATGCGTTGTGCATATTGAATTGTCATACGGATTGCTTATTAGCATACTGTTCACAACTGGCATTCTTTGTAAATAGATGGGACGGGACGGCAGAACTGTTTTTTTTTTCTCATGTCAAAATGTTGCCCCCCTACTCTCAGAGGGTAAAATCACCTATGCACAACCGTCAGGCCATGCATTCCATTGGGTGTCCGATATATCAGACCAGTGGCGATTGCTCCTATAAGCCAGGGTAAGCCTGTCTTACCCATACAAATCCAAATAAAACTTGTTTTTTTGCGCCTTCTTTCAGTGAAAGAAGGCACGAAAATCGACTTTCAGACTGTTTTTGACTTAAATGCGTCTTGTATTCTGTGTTTAGCGTTTTGGTACTGCTCCCCCTACAGTCCTCATGAAAATACAGTCCACGTTACGGTCCGTTGACAGCTGTTTTACTAGCTCGTCATTCACTTGACATTGTAGGCCATGTAAAATGATTCTGGCTTACGGAAATCAAGACCGAATGAAAAATCAACCAATCAAATTAGCCCACACATACAAAACCGCGAATAATGTCGTCATCAGTCGAAATGTAACCTATGTAACCCATTTGTCAAAATGCTTAAAAGTGGGCGTAGGGTAAGCCAGTTCTCAAAGTGCTTACATTGCAATTGACATTTTAACATTGGGACGGTTTATCCAATCAAAACTTGTCATGACTGTCCCATCATTCACGTCACCTGTCAATCACATTACCCACTTTAGCCATCAGCGTCAATGAACATGGAAAACGGAGATCTTGAGTATTTGTTGAAAGCTGATTCCAAAATGAAGTGGATTAAACGAGTTTGGGTTACAATATAAGGTCGGTCTTTTGTGATTAATTACCAGTTGTTATGGCTGTGCATTTTGCTCTGCCTAGATTTAATCAGCACTCGAGAGCGTGAACTTTGCTTCCTGGAGTGGTGGGCTAATAGGGCTAGTAGGCTAGTAGTAGCCTAAACACGGATCAGTGAAGTAGGGGCGTAGGCTATTGAGTGCTGTGCCCTAAGGGGGTGTATTTTATTGTCCTGTCGTTCCTCTTCGTGGTTCTTGGCTATTGTTGTCATATAATGGCTCTGTAGTTTATTTAGTGTGTCCCTAAAAGCTTGGTTGTTTTGGCCTAAATATTGTCCTCTTATTCGCTCGCTCTCAAATTATAGGCCTTTGTTGACGTGTTAAAAAACATCAGTAGCCTAGGCTACTGTAGTTTTCCTGTATGTTTTTTACATATAAAAATGCCACTGCTCAGCGCCCTTCTGGTGCTGTGAAACCACCCATCAGGGCATGCTTTGAAAGCGCACCTCCCAATAAATTGTGCGCGCTATGCGTGCGTGCTTCGTTGGTCCTGGCTTATCCGGTTCTGGGACCCACCACACGCCACTGTATCAGACAGTCCTGGATGACGTTTCTTAAGATCATGTTACAGAGGCATGTGAAAACCACAACAAGCCCTCGCTCTATGGAAGCACAACTAGCGATTCATAAAAATAGATTGATGAAAGCAATCGTTTCGCAGCAGAAAATAATTTTTTTAGAACAGGACAAAACAGAAGTACTGATCATTGGAGAAAAAGCTGAAAGAGAGAAACTAGCTGCACACTTAAAAACTCTGGAAATTGACACCAATTGCCAGGCTAAAAACCTAGGTGTCATACTTGACTCAGATCTTAATTTCGAAAACCACATCAAGAATATTACAAAGACATCCTTTTACCACCTAAGGAACATTGCCAAGGTGCAACCCTTTCTCTCTCAGGCTGACACCGAAAGATTAATGCATGCTTTCATCACAAGCAGGCTGGACTACTGCAATGCTCTACTATCAGGCCTACCAAAGAAAGCAATCTCTAAGCTACAAATGATACAGAATGCTGCAGCACGAGTCCTCACTAAGACTAGACGAAGGGCACACATCACACCAGCCTTAAAATCACTACACTGGTTACCAGTCAACTCTAGAATAGACTTTAAAATACTATTACTAGTCTATAAATATCTCCACAGTCACTCACCAGAATATATTTCAGACATGCTTGTTAAGTACATGCCCAACAGACCACTCAGATCCTCAGGTACTGAACTTTTAACAGTTCCAAAAGCCAGGACCAAGAAACACGGAGAGGCAGCTTTTAGTTTCTATGCCCCCAACCTCTGGAACACCCTACGGGAGTGCCTAAGAAGGGCCGAAACAACGGAGGTCTTCAAGCGAGACCTCAAGACGTACCTTTTCGACCTAGCCTACAATCACTAGCTAGGACCTTGAGACACAGAAAGGCAGCCTCAAACCTACCTGTGAATCCTCTGTATACATTGGTATTTATCCTGCTATGCAATGTATGTATATCAAGTAGTGTACAGAAGCTGGTTATCCTGAAACAGGCTTGTTCTGTTCTGACAGCTGTGTTGCTACAATGACTCAGTGTGCTACTAACCGTTTTCTGCCTCCCCCAGTGCCTCTCTCTCCCTCCTATCCTCTAACCAGGTCCAGTGTCAGCTGTGGAGCTGTGGATATCGTAGTATTTAGTACACACACACGTACACACAGACACACATCAGTCCACATCCGGCTTAGGCCTGGACCTGATGCTCTTAGCCTCTCTTAGCCTTTCTTGCTCTGAAAATTTAATTTAATGTTCTTTAAATTCTTTAAATGTTCTTAGCCATTAGACAAATATATTCCAGGAGCTTGCCCCAGGTTGCCTGTTTCAATATCTGTGTGGTCTGTATGGCTCTATGTGCTACTAACCCTGTTCTGCCTTCCCTCTCCCTAGTGCCTCTCTCTCTCCCTCCTATCTTCTAACCAGGTCCAGTGGATGCCCCACTGTCACCAGCAGACCTCCCGGAGTCCGATAGATACCCCCGTGTCTGCTGTGGATGTCGTAGCATGTCCGTAGAATGTTCTCTCTCCTATGATGCTTTTAGCCTCTCTTACTCTGAAATGTAATTTAATGTAATGTATTGCTTTATAAATGTTCTTAGCCAGTAGACAAACATACTCCTGGAGCACTCGATCGCCTTGTTGAGAGGGGTCAGGGAAGAATTTTTACAGCTCACTTATCTGGCCCCCGGGTGATTACTGTTTTTTTGCTTCCCTCTGGAATATGTAGAGAGTGGGTCGTATGCCCACCTCCCTTGTTCTCTATAAAGCGCATTGTGTTGCCTCTGGGTATGAAATGCGCTATACAAATAAAGCTTTGATTGATTGATTGATTGACGTAATGGCGGCGTTTGAGAGGCCAACGAACAAAGCCCATGACTTAAAGGATGCGTTGTTTTTTTGTACAAGATGCGGCAAGACCGCCACAACGCAATAATGTTGCGCCACAGGGAGTTGCGCCACAACGCAATAATGTGCACAGGGCATTAGACTACTGAAAATAATGGTCAAATGCGTCGCAGACTAGCCTGGTACGACCATCCCGTTCTCACGAGCTCACATTGTTTCACTTACGCAGAACGGTCTGGCCTTCGCCTCCTCCAGAGCGATTATGCCAAAATCCAGACCATACCGAGCCAATCAGGGACTGCGTTTTAACTGCTGTCCCACCCCACAGTAGAAAGTAGATTGGTTCGTGTCCCTGCCGCTCGCTAAACAAACATGACGGCTCCCGAAGCAACGAGTGGTAACGTTAATGTTAGAAGAATAAACGCAGCTATAAGTGCAGTTATTGCAGAAATAGACTTAATCACAACACTTAAACAAGAACAAGAGTATGTACTAGCGGATTTTCTCGGTGGAAAAGACGTTTTTGCCGTTCTTCCGACTGGATTTGGCAAAAGTTTTCTGAACGCTGATTGGCTGAAGGTGTTTGTCTGTCAAGGCAAGTACCCTCGCCCACGTAATCGCTCTCTATGGGGCGAGGGCCAGACCGATATTGCGGAGCGAAGCAGTGAGCTCGCTAGATCGGGATGGTCATACCAGGCTAGTCCCAGACCACCTCGGCAAGTGGTATGAGGAAACGTTTCATAAAACGTTTTGGTGGCCATTTACTTGTATTCAGCGCTGTCCACTTTGAATCTGATTGCTCTAAACGCATTCTAAAACCAGGTCTAAACGGGGTCATAGAGTACAAATAAATATATATATTCATATTATTATATTATAGGTTCACATAATATTAGATTTTATTGTCATCCTTACAAAAAACATTGAATCTGGCGAAATATACTCGAAATATAATACAAATATACAGATACAATGTCAAAGTGATTTGCAGATGCATATGATTGTCACAGATCTGGGGGTAATCTAAGTTGATATGAGCTGAGGTCAGTAGCCTATGTTAATAGGCATTTGGCTTGGACTGCGCTTGGGTGTGAAATGTCTCTGGCTGCTGTCGCTGCCTCACGGACAGCATAGCTCACAAGAATACCAACCACAACGCCAACCAGACTCCCAACACACGCACCCAATGGTCCCCTTTGTGCCCCTGCAATCGCACCCACAAAGGCTACCATAACTACTGTGATGATCACTAATAATGGCTTGACATAGTACTTTATTAAAGCCACGCCTGCCTCCCTGCCACCCTCCCTGACGGCCTCCAGATCAGTCTTCTGATGGCCTGGCTCATCCTCCTGATCCTGCTTCATTGGGCTCACTGTGAAGAAAATATACAAACAGTTTAGAAGTTTAAAACCAAACCGCTTGCTTGAGGGTTAATCACATATAGGGACACTTAACCCTGGGCTTAGTCAAAGAATGTGCAGAATAAAAAACCCTACTGTACTTGTGTTGTGTCATCATTTGAAAGTCCACATTATATGTAAATGAGCGGCTCAACACAGATCTGTTAGTACACATTTTTAAATTAATTTTACTTACTGTTTGGACGATCAATTTCACTGCTATTCTTCCTCTTCCTCTGCCCCTCTACTGGCACCTTTTCTGTTTTAGAACCATTCAGCTCATCTTCCAATTTTTTCAGCTGCAATTTGTATCTCTGCTTCACTTTCTCCTCTCTGTCTTCATATGTCTTTCTCAGCACTGCCACGTCTCTTGACATCCTGCTCTCCATCAGTTCGTAGTACACCTGGGGCAGGAAGAACTCATCAGACTCCTCCTCCACCACTATCTCGATCTTTCGCAGGAGCTCGGACACCTGCGTGCAATTGCTCATAGATTCACAAAGAACATGATGCCTGCCGCTGCATTTCTCCAACAGGCCTCTCGCGCTCTCCATCGCCTGCTTTAAGGTAGCGTGATCTTCCTCCTCAGACTCTCTAACGAACAGCACCAGAGCATGCTTCCACACCCTCTTGGACAGAAGCTCCATGTGGTGTTGGATGGACTTCTTCTCACTGTTTGAATATTTTTGTTTCATGGGTAACACCAAAATGAGAGCGTGGGGTCCTGGAGGACACAGAGTCACGCTGCGAGCAATTTCCTTTTTTATCCGGGCGTCCGTGCGTTTCACAGATACTCTGTCCCAGCCAGGAGTGTCCACCACCGTGACTGTTCTCCCTGCCACTTCTCCCTGCTTCTCCACGCACATGCCCCTGTCTCTCCAGTCGTCTTTTCCCAAGATCCATTTGGCCACCACACTCTTTTCCGCCTCTACGCTCCCCAGCAGCACGAGGCGAAGATCTGACTGTAGACGACCCCCTGGTTGAAACAAAAACGAAAAAAATTATAGCTGCTGCATAGCATTTTGTGGAGGAAGAGGAAGAAGGAGACAAATACATGAGGGTCTCTTCCCAGACCCTAATTATTTAAAACATCTTAAATTCAAAATATCTTTAAAATCATGTGTCTGAGATCTACAAGGCACAGTGCCTGAGTAGACATTAGCATGTTCGTTCGTTCGTTCGATCTATGTTATGTTATGTTATGTTATTTTTATTTATAATGCGCACCCTCAACCAACTGTTACATCAGCCCGGGGCGCAGCCCAGGTACAAAGGGATCTATCTATCCATCTATCCATCTATCCATCCATCCATCCATCCATCCATCCATCCATCCATCCATCCATCCAGTCGGCTGTAGTTTAGTTGGTAGAGTGGGTCGTTCAATAATCGGAGGGTCAGTGGTTAGAATCCCAGCTCCAACTGTCCACATGTCGAAGTGTCCTTGAGCAAGACACCTAACCCCAAATTGCTCCCAATGAGCAGGTTAGCACCTTGCATGGCAGCTACTGCCGCGAATGAGAGGTTATTGTAAAGCGCTTTGAGTGCCGCTAACTCGGAAAAGCACTATATAAGTGCAGTCCATTTACTGTATCTATGTGCTCGGTAAGTGACAAACGGGCTGGGGTTTGAAATGTTTTTTGTCTTGTCTTGCTAATTGCAGATTGACTCCAAATGTGCTCAATCAGTGGCCAATCAATCAATTAGAATAGAAAAGATGAATTGCCATATATAACCATTACAGGTACAGGTACATTGGAATTCTTGTCATTACTTGCCCTTACAGTAACCTATCAGCACTAATCAGTTCCTCATTCTAGTCCTAGGTAGTAGCTAGACATACAGTCAAGCCGGAAAGTCTGCACACCCCTTTCACCCTCTCCACATTTTATTACATAACAGACTTATTCTACAATAGATTTAGTTCATTTTTTGCCTCAAACATCTACACACAATAGCCAATAATGATGAAATGATCATTAGAAAATATGCAATTTTATTTTATAGAAAGAATTGGTTATTTAAGGTTTACGCATCTGTTCACACCCTTAGCCCAACACTTGGTTGATGTACTTTTGGCAGAAATTACAGCTTCAAGGTGTCTTGGCTAAGAAGCTACAGTACGTGCTTGGCACACTTGTTTCTGGATATTTTTGCCCATTTCTCTTGGCATATCCTTGCAAGCTGTCAGGTTGGATGGGGTCTGTCAATTATGAATGAACAATCTAACTGGGTTTAGTTAGATAATCAAAAGAACACGTGAGTGGTCGATTCAAGCTGGTTTCAAACAGAGACAATAGATTTATTCTGAAATTACGTTTTGCAAAGCGGACTCTGAAAACAGGAAATGTTTCCGATCAGTCAGAATACTGAAACTCAGTCGTGCAGAATCTCTTATAGGATGGTATAGAGGAAGTGAGTGATGTCACAGACCAAATGGTCTTTCTAAACAGAGATTCTCTGGGAACGGATGAAAAGGAAGTTTCACAGAGGTTGTAAAACAATAAACTTAGAGAAACTCAGATAACATCAATCAAGTAGGAAAACAGAAAGAAACAAATTGCAGGTAACACATTGGTGAGACTTGAATTTCATTAACAATTTGCACAGACATTTTCAGCTCTTTCCACAGATGTTCAATTGGATTCAGGTCTGGGCTCTGGCTGGGCCACTCATGGACATTCACAGACTTTCTCCAAAGCCACTCCTTTGTTCTCTTGGCTGTGTTCTTCGGGTCGTCATGTTGAAAGATAAACCTTCACCCCAGTCTGAGGTCCAGAGCGCTCTGGAGCAGATTTTCTTCAAGGATGTTGGTGTATTCATCTTTCCCTCTATCAGGACTAGTCGCCACATTCCCGCTGCTGAAAAACATCCCCACATCATGATGCTGCCACCACCATGCTTCACCATGCTTGTAGGGATGGTATTAGCCCGGTGATGAGCGGTTCCTGGTTTCCTCCAGAGGTGACGCTTGGTATTCAGGCAAAAAGTTCAATTTTGGTTTCATCAGACCATAGCATCTTGATTCTCCTGATTTCAGAGTCCTCTAGGTGCCTTTTGGCAAACTCCAAGTGGGCTATCATGTGCCTTTTACTAAGGAGTGGCTTCCGTCTGGCCACTCTACCATAAAGGCCTGATTGGTGGAGTGCTGCCTGGATGGTTGATCTTCTGAAAGGTTCTCCCATTTCTACAAGGATACACTGGAGCTCTGTCAGAGTGACCCTCGGGTTCCTGCTCACCTCCCTGGCCAAGGCCCATCTCCCCAATTGCTCCGTTTGGCCTGTTGTCGAAGTCTAGGAAGAATCTTGGTGGTTCCAAAATTGTTCCATTTACCAATGATGGTGACCACTGTGCTCTTTGGGACCTGCAAAGCTGCAGATTTTTTTCTGTACCCTTCTCCAGATCTATGCCTTGACACAATCCTGTTTCTCAGGTCTGCAGATTT
The DNA here is from genome assembly GCF_949987555.1 of Borostomias antarcticus. Lineage (NCBI taxonomy): Eukaryota > Metazoa > Chordata > Actinopteri > Stomiiformes > Stomiidae > Borostomias > Borostomias antarcticus. The sequence continues at coordinate 24,299,227 of NC_140240.1, forward strand.
GACACCATGGCTTAAAGTTTACTCTGACATGCACTGCCAACTGTGGGACCTTATATAGGCAAGTGCAGGCAATCCCCAATCATGTCCAAACAATTGCATTTACCACCGGTGGACTCCAATTAAGTTGTAGAAACATCTCAAGCAGTATCAGTGGAAACAAAATGAACCTTAGCTCACTTTTGGGTGTGACATCAAAAACATCACACTTGTTGTTACGGCCCCTCTCAGGCTGTTATGTTTAGGAGTGTAAAGGGAGAGGGGCAACCGCAACAAGCGGTGCCTGCGTGTGGCTAAGTATGGGTAATGTAAAGCAGACTAATGGAAGCAGTGGCTAAAACAAACAACACAACAAACAACCAAAAAGGTAGACGGACAACCAAGGAACAATAACCTTATTAGGTTTATTGTGGTACCAAAAAGGTGATGTAAGAGACGGATAACATGAATAACATTAAACAATGAAAACAAGAGGCCAAGCTCTCCTCGGGACAAGCTAAGGGGAGGGGCGGTACAGGTGCCAAAATAATAAAGTACCTAAACCCGTTCCTATTCTAGTCCCTTGAACACTACCCTAACCACTTACTTACCTAGATGTACAAACCATCGTCCTCACTATCTATCCCTAAACTATCCCTCCTAGACTAAGCCCGCTAAAATACAAAAGGTAGCACCTGACCAAAGAAGCTTACCTGGTGTATTTAGACATCGAGTTACCTACGTGTGTAAATGTAAACCCATGGGCCGCTAGCCTACCTCCCTAACCCTCCCCTGGAACTAACTATGGGGGGGAACCGGAGCAACAGGACAGACATAAACCCATAACAAAAGAAAAGGGGCTACAAAGACAGAACAGAACGTAAGGTAAATAACCGAAGTCTAGGATTAACAAACAGAATAGACAGCCTACCTAACAAAAATCAAATGCCACTACCTGAACATACAGGGGAGACGAAGGTTTAAATAAACAGCACAACACCCTGATTGGACAACAGTAAAGTGACACAATGATACGATTGGCTGACAGGACGAGACGATTAGCTGGCGGCACATGGAACAGGAATGATTGCCAGCACAGCTAACGATGACGGACAGGACAGACGACCAATGGGGGACAGGAGCGCCTAGAACTCAAGGAGAGCAAGAAAGAGGGAACAAAAACACGAAACGGACAAACATAGATTGTAGGCCTAATAACTAAAGTGAAACGTAACACCCCCACCCATAAAGAGCAAACCATTAGGTTTGTGACAAACCATAAAAGAACCAAAAAAAAACATGCATAGTAAATAATGCATAATAGTTTTACCAAATGAATTACATGGATGAACTAAAGCAATCAAAATAAACAAGCAAAACAGAAAAGGGACCTAAGCACGCGACAGCGCGTCCGCCAAGACATTCTCAGACCCCTTCTTGTGCTTGATGACCAAATTGTAACCCTGGATCACCAAGGCCCACCGCATGAGGCGGTGGTTGTGGTTGTACATTCGATATAAGAAAACCAGCGGATTATGATCCGTGTACACCACTACAGGGAGAGGAGATGAACCAACATAAACCTCAAAAAACTGTAAAGCAAATAATAATGCTAGCGTCTCCTGTTCAATCGTGGAGTAGCGCGACTGACACGCGTTAAACTTCCGAGAAAAATAACAAACGGGGTGATCAATCCCATTAGCATCCTCTTGTAGTAATACGGCACCAGCGCCAACCACACTAGCATCTACCTCCAGCTTAAATGGCTTACTGAAGTCAGGCGCAGCCAGGACTGGTGAAGAGCTGAGGAGAGTCTTCACGGCTGCGAACGCACCCTGGCACTCAGGGGACCAGCGGAATGCTACGGTCGGACTGAGTAGAGATGTTAACGGGGCAACAACAGAGGAGAAATTACGACAGAACCCGCGGTAATAGCCACCCATCCCGAGGAATCTGCGCAACTCACGGCGGGTTGCAGGAGGGTACCTGACGATAGCTGCCACTTTATCAGCCAGCATACGGACCTTACCCTGCCCTACCTGCTTGCCAAGATAGGTCACAGTAGCTCTCGCAAACTCGCACTTAGCGAGGTTCAAAGTCAAGGACGCCCTGGCTAGACACTCAAACACGGTTCTCAGTGATTGGAGATGTTCGGACCAGGTCTCGGAGTGAACCACTAGGTCGTCCAGATAGGCGGTGCAGTTTGGGACATCTGCCAGCACGATGTTCACTAGGCGCTGGAATGTAGCTGGAGCATTACGCATCCCAAACGCCATTACCGTATACTGACAGAAGCTATCTGGGGTCACAAAAGCAGAGATGTTAGAAGCACGAGGACTAAGTGGGACCTGCCAGTATCCTTTGAGCAAGTCTAATTTGCTCACGAACTGGGCTGAGCCGATGGTATCAATACAGTCATCCAGTCGTGGCAACGGGAAACAGTCAGGTACAGTCACAGCATTCACCTTTCTGTAGTCGGTACAAAACCTGGCTGTACCATCAGGCTTTGGAACCAGAATGCATGGAGAACTCCATGAGCTGGAGCTGGGCACTGCCAAATTATTCTCCAGCAAATACTGAACCTCACGTTTCATAGCTGAGCGTTTTGTCACGTTGACGCGGTATGCGTGCTGCTTAATGGGCACCGCGTCACCCACGTCCACGTCATGTTCCAGCACGTTAGTGCAGCTAGGAACATCACTGAAAAGACAGGGGAAATCATTAATCAAGCGGATGACATCGGATTTTTGCTCTTCACTTAAATGTTCTAAATGAGAGGAGAGAGACCTGAGCATGTCGGAGTTCCTCAAACGCGCACACTGCTCAGGCACATTTCGCAGCACCAACCCGTCCTCGTCCCCATCAACCATAAAGTCACGCACCAGTGCCGCCGAGGCCACAGACGAGACAGCGGACCCAGCTGTCTGGTCAGAATGTACAGATAAAACCTCTCTGGCATGGTAACGCTTTAACATGTTAATGTGACAAATTCGGGTAGCGCGCTTCCTGTCCGGTGTCTGCACAACATAATCAGTGTCGCTTAGCTTTTTCTCTATCTGGTAAGGACCTGAAAAGCGGGCAGAGAGAGAAGACCCTGGAATAGGTAGGAAGACTAACACACTGTCACCAGGCTGGAAAAATCGAAAATCTGCTTTTCTATTGTGAAAGGTATTTTTGATTAAGTGCTATTATAGTTGTTTAATACAAGGCCTGCCTTTTTAGGCCTAGTTAAGCTTCAATACTGCTGTACACTGTACTTTTCCAGAACACATATTACGCATGAAAAGTTGTTATCTGTGTTCCAGTAGCAGATAAGTTGACTGCCAAGGACACCTCACAATGAAAAGCCTGTCTGTGTTGCAGTAAGATGTAACTAACAGAACACCCTAATCACATCGGCTGAATGGAAAACGAAAGTAGTTAGCTCATAGGACTAGCATTAGATAAAGGTTTCAACCAATCAGGTACTCACACATGTAGTCACGCGCCAATGTGTTGTGTGGAATAGTATATACAGAATGTTCCGACACTAGTCGGCGCGCTTGCACAGATACCCCTTGTGTCTCTGTGTAACCGTCCCTTTGCTGCAATTGTAAGGTAATAAAGTATGTTTCTTTTACTCTACTCTGTTATATTTCGTGTCCTCATTTGACAAGGTTGTGTGCTTGTGTTGGTCCTTGGGAGGAGAACCCTGTGGTAGGCTACTGGTGAATTCAATCTGAAGTGTTATAATGGCATTTTGTGAGTGTCCAAATGTCATAGGTCAACCGAGTCCAGCCACCACACTATCAAAATGCTGCTTCATCTTCTTTTGGGAAGAACCAAGCGCGTCTCTGGCTAGCGCGCATGCACCATGTAGTCGCTCCCTAAACTGGCTAACATATTCCAGCACACTACGCGAGCCAGCGGTGGGCGACATAATCTGGTCTTTCAATACTTTTAACGGACCACGAACCGTATGCCCAAAAACGAGCTCAGCGGGACTAAAACCTAACGACTCTTGAACTGTCTCACGGGCAGCAAATAGCAGCAACGGAACGCCCTCATCCCAGTCTCTCTCTGTGTCCATACAATATTTACGCAGCATAGATTTAAAAGTCTGGTGCCACCTTTCCAAAGCACCTTGGCTTTCGGGATGGTAGGCACTGCTCACACTGTGCGTAATAGAGAGAGATTTCAAAACCTGCTCAAACACTTTGGACAGAAAATTCGTTCCCTGGTCCGTTTGTACCATTTTTGGGAGACCGAAAGTAGAAAAAAACTTGACCAAAGCTTTCAGCACGGCTTTGGACGTAATATTACGCAGTGGAACAGCTTCAGGATATCGAGTAGCAGAGCACATCATTGTTAACATATATTGATTCCCAGACTTAGTTTTCGGAAGTGGGCCTACACAGTCGACTATCACCCTCTCGAAAGGTTCTCCCATAACGGGAATAGGGTGCAAGGGAGCCGGAGGAATTACTTGGTTCGGCTTCCCAGTGACTTGACAAGTATGACATGTTTTGCAGTACCGGGTCACATCGGTTTTCAAACCAGGCCAATAAAAATGACGAAGTACCCTGTCATACGTCTTAGTCACCCCTAGGTGACCAGACCACGGGATATCATGAGCTAGGGCCAGCACTCTCAGACGCAGGGCGGAGGGAACGACAACCTGAACCACCACACTCCAGGTATCGTCAACACGGGGAGTCCACCTGCGCAACAGAAGATCATCCTCGATAAAGTAGGCTGCTTGCAATGACATAGCTTCCTCTGGACTAACCGCAGCAGCAAAACACGGCGACAGACTAGTATCCTCCTTTTGGGCCTGAATAAGCTCTGTACGGGTGACGGGTAAATGTAAAGCCGCCTCTTCATAGTTTACCGCTTTCTTATCCGAACCAGAGCTAGGCACCTGAGCCTTTTCGCCTGAGAATACAGGAGCAAACACGGTATCGGTTAGACCAATCACGTCAGGGCAACGACATGCCTGGGCACGCGTCACTGCACAAGTGGGGAATACCTCTGGGAACTCCTGGCCTAAATGATCGATGGAATGCTCGATGGGAGTGTCTAACACTTCCAACGTAGGCGTCACTTTGCCCCCTGCTACATCGTTTCCTAAAATCATCGACACACCCTGAATAGGCAGACTAGCCTGCACGCCGACACGGAAACATCCACTAACCAACTCACAATCCAAGTTAACCTGGTGGAGGGGCACAGGTACATAACCCATTTCAATACCTTGCAACACTACATTAGAGCCACTGTACGACTTGTCCGACCACGGCAAGGCATCGGCCAAAATAAGAGACTGCGCCGCACCAGTATCTCGTAAAATCTGAATGGACGTCTTCGTTGGCTCACCAGTGAGCGAGACCAACCCCTGAAATATGAATGGCCGATAACTAGACTCAGGAAGGGCCGACACACTAGAAACCAAACTAGAACCACTCTTAACTGGTTTCACCAAGCCAACACCCTTAGTCTGAGGGGGTGGCTGTTTACGTTTTAAAATGACACAATCGGCGATCACATGTCCTGGCTTATGGCAGTAAAAACAGCTACGCTCCTTTTTCGAGTTACGCACCACGAACACACCCTGACTACTCTGAGAGGGGACACTGACACTCTTACCATTTCGACTGGTCTCACTACGACCTGGGGTGGAAAATACTGTCTTGTGGGTCAAGGTAAACTCATCCGCGAGCACGGCCGCCTGGGCAAGGGACGTCACCTTTTGCTCATTCAAATAAACTGCTAAGCGCTCAGGAAGACAATTTTTAAATTCTTCCAACAAGATTAACTCACGCAAACTAAAAGGCTCCGTAGCCTTACTGGCAGCACACCATCTGTCAAAGAGAGTTTCTTTCTCTCGAGCAAACTCGACAAACGTTTTCCCAGAAACCTTTTTATGGCCCCTAAACTTTTGTCTGTAGGCTTCAGGGACTAACTCGTAAGCGCGTAATACAGCAGCTTTGACCACATCGTACTTTAGACTATCCTCAAGGCTAAGTGCAGCTACAACTTCTTGAGCCTTGCCAACTAATTTGCACTGTAGGAGAATTGGCCAAACATCTCGGGGCCAACAGAGAGTAGTGGCAATACGCTCGAACGCACAGAAATACGATGCAACTTCTGACTCTCTGAACTGAGGTACGAGAACAATGTTCTTACTCACGTTAAACGTGTCAACTGACTGGCCGGATGGCGTAATCACTCGAGGGGTGGAATTCCAAACAGGAGCCGGAACCAAGGCCGCTGCCCCAGCCTCCAACTCGAGCTGGCGAATTCTCACCGCCTTGTCCGCCTCAATCTCAAGTCGTTTGACTTCAAGTCGGTGCGCATTCTCCATCTCCTGCGCCCGATCATCTCTCTCCATTTGGAGACGTGCCAGCCGCACCTTCAGGCGCGCGCCTGGGGATGCCCCACCCAAACTCGACATACTAGGAGACTGTGGGTCATACCGTGGCATGGTGGTGGGATGTCGCGGTGGCGACTGCAGACCTACCACAGACACGGCCACCGCCGGACCCGTAGTCGGACCGTCGTCACCCAACTCCACATCACTCCCTCCCGTCTTAACGGGGACCACATCTACACCCTCGTCAGGAGGAGGAGGCGGAACGACAGGCACACCGGAGACCAACACTCTCATGCCCACCAACCCGGCCAGCACTTCCTGCTTAACCTCAGCCTTCACTAGATGCCTTTGCACCGGGACCTCATAATGCTCAGCAATAGCAATCAAATCTTTTTTATGACACGCGTCCAACAACGCTACCGACGGCGCGTCAATAAACAACTGCACTATGGAGGCAGCCATCACCACAATACCACATCAACAAAAAATGCAAAATAAGTCAACACAAAACACTAACCATACCCAACAGAACCTGAATCGCAGACACAAAAAAACCGGGAAAACAAATCCGGACGAGCCCCCATTCATGTTACGGCCCCTCTCAGGCTGTTATGTTTAGGAGTGTAAAGGGAGAGGGGCAACCGCAACAAGCGGTGCCTGCGTGTGGCTAAGTATGGGTAATGTAAAGCAGACTAATGGAAGCAGTGGCTAAAAACAAACAACACAACTAACAACCAAAAAGGTAGACGGACAACCAAGGAACAATAACCTTATTAGGTTTATTGTGGTACCAAAAAGGTGATGTAAGAGACGGATAACATGAATAACATTAAACAATGAAAACAAGAGGCCAAGCTCTCCTCGGGACAAGCTAAGGGGAGGGGCGGTACAGGTGCCAAAATAATAAAGTACCTAAACCCGTTCCTATTCTAGTCCCTTGAACACTACCCTAACCACTTACTTACCTAGATGTACAAACCATCGTCCTCACTATCTATCCCTAAACTATCCCTCCTAGACTAAGCCCGCTAAAATACAAAAGGTAGCACCTGACCAAAGAAGCTTACCTGGTGTATTTAGACATCGAGTTACCTACGTGTGTAAATGTAAACCCATGGGCCGCTAGCCTACCTCCCTAACCCTCCCCTGGAACTAACTATGGGGGGGAACCGGAGCAACAGGACAGACATAAACCCATAACAAAAGAAAAGGGGCTACAAAGACAGAACAGAACGTAAGGTAAATAACCGAAGTCTAGGATTAACAAACAGAATAGACAGCCTACCTAACAAAAATCAAATGCCACTACCTGAACATACAGGGGAGACGAAGGTTTAAATAAACAGCACAACACCCTGATTGGACAACAGTAAAGTGACACAATGATACGATTGGCTGACAGGACGAGACGATTAGCTGGCGGCACATGGAACAGGAATGATTGCCAGCACAGCTAACGATGACGGACAGGACAGACGACCAATGGGGGACAGGAGCGTCTAGAACTCAAGGAGAGCAAGAAAGAGGGAACAAAAACACGAAACGGACAAACATAGATTGTAGGCCTAACAACTAAAGTGAAACGTAACACTTGTGTACATATATTTTACATTTAGATTTTTAATAAATTAGCACAAAGGTCTAAAAACCTGTTTCTATTTTGAGACAAAAAAAATGAACTCAAATTATTGTAGAATACGTGTGTAACGTAATAAAACATGGAGAAGGTGAAACGGGTGTGCGGTCTTTCCAGCTGGACTGTAGTTCCCAAACTGGCACTTTACTATCCATGTAGTCCTAGGGTCGGCCATTTTGGGCAGGGTTGCCAACAGCGACGTCTCTGATTGGTGGAGCTCGCTGTCACCATGGAATGAGGCAGTACTATTGCACTATTGTGGGTATATTAGTATATATAGTATATTTTTGTGTGTTGGCTGTAAGCTGACACACCAAGAAGAGGGAATCCTATTTGTTGCTCCCTTCCTCCCTCTTTCCCTGTTGGCGTTGTTGACCTGCAGTTCTATGTTGCTACCACAAGAGGCAGTGGTCCCAGAACATCAAAAGAAAAACACTCCACAGATTTCCCAGGTCAGCGGTGGCTGAGTGGATAGTGCATATTTGTTAATTATAGACCCTTTTACAGCCTAGTCAGCAAAAGTATGCGCGCGCATTCTTGAAACAGCAGCAGGGGAAGACAGACGAAATCGCCATTATTAAGCGTACGGACTGGACTGAGGACATCATCAAAAATTCCAGCGTTTGCGGTGCCCACTTTATATCAGGTAAGTTATTTTGACTACCTGGTTTCACTGGAATGTCTGGTTGAAATGTAGCCCTTCTCAGTCCCGTTGTCGCATTCCGCTTGCTCATGCCAGACAACAGTCCTTTGCTGGTCCATTCACTTTACCGTCAAAATAAATCGGTGTCGGCCTAGTTGAGGCGCTCATATTTAATAAGTGTCAGATAAACATAAAACTTCACTTACCTAAGCAAAAGTGTCTATTTTAACAAATGCTGGGTTGAAGCTTCAAAGCACCGCCACCACCATAGAAGAAGACTACCTCGGAAAAATAATTTCACTCGGACAGAACGCGTCTAAATAAGTTATTTATTGGTAGCGCCGAGGCTTCAAAACCCAGCATTTGTTAAAATAGACCCGTTTGCTTAGGTAAGTGAAGTTTCATGTTTATCTGACACTTGTAAATATGAGCGCCTCTCCTAACCAGGCCGACACCGATTTATTTTGACGGCAAAGTGAATGGACCAGCAAAGGACTGTTGTCTGGCATGAGCGAGCAGAATGCGACAACGGGACTGAGAGCTGTAGCTGCAAAGGGGGGGCCAACTCCAAATTAATGCCTATGAATTTAGAATGGGATGTCATAAAAGCTCCTGTAGGTGCAATGTGTTGGTGTCCCAATACTTTTGTCCACATATTGTAACTAGGCCGAATGGACCAGCAAAGGACTGTTGTCTGGCATGAGCGAGCGGAATGCGACAACGGGACTGAGAAGGACTAGTTGAAATGTAGAGTAATATCTGAAGTACAGTAACCCATAACCTGGCTGCACGCTAAGCTAAAGCTAAGTTCAGGAAATGAAGCCCAATGATAGCTAGCTAACGTTAGCTAGTGCTAGCTAACACGCTAGCTAGTGTTAGCTACCTAACTCAAGGCCCGAGGAGTTGGAGATACTGTGCATGTTCTTTCAAAGTGCTTTAGCTAAGGTTAGCTACTACAAGCTAGCTAGTCCTTGTCACCAACACTTGCCTCACAATGTATGTAGCTAAACTATTCACACAGCAAGCAACGTCAGCTGACTGGGACTGTCTCGTGAGTAGAATAACCAGTGTTGTGAAATACATTTAACAACTGGTCAGTTGATATGTTGCACAGCAATCGAGCAGGACAATATCATTAAGGCTAGGTTAGGTAGCTAGCAAAGTCAGCTTGCCCAGCTGGTATGGTTATAGGCTCATTCCTATGGGATAGCTTAGTAGTTTGTGATTTAGCAATGGGTTGACTAATCACTAGATCAATATTTTCAGTTGGGGATAGGACTACAACATCACCTGTGCTGTCGCACCAGGAATCTGCTCTGACCACTGTTTTTATTCACCACCATATCATGCTATTATGCAGATGAAATGTACTGTATGTCTACGCGACACAAAAAAGGCTTTATATAAATGTTATTTCTGGCCAATATTTTAATAAACTATTTTAATGCACTATCTCCCTTCTGTTCTGTTGCAGCTTTGATGCTGGGATGCCTGGTGTGGTTGAGGCCAGAGAACACCGTGATGCAACACCAGTCAGGTGTCGGCTGCTGTGCAACGCTGATGTCCAGCCCCCCCAAATATGGTCTTCAGGTGCAAGCCCCACCCGGACAGGACATGGCCAGACAGCAGTATCTGATCATGGATGGCTGTGACTGTGTCCATGATACAGGCAGTGCAATTACATAACATGTCAAGTATACTGTACAGTAGTGCAGAGTAAGTTCTCTATTGTATAGACAAGGGGCCTCATTTATAAACATTGCGTAGAATCCACGTAACTAAGTTTGCTTTGTTAAGTAAGTACGAAAATATATGCACAAAAAATCTCAGATTTATAAAACGCTGCGTATCACAGCCCATGTTGACTTACGCTACGCAAACGCCAGCTGCCCTTTATAAATCACAATCAACACTTAATTTGGCGCACGTGAACGCGCGTTCTGATCACACCCCAATTAACGCCTACAATTGCCTATAAATGGTCAGTGATACGCCCCTAATACAGTACATGCAACGAGATTGGAGCCGAGTGCAAAAGGCAGAAAGAGAAAGACATTTTACCGAGTGCGAGGTGGAGGTATTGGTCAATGAGGTAGAGACGCGGCAAAAGGATCGTTTCGGAACGATGATTTCACATGTGCACGACTGTTAAGAGCACCTGTTAGGCCTGAGTGGTCCCAATTAGTTTATAATTAATTATCTATTATGCAGGCTATATTGGCATTCGTTTAATGCGGTAGGCCTTATTAGGTGGCTGCTTATATCCAAACTGATAATCATTATAAGCCTATAGTGTTGTTGCATGGGTAATGGGGTTTGGATCTATATTGCACGTAGCCTAATGCTTCACAGGGTGGCCCATGAATAATAGGCCTAACTTATCAACGTATAAACGGGTCAATTTACAATGACATCCATAACAATGCAAACATGTAGGCCTATAGTGACTACTTAAGGCAATGATCCCTGATTAAACTGTACGACAGATCTGAGGGTTCTTTGCAGCAGCCAATTTGTGTATTTTCCAGGATATCATACTTTCTCAAAACATTCTATAGGCATATAGAAGCTCCGTGTTCTAATGGATGTTGCGGGATAGCCAAGCACATATTAGAACATCTGTGCCAAGTCCTGGCATATCCAATGCCCCGTGCGTCATGGCCTACTATAAGCTATATCAGTGCTTGTATCGAGGTCTTGTAAATATATGGGGTCCATGGGTGGGTTTCATGTGATTCTATAAAGCGTAATTATAGCTACACACATGACGATTCGGCAAATGAATAATCTAACTTGCTCCCTTGTGTTCTTACAACTTGGAGACGCATCACCTCCATGCGTTGTTTTGCGCACAGCTAATTCTACCAAAGCGGCATGTGAGCATTGGGATGACATGCGTTTTTAGGCCCACATTCCTCGCATGCCTGCTAAATGACAATCATATGGCAATATGAGGATATATGATGATGTACAATATAGCCTAATGTAGCCTACAGTTGCCTCAAGTAGGACATTTCCATTCACCGCTCAACATCATTGTAATTGCAGCTTGCCTCAGTGGTCATTCGGTTTTACATAAAAGCCTAATCAAATATAGTATCAAATATAAATACATAAATACATTAACGAATGAATAGGTGGATAATTAAACATACGAATAATTAACTAAATAAATGATTAACAGAATAAATATACTTCAACGCCGAATGCAACATTTGTTTGGTGCGGTATAGGCCTTATTATAGTTGTAGGCCATCGACATACGGAATCATTACTATGATAAGCCTAGGCTCGCGTTGTTGTGTAATCAACGTAATGTTGCTTTTATTCATAGGCTACTGCCCGTGATGCTTCATGGGATAGCCTATAAATGAATATAGGCCTACAACATAACATTATATTATGACACAAATGGGTCAATTCACAGACACATCCAAAGCAATGCAGACATTATTTAGTGATTAGGCTACGGTGGCGATTGATTCAGGTTAAACTGTGTGACACATTGGAGAGTTTTGTAGTGGGTTTTTGGGGCAGAACTTCACCAGTCTCATTGCTGTCCATATAAGTCTCATTGCTGTCCATATAAAGTTGATTCTTGCTTAGGTGTCTCTAATACAGTGTATATTTAGATACGGCCAAAGGTGATACCGTTGGATGAAAGGTCAGTCTAAGGGTCATAGAAGTCCAGAGAAGAATTTCTGGACTGACTTAGTCAGCAAAGAGCCGTCACCAACAGCTGTAAGATTGCTTAATCAGACATTAGATATAGGTCAGTCCCCTAGTCTAATCTGGAGGTGGGATCAGGTTGATGCGGCATTATTCGTGGCCAGGCCACTGCGCCAGGCCACTGCGGCAGGACACTGCGGCAATATGATTTATGGCACAAGACTTGTCGCTCATGATAGGGGCAACCTAGAATGACCAATCACAAGTTGGAACTGATCACTGTCCAATGGGACATGCAGGCATGCTGGCCAAACCTACAGTAAACGATATATAAAGTGGAGACAACTGATGTGAAGAGCAGCTTTATTAACTGTGTTAGCTTTATTAGCTTTATTAACTTGGTAGCTTTGTAGCTTTAAGCTGTTAGCTTTAGCTTAACTTAGCTTAGCAAGCTAGCATGTTAGCATGCTAGCTCACACCTGTTGTCAACGTCATGCTACTCTACTCTGCTGTCACGGTATTGTAGGCTACTCGTCTATTCTTGTCATGTAACTGTTTTGTAATAAGCTACGTGTCAAATCTATATTGGACCATGCCTAAAGCTTGGTTGCTGTATTGTGTTTTGATATGCTTATTCTTTGTTAAATAAACATCAGAAAGATTTCTCTTCTCAATATTCATTGATCAGTAATGTTGTAATTAAGGTTCCCCACATCAGTTTCTTGCAGTGACCGATGTATTTATTATTCAATCTGTCATGCGTTTCGCAGACTTTCCTGAGTTTCATCCCTCTGCCATTGGAGTCGCGTTTTCCCGTTTCTCCAGAAACTTGCTTATCGTAGTTACGGGAGGGTCGGAGTGTGCGGAGAGTTGCGCACACCTTCCGCCAACTTATCGTTAAGCTTGTTTTTTATAAATACCGAAAGTTGCTTAGAAAGTTGCTCAGCATGGGTTACGCACGCTTTTGTACTTACGCAACGTTTATAAATGAGGCCCAAGGTGTTCAATTGCTCAAGTGTTGTCAGGTGTTGATTCAAGTGATAGTGTACAGTAGTGCAGTTACATGTAGTTGTCTTGTATAGACAAGGTGTTAAATTGCTCAAGTGTTGTCAGGTGTTGGTTCGAGTGTACAGTGGTGTAGGCAGTTGTTTATAGTACTCTGGTTGTACTATACATAGGCCCTCACTCTAATTATAACAATGGCACCTGTGCCACCCCCTGGACCAACAAGTGAACACGTGACACCTTGCACCTTGTCTATACAATAGACAACTGACTATGCACCACTGTAAACTCGAACACTCGAACCAACACCTGACAACACTTGAGCAATTGAACACCTTGTCTATACAATAGACAACTGACTGTACTACTGTATCTATGTGCATTACATGCCTCTCTTCTTTACAAAGATGGTCACAACCACAACATGTCCTGAGAGCACATCAAAATAACAACTTATGGTTACTGCATGTATGTATGTTTAATAAAGCATTTAGGAAGTTTCAATCAAGACTTGAGTATTACCTATTCTGTTGAGTACTGTTTACAATGGTTCATTCATGATATTATTACAATTGACCTTTCAAGTCTGCCTACACTTAGGTTACTTAGCCAGTTAAATAGCCAATTAAATAACCATTTTAATTACAATTTACTTCTAAGGGCAAATACTTTACTTTCATATCTTCATATCAAGATAATATCAAGATCCTAGTAGATGTCCAAATAACCCACTGTGTCCTGGGTCTACTTATTCACCATCTAAAGCAAAACAGCAAGTCATGACCTTTATCCAGAAACAAAAGTTGAACATTTAGAGCAAAATAGCTAACATTACAGGAATCATCAGTGTAACTGCTTTAGCCACTGACCGCTACCATTAATGTTATGGAAGCTGCTGCTAGTTGTTGTGAGCCCATGAGCTTACTGGCTATCCCGCTCTCATTGTGCTGGATTAGCATTGGAAGCATAGGAACTGATGTGTCCAGGTGACAAGACCCATCTTTATTTATCAGACATTACCGTCCTACCAGTCCCGCACAGAAACAGGCCAGCCAACACACATAAGCCAGGCTTGGCCTGGTTTCTATAGGACAGCAATAGTTTGAGGGGACAGAATGAGGACAGAATTCAAAATACTGTCAACAATTCAGTTCATATTACATCTATGTATGTACAATGTCATTAACATTTTGTCATTTTCATGTCATTTCTCATGAACATTGGAGATTTATTGAGCAAGCATTTGCAGTAGCTTCTTAGAGTACAGTTTACAGTAAAATATTTCAACTTTATATATTTAAAAAATGTAGGAGGATTTTGGAGGACAGTGTGAAGATGCAGTGTAAAAATATGTGCAAAATATGGTGTCAATTGATCAAACAAATGTGGGAGTAGATAGGTTTAATAGGTTTTACAGTTTTTGAGAAAATCTGAGCGATGGACTTAATTATTCCTGCCAGCTCAAAGTATGAATGTTTCCGCTAACTTAAAGGCCCTACGAGGAGTTTCGGGAAGCGGAAGTGTTTTCCGCCCAAAAAGGCCACATTTCCCATGAGCCTCCCCGCGCACCCCGTCGTAAACCTTAGCTACCTGAGCCGGGTGTTTTGAACATAGACATTATAAAGAACGAAAGAAGTTCTTTATAATGTCTATGGTTTTGAAGACGGAACGATCGCCACCGACGAGGTAATTACATAGGTTTTACTAGTAACGTTACTTTTGACAATATATAACGGTCATATTTCAATTATTCTTCGTCTTGTCGGCGCTGTAGGCTACTGCAGTAAATCGTTTCGTCATTCCAAGGAAGTTCTGGACGACCCCACCACAAAATAATAATCTAAAAATAAACTACATAGAAACAGCCTATGAATAGCCTACAAGAAGCGACATTCGTCGAAAATGGACACATAAACAAGTGTGGGTAATATAGATTCACCCGCATTAAAATGAGACTGTTTCGTAACCAAAAATAAACTCCTTGGGGTACCTTTAAGCCTACATTTTAGTGGTGGTTGCAAAGTGATAGCGTGTGTTGCTGATTTGTTATGAATTTTAAAAGTTTTAAACTTTAGATGGTTGCTGTAGCGCCACTATCAGGACTAGCCTACTGACCCACAATGCCAGTTAAAGGAGTAGTAAAGGGAAAATGCATGTTTAGCCCTGTTTTAAGGTTACTTCTGATTATATACAATTGTTCAGATCAAAACGTTGACAAAACTAGCACTTTTGAGAAAGTCTGATAATTGCTCTACCACCGTTTTCGTCATACAATGGATGTAGGTGGGCACCGTGAAAAATCATTCAAAAAACATGATAAACTCTCAATTTCAAAGACAAGAAACTCACCGAGGTGTTAGTTGGCGTTCTGACATATAATTCGCCATAAAGTAAGATTCTAGTTCATCTGGAAAGGCTTTTTTAAATATTTAGCATAGAACTATTTAGTCGCAGCACATACGTGTGTAAACTTCCGCAAACTAGGTAGCCTAGCAACATAAACAATAACAATAGCTACCGTAAGTAGTTCCGATTCCTGAATCCCCTCTACGGATTGATCTACACATCTACAACCAGTCCCTCCAGAAAAACGCAGGCAAAAATCCTTGATTATGCGGGCAAAAATCCTTGATTATGCAGGCAAAAATCCTTGATTATGCAATTAAATATGCTGGGTTTTTATGTGATTTTATGCGTTGAAAATGCGGGGATTTTCTGAGGTTGCCGGAACTTGTGAATATTGCAAGAATATGCGAAAAATGCAAGAACCTGTCCTGTATTTTTGTACACACACCACTCTAATGCATATAGCCTACACTACGTCTTCACATGCTTGGAATGATACGAAAAAATAACAATACCATAGCCTATGCGAGAGCGCCTAGACCAGGTACGGTATAGACCGGCATCATGATTGAAGGCAGCCTTAAAAGGCAGCCTTGGAACTTATAAACAACCCCCGATGTCTGGTCTCTGTGGTTGTCCAGGTCATTTGCTATTTCCAAGTTTATCAGACCAAACATTTTGCCCATGTCTATGATCTGATGTTTATTGATTTGATCTTAATATAATCGATGCAGCTGTGCCTTAGCCTACTCTTATTGGCTATTTATTTCCTTCATTCATGATGAGAATAGCAGAGGAGTTTGAACTTGATGCATTAAACATAAATTGGTGCAATTCACTAGAATGCAGGAAATGAGATGTCTGACACTCATAATCTCATGGGCACTTAATTAATGTCAGCTGGAAGAATTGCTTCCTCTCGGTTGAGTGAAAGGGGGGGTGTCGTCGTTTAAATTTGCACATGGCGAAAAGTATACATTCTGTAGCATTGCTCAACTATTTACTTCTTCAGAATCCAGACAATCATGACAACATTTCCATGTATAATATTAGTCATTCGGTCTTCAGAAATGTAGGAGAGGTGACGAGTTAGAAAAATCAACACTGATTCTGTCATTTTCTAGAGCGTGGCTCCATTGTTTTCAATGGAGGGGGGGAGTTGTCGTTCGAACTGTCACACAGTGAAGAATATACATCGGAGAGCTTAGCTTTTTTGATTTTATGAATCCCAAGAGTCGTGTGGATGTTTTGATATATAATATGTGTATGAGCTGTGAGAATTGGAAGAGGGATGGCAGTTTAGAAAATGTGACATTTTCCAAAATGCGCCTTTCACCACTCTGAAACTGGTGAAATTGTGCAGAAGACCAAAAGTGTTCCTTGCATTCTGCAATCAAACAAATGAAGTAATAATGAAACCATGGGGTGTTTTGAACTCAGAAATCCATTGCTACCATAATTTTGAAGATTGGACATACAGTTCAAAAGTTACTGGCATAAACGCAACTCCAACTTTGACACGGTGGTGGTGCTAGAGTGCACGAGATGTCAACATGAGGCTTGGTGACAGATGTCATGGGTGTGTCCCGGATGAGTGTGCCAAATGTGGTTTTGATAGATTAAAACATTACTGAGATATGACCCCAGTTCCTGTTTTGCAGCTTTTCTGCCAATTTTGATTGGCTGTCACGAGCGAACGCAATGGATAATCAAAAATCCCTGCATGCATGAATGCAGGGTCAGGGATAGACCTGGTCCAGGGCGATATCCTACGTATAACGCCCTGTTACTCTCAATGCAATTTGCCTATGAAAGCGCTTCATCTGCCCGCTCGTCCGAGTCTACAGACAAAACCGTTTCGTTACTCACCAAAGTAAACACATCGTTGGAAAGATGAAAGCCTTTTCTCCTAAAGCGCTACAGTTTGTAGTCCCCCACCTTTCAAATAAAGGGCAAATTTGTACACTTAAATGTTTTATATCCACAGCGCATCGACTGTCTTCTTCTACTGGCGAATCGGCGCTCTCCGCTTTGTTTAGCCTACTCACTGCTGCCGCCCATGTCGGGGATGATGCATTACATCTTAAATGGTGTTGATACTTTAAGATGTAATGCATCATCCCCGACATGGGCGGCAGCAGTGAGTAGGCTAAACAAAGCGGAGAGCGCCGATGAGCGGGCAGATGAAGCGCTTTCATAGGCAAATTGCATTGAGAGTAACAGGGCGTTATACGTAGGATATCGCCCTGGACCAGGTCTAGGTCAGGGAGAGGATTCCACAGACGAGGAGCGGCTGAGTGGAAAGCTCGATCTCCTATGGTGCCATAGGCTGCGTTCCAAATCACATACTTCTACTTTTTACTACCAGTACGTACTACTGATGCCCTCTAGGAAATATGTACTTTTTACGCAGTACGCATACAATTGGGACATACGACTTTGTCATAACATTGCGCCTTGAAATTTGACCACATCCGTCGCAGTCCATAAAGCGACTTTCGTCCACAGCTGTCGCGACTCGCACATGTGATGTAATTTCCGCTGGGCACAGGATTGTGGGTCAGAATAGCCAGAAAAGCTGGCTTGCGTACTGCAAAATACGACCTGATGTAGTAGGACATCCTGGTATTTTTGCCATACTCCATTTGCTATTGGGAAATACCACATCCTTTTTTTGGCATACTATAGCCTATAGTATGGAAGTATGCGATTCAGAATGCAGCCATACTAATACTCACTTGTAGGGGGGAGGATCTCATAGCTGCTACTCCTCTTCCTCAACCAAGGCCTCTCCCTTTTCAGCCTTTCAGTTGACTCACTCATGTTGAGATTTGAGCTTTAGCGCCACCCACTGTCACCTGGTTCGTCTTCAAGCCACAGAAAACTTGGCCTGAAATAGTAAAATGCATATCAAAGTTTGGTGTCTCATTAAGCAATCCTGCTAACAAACCAATAAACAAACGAATGAATGCTGCTCAGAGAGCACAGACCTCTGCCCATGAATGCATTTCGTGGCTCTGCGCATGCACATCCCACCACTGAGTTTCATGAAAATTGATCTGGTAGTTTTTGTGTAATCCTGCTAACGAACTAAGAAATGGACGGACAGACAAACAAACCAACACATGCCACCGAAAACATTACCTCTTGCCCTGCACTGTCACTGGGACAGAGGTACTGTAATAATAAGAGGTCCTGGCAGCTGAGCTGTCTGACTCCTACTAAAGCATAGTTGCAATTATGCAGAAAAATGTGTGGAATTGCACACATGATTGATTTTATATGAGGGTTTGGTTTAGACAGTATTTTGAGGGGGAAAAAGCGGATAGGATGGTTTACATAGCAAGAACATTTGGGGAGTGTTGACTCGCCATGCCACAGGTGAAGTTGATTTATGTGGTTTATGCTTTCAGAGAGTTCCCGTCGCCGGGTCAACCTTGGCTGTCCTCAGTTCATGTAATGTTACCCTACGCACAAATATCAATTGTGAAATGAGAAGAAGAGAAAGAGAGAGAGACAATTCACAATGTAATCTTAGGGTATCTTTAGGTATGGAAGCCGACACATATTCAAAAACATAGAAATTCCAACATTCTGAAAACGTTATATGTATTCTCCGGTTTTATGTACTACTTCACAGACAAACCAGACCAGAACATATTATGTAGGGATGTGATTCGCACTGTAGTGGTGTGTCGTCTATTATTTCCTGAAAATGTCTCAAACTACACAACGTGGACTTTCTCCTCCTTTATCATCTTTTAATAATACCAAGCCTACGCCCTGGCAGGGATGGCATTCAACAATGTAATGTAATGTATAAGAATGCATTTTCAAGACAAATTAAATTATAGTATCCATCAACTGCAAAAAAAAAAGACAACCTGTCTTGGGAGGTAGGCCGCTCATACGCATTAGTGATGAAACAGGAAACTCTTTAATCTAAAATCTTTAGTAAATCTTTAAACATAGAGTATGACTAAGATAAAGCTTCTATTATCAATCATAACCAATGATAATATTACAAGTTACTTACATGCAGCTTATTCCATTCTTTATATAGTGAATCAAAGTCATCCAACTCAATATATAGTTGTTATTGTGAATCAGTTCCCTGTGACAAGAGGTGTGTCATCATGCTCAACTCAATCAGCCAATCTGACTTGGAGAATAGTCAGCCATACCCTCCAGAGGAATTCACATGCCCCGAACTAAACAAATATACCAAACACAAGGAAATACAACTAACATGACTTCCAAGTAGTCTTATTGTTGTACAATGGGCAGGTAGTAGAGCTCTATGCTTATATACACTAAGCTATCCTTTGCCAGATTTCTGTTCTGTACATTGGTCTTTATAATAGCACATGTGTACTACCAGTGTTGTGAAATGCGGGATAGTCTATGTGGTTCTTGAACAGACCTGGGTCCCTTAGGGCTTTGGAAGATTTCCAGTGTCGATAGGAATCACATTGGTAGTCGTCCACTGACGTCAGGATGTACACGCATTTAGACTAGAATAATTACTGTATGTAACCTCTCAAATTCCGTTCAATTCTTACTAGCTATAGCCCAACTCTTTCTCAATGTTAGGCTTCATCTTGGTGAGGAAGATGCAAGCGTGTTACATTTACTATAGGCTACAAATGTTTATGAATCAACAAAATGTTGACATTACAGGCAGTGTTAGGGAATGTAATAGTGTGTGACAGGATGTGGTTGGGCTCATATTGAACCATAATGAATGTAGAATATGAATATGTATTAAATAACAGACCAAACCAGAGACCAGAGTTGTTTATGAGAGGTGGTCATGAGTGTAAGTCAGAGGACCCAAGATCGGACCCGGTGTGGGGCAAGTGAAGGTGGAAGCAATATTGACATGTTACGTAGTGACACCAGTTAGACATACAGTAAGCAACAGTGCTGTTTTCAGAATCAGAATCAGTTTTATTAGCCAGGTAGTTTTTACCATACTGTATTTGTTTTGGACAGTTGGTGCACGACACTGATGGAGACAACATTAGACAGGGTGCAAGGACGGGACAGTGCAAAGACAGGACAGTGTAAATGAGAAGTGCAAAATACAAAGTACAATACAAAATGGTGTGCAATGAGTGTATACTGTATACAGTATATGTAAGATAGAACTTTAAATCCTATAGAGGCCTAGGACATATCCAATGAGGAAAAGAGCAGCACATACAATGAAAACTACAATTCCCTCAGTTATCTCTGCTGGCATAACGGATCCTTCTTCAAGTAAGAACATAGCCAGTAGTCCAATTGCTATGACACAGAACAAGCAGATCATGACCAATCTTCTGATCTTGTGAGCGGACATTTCAAGTTTTGCCATTTTTACATTTTGCTCCTTTGCCGTGTCCTCTAGTTGCAACATTTGTCTTTCAAGATCCTTTTTCCGGCCAATCATATCCTGCCTAAGCGTCTCAGTCTCCAGTACCACTGTGTCTAGTTGTGCTTTCAGCTCATTTTGTTTTATAATCTTCTCGTTCAGCTGAGACATCAACCCCTCCAGTCCCTGCTTGACCACACTTTGGTCCATCTCTCTGTCCATATTTGCGGTCAGTTGGCAAAACCTCTGGCTGAAATCTCCCATGTCCATCTTCTTGTACAGATCTGCTTTCAGTTGTTTTAATTTGTCGGCCGAACCTTCACTCACTTCAAAGAAAATAAAACAAATGTTTAGTATTAGACAATACGGTAATGCTGTGCTTGATTTACCTGAAAAACAATGTTTACTACATTTTAGTAGAAACTATTATGGATATTGAATTCAATCTCAGAATGTAATAATAATAATAACAATAGTAATAATAATACATTTTATTTGTAATGCATTTTACATTTGAAACAAATCTAAAAGTGCTACACAGAGAGAGAGAGAGAGAGAGAGAGAGAGAGAAAACAAGACCAAAATATGAGCATAAAGACAGAAGCATAAAATATAAAACTAAAAAGCATAAAAACAGATAAGTCAAAAAGTTAATTAAAAGTCAAAAAAGGTTCTGGTAAAAAGGAAGGTTTTTAGATCTGTTTTAAAAGCATCAGCAGTCTGTGGTGCTCTCAGGTGGTCAGGGAGAGGATTCCACAGACGAGGAGCGGCTGAGTGGAAAGCTTGATCTCCTATGGTGCCATAGGCTGCGTTCCAAATCACATACTTCTACTTTTTACTACCAGTACGTACTACTGATGCCCCTAGAAAATATGTACTTTTTACACAGTAAAGCATACAATTGGGACATACGACTTTGTCATAACATTGTGCCTTGAAATTTGACCACATCCGTCGCAGTCCATAAAGCGACTTTCGCCCACAGCTGTCGCGACTCGCACGTGATGTAATTTCCGCTGGGCACAGGATTGTGGGTCAGAATAGCCAGAAAAGCTGGCTTGCGTACTGCAAAATACGACCTGATGTAGTAGGACATCCTGGTATTTTTGCCATACTCCATTTGGTATTGAAAAATACTACAACCTTTTTTTGGCATACTATATAGTATGGAAGTATCAATTCAGAATGCAGCCATACTCATACTCACTTGTAGGGGGGAGGATCTCATAGCTGCTCCTCCTCTTCCTCAACCAAGGCCTCTCCCTTTTTGGCCTTTCAGTTGACTCACTCATGTTGAGATTTGAGCTTTAGCGCCACCCACTGTCACCTGGTTCGTCTTAAAGCCACAGAAAACTTGGCCTGAAATAGTAAAATGCATATCAAAGTTGGTTGTGGTAACTATGAAAAACCTTAAAGGTGGGGTAGGTAGTTTGACGTCAACAAGGCCTCCGATTAGTCATCTTTTTCAAAAGAACCCGCCCCTCCCTCCTGTCAATCATGATGTAGTCCCTCCCTCCAAACATGGCTGGTAGGTGTGGCGAGATAGAGACCCTGATTGGTCAATACATTCGGGCGCGTTGCATTCTTTGAATCCAAAATACAGAGGCAGCGGTAAACACGGAGATCCAAGTTTATTCTCAGAGCACTTCTGTTACTGATAGCTGAAAGGATATTATGCCAATTTTACCAAATAAAGCCAAAAGCAAACTACCTATCCCACCTTTAAGGCTACTGTATCATTAGCCTACTGTAAATGTTCATCTAACATTCCAGGGGTAGCACAGCTCGATAGACCAATGTCCTCTCAAATAATGTTCCCTATACCAAGTTTATATTACACCACTACTCACTCCATGTATACTATAGGAATATGGAGAGCAAGTACTATTATTTTAAGATAACATTTCAGGGATAGCATATTTCCGAAAGACCAAGACCTCTATCAAATAGTCTGCTCCCACTACAGAATAATTTTATAGTAGGCCTACACCACTACTCACTCCATTTAGCCTATAGCCTACTGTAAGACTATGGGGAGCATATTTTGATAACATCTTTATGTAGGCTATTTCAGCATGCGCACAAGTGCTAGGTAGCACATCTCGATAGGTAGCACATAGCAACAGAACACCATCTCCGTTAGCACCTCCCCCCCCTGCTCCACAAACGTTCCGACAATTTGAATTGTCCGCTACAACCACCGACTCACTGCTGCCGCCCATGTCGGGGATGATGCATTACATCTTAAAGTCTCTCAACACCATTTAAGATGTAATGCATCATCCCCGACAGGGGCGGCAGCAGTGAGTAGGCTAAACAAAGCGGAGAGCGCCGATTCGCCGGTAGAAGAAGACAGTCGATGCGCTGTGGATATAAAACATTTAAGTGTACAAATTTGCCCTTTATTTGAAAGGTGGGGGACTACAAACTGTAGCGCCTTAGGAGAAAAGGCTTTCATCTTTCCAACGATGTGTTTACTTTGGTGAGTAACGAAACGGTTTTGTCTGTAGACTCGGACGACCGGGCCGATGAAGCGCTTTCATAGGCAAATTGCATTGAGAGTAACAGGGCGTTATACGGAGGATATCGCCCTGGACCAGGTCTAAGCTTGGCATAGATATAAGTACAAACTTGGATGCTACAAGCTAAATGTTATAGAGTGGTGGGTCAATTCAGAACGTGAAATAGTTACTAACCACAGCAGACGAGGGTATAAATACAGATCCTGTTGTTGGATGTAACGTTGCTTGATCTCCAGTTGAATAACGTAAACGTCATGTCAACAGCGTCCAACTTCCATTCCAATTGCGCGAGTTTTCTCCCAGGATCTCCTCATACAGCGTTTTTCATACAGCCCAAATATCTCCAAAGCTGCAGCTGCTAATCACGAAATCTATGATCAGCTGGATATTTTTGCGGTTTAAAATTAGGATAGAGGACACTACTAGTTGGCCCTCAAGCAGAAACGAAACTTATGCCCGGTAGCTTTCTTTCAAGGAATTCCAAAATAAAAGTCACGGAAAACAATTACACACCAAAAAACACAACTTTTTTTTTTTTTTACTCACTTGGCATTGGTCCGAATCGTACTGTGTACTGAAGTATGAAGTCTACTGAATCTGATATATACAGAATAATATTTGGAGGGCCTATTCATCAGTTAATAAGTGATAATAATGGGCAACCTTAATCTAAAAATATGCAAGCAAAGACAGTGTCATCATATCGATACAATAATATGGGTAAGACCATTCTAAGAGGAGAAGTCATTTTTTGCGTGTGTTTTTTATAAATTGGTATCTGTATCGGCCGATCCTGAGGAAAATAATCGGTGATAGGTATCGGCCCAAAAAATTCAGATCGGGGCATCCCTAAAAGCTATCATGTCTCCCTGTCTCATTCGTTCCTGCATTTCAGGCAATGAGGTTGGTTGTCTGTTTTTGAGAGGCAACAGGGAGAATAATGTGTAAAAAAGTAATTGTTTGGTTGCTTAAGTAAATAACTAACTTTTTATGAGATATCTGTTCTCTCTTTTTAGGGAAAAAGAAACATTGAAATTCTGATTAAAATGTTTCAACTGTGAATCTGGACATCTACATAATTGTATTTGGGGTTTTAATTGGGATGGATATACTATGCGCCTCGCAAGAGCCATGTATCTACTCGCACACAGAAATTCTAGTTTCAAAACGCTCCAAAAAGCGTCATTTGCATATTAAAATCACTAAACATTTCTTCCGGGGGAGGATGCCCCCGGACCCCCCTACCATAACTTGGTTTCGGACCTTTCACCTTTTTCACTCTCGGGAGTTTGCAGGTCTGGGCTATATATTACATTATATCAAGCTTTATTATATGATATAACATTAGGCTATATTATATTGTTATATAGCCAATTGCCGGCTACAAAACAAAAATCCTATGTTTTTATGAAGCCGCATTAGCAGTAGGCTAGGCAATGGAAAACACCTGTGCACACCCTGGTGGTAGAAATCTCTTGGGAATTGTATTTTTTTTTTTGTAGGCTGTAAGATGGAGTAGGCTACTATGTGGCATATACATATACCAAGGCAGGGGAGCGGAAAAAAAAGCAGTTTAATTTCAAGGCTCGGCAGAGCCGAGTTAGGACATAGGCTATAGTTAGGACATACCCCTCCAAACCACTGGATTAGAACCCGGGTCTCCCACTTGTGAGGAGGACGCGCTGACAGTTCGGCCAACAGGGACGTTCCATTTGGAGGGACTATCAGCGCTCCTTTGAGGAGTTTCACCAGCTAGGCTACTCCACGTTTCACTCGGTTGCAGTGGCACCACACAATTCATATACATATACTCAACACATACCATAAAAATAAATGTCACAAATTGAAAGGAGCAATTACATTTATACCTTGGACAAACCAAGATTTATAACCGCATATTATTTGACACATACATAGACACATTTTTGTCTCATAACCTTCAATGAACAAAAGATTAAAGATGATGGTGGGCTCAATTGTGTTTTGCCACACTTCAGTCACTCCATACAGTCGCCATATCATGACTTGGCCAGCAGATGTCATTATGGAGAAGGGTATCGAAGGCCTCAAAAGAGTAAATCTTGTTTTGACAGAATTGATTAGAATGTTTCACTGCATCGCAAAGCTTTGCTCCCCCCATCATAATAGTGTACTGTCTGTAGGCCTACTTGTATAAAGTAAAGAGACTTGTAGGCTACTCAGGCATCCGAACATGGCCAGGGCTGCTTATTCAACCCCAAGGTAAAGTTGGTTTCATATTAGTCTGACTCGCCGGATGTAGGTTTCGGAGATAGGCCTTGTCATTAGGAGGTGGGAGAATCTCCCTGCCCCAATCAGTGGCGATGAGAGATTCTCCCGATTGGGCCAAGAGGCCTAGAGATTCTCCCGGCTCAATCAGATTCAATCCAGACTCCTCCCCTTCTGCTATCTGAGTTTTAACGTTTATAAAGTGTGATTGGTTTATCAGAAAATAAATGATCATGTTCCAAATGCAATAGGCCTGCAAATTGGCCTCACGGTTCATCCATTAAGGGTGCACTAATTCTCTAAATCCCTGGTCTCAAATATGATTAGGAGGACTCCATGGGGTGAAGAGGTGGATCAGACTGGTGTCTCAAGCTCACATTCCATCATGCTCTGGGGTGGGATGGAAAATGTGCTTGCGGCTGGCTCGGGTGCTAAAATAAATGTTTGACATGTGAGTATTACTGATGAGTTACAGTATTATTAAGGGCTCCTTTAGATCTTTTCAACAAACTATCACCATCAACTTTATTGATTTGCAATTACACTGAATGATGGATATCATCAAACACATACATGAGCAAACCTCTGTATCTCTGTCTGTTTCCATTTTCCTTGGACACCGTCGGCCTGAAAGCATTTGTATTTGGCACGGGTACTGGCAGGGATCCTCAGCAGCCGGTGACAGGACCATATTTTTTGATTAGGTAATTAGGGCCGACTAAATGATTAATGACTAACCTACAAAAGCTCCAGTACATCCAGAACAATGGTGTCAGGATCCTGATGAGAGTGCAGAAATATACCCATATCACCCCTATCCAGGAATCTTTGCACTGGCTCCGTCTCCTTGAATTCAAAACCCTTTTCTTAACTTTCAAATGCACCCATGGTAATGCACCTCCCTACCGTAAATAACTCCTGCAATCTTCGATCTGGAAACAACCTGCTTCTTCATAGCCCCAGGAATAGGCTCCGCTCTAAGGGAGATCAAGCCTTTTGCTCAGCTCCCCCATGCCTATGGAATGTCTTATCTAGAAAAACTTTTTGGAGCTGATCTGAACAAGCCATTCACCTCCATTCATTTTTCCGCAAAAAAATCCAAATTGATATTTATGAAACTTGGTAGAGGGGTGTATCATGGTCCACCTTAGAACCCATTCAATTTTGGAGCAGATCCGCATATGGGCCAGATCCAGGAATGAAAACCAAACTTAGAACAATGCCAGCTCCTTGTGTGGGGGTGCTAGAGACACAGGGTTTGGACTGAGGTGTGTGTGTGGGAGGGGGGAGCCCAAAGTGCACCGCATTGCCTCCCGCCGGCTTTGACCTGAGGGGGGCACCACAGAGCCTGCCAAATACAGCCACCTATTCACCTCCAGTCATTTTTTGGACTTGGAGTACACAAAAAGAAAACAAAATTTGGAATGAAGCCAGCTCACTATGTGGGGATGCTAGAGACATGGGGTCTGGACTGGGGTGTGCGTTGGGGAGAGCCACCCAAACACGGCCTGGACGGCCATTCACCTCCAATAATTTTTTGGACTAGGATTACGCAAAAACTACCTGACTGCTTTTCATGAAACTCGTGGAGGGGTATAGCATGGGCCAATTTAGAACCCATTTTGGCATGCACAGAACCGCAAAATGCATTCAGGGGTGGAGGTCTGTGCTCTCTGAGCACAATTTCTAGTTTTATTATGTAATTTTAGTGCAAATCAATTGTCCACAAGGGGACAAATGAAGATGAAACTTGAAAACAAGTGAGTAAAGTTAGGGTAGGGTAAATTGATTGTTGGTTGGATGTGTTGGGGTGGTTTAGTTTAGGGGGATTCTCAAAATAAAGTGTTGTCAATTTCCTCCACTTCCTACTGCAGCTCAGTAGTTCAGTTAGGCAGGCTTTTTGATCAGACCCACATGTCACAGTATGAGCTCCAACTGACTCTGGATTGAGACGATGGCTTGCTCCAAGCGCCAAACTGTGCCAATTAGGAAACCAGCAATACCAGCTGATACGAAAGTAACAGTCACTACACATATCACTAATGCTGAGATTCCGTCTGTGAAATATGCGATGAACATTGCACATGCTGTCATATAGAGCAACGACACCACAACCATTGCCTTATTGTACCAAGTTAGAATTCGTAGAGCCACAAACACTCTCCTCAGCTGTACTTTCAGTTCCTCTTCTGGCTGCTTTCCTCGCTCCTTCTCCCCAAACTGAGCCACGTTGATGCCCGCCCCTCTTCCCAGCTCTGTAGTGGTGTGCTCCAGGTCACCACTGATGACGCCCATCACTTTCCACAGTGCTGCAGTCAGCTGCTGCAGAGGCCCCTTCTCATCCACTTCAAAGAAATAATGTATTATATAATATGAACAAATATTTATTATTTATTTACACACAATAAAAAAGAATGCAGTTTTTCAATATATCTAACTACCTACTGTATCTATCTCAAGATTTGATATTGCCATGCAACCAAGGTTGCTGGTATATTCTCCTGAGGACAACTGCTCGGAAAGACCACTGCTGCCGTAGTCTCTTTTGACTAAATGAGCAGGTGAGCGATTTTAAAACAGAAATTATGTTATCAACTCACCACAAGTTGGGTTCAACACATCATCTCCCCTCTTCCCCTGAGGTTGTGTGTCTCTCCTCTGTCCCTCGTCTATCAGCGAGTCATCCTTGTTCATGTTGGTTGTTGTAAGTGTCCACAGTAGGCTATGTCTGTTCACGCGGATGATACAGTAAATAAGAAGATGACACACATTATAAACATGTTGAGGTAGGCAGGGCAGGGCGGTGAGTAGTGATGACGAAATTGAAATTAGGCTTTCTGAAACACCAAGGCTTCTAGGCACATTGTATCACAAATAGAATTGTTACACGAGGCCTCATTAAATGCTTTGTAGATTAGGCTACTGGCACCTGCTGGCAAAGATAATTTAGAGCAGCCAGTATGACGTCGCACTGAAAGTCTGGCATCGGGTACCTAAATCAACGGAATCATTATTTAGTTATGAACAATTTCTTCTTGTTAAATCCTTTCCTATTACATGTAGAGAATTTAATTATGTGATGAAAGCTATTCCTGCTGGTCTGTCCCATCTAATGAAAAGTAATCTTCCATTTTAAGGAGCACTGAGAATAGAACCTGTTTTGATGATAAATGGTATTGATATTATGAATGCTAAACGCAACAACAAACAAGAAAGATTACTCCTAGGGGAAAAGCTTTTTGGGACAACATTTTTACTGATATTGTTTGGCAGAGAGCATGGCTATTACCTTTTAAGTATTGTATTAATGGCGCATTCCAGGCAACCCGTAACTCGTATTTTTCCGACCTTCTACACGTGAAAATGCACTGGAATGGCAGTCAAACCCGTAACTTCCCACCCGTGAACTCGTACCAGATCGATGTACTCCCAGTTGCGCTCTCTGACGTCACACAGCCCTCTAAGCAAGATGGCAGCCCCCATGGGTATGGCGACAAAGATAACTTTAGGGCAACGTAAAGTAAATTTGTATGTTGTTATCAAAATAATACAAACGATTATGCACTACAATCTGCTATGTGTATGTAATGAAGCCCAAATATGTTGACAAGAGATAGCTAGTGCTAGCTAGCTAACATTAAGGTAAACCTGAACGTGACCATGCAAACGGCGAAAAGTCGATGATGTCAATAAATAAAATGTAACGTACGATTTCTTAGCATAGCGAAATTAGGCATACAATATTTCTCAATCTCAAGCTTTTACCATATCGGCTTGTTTACATTTATCCAGAATGCCATGCATTCAGACAGTTTGCCTGGAACGCTATGAGTCGTGACCTGAAGTCGTAATTTACGGGCTCAAAATCTTATCTTTATAACAATAAGATTAGAGAAGTACATATCAAAATTTTGCACAATATATCCAACAAATCTTTATTTTTCCAAATTCCTAGAAATTGACAACAAATGTAATTTTTGTAATGATGAACCAGAATCTTTAACATTTATTTTACCACTGTTTACATTCAATTTATTTTTGGACTCGATTGGAAGATTACATATTAATCAAAACTAATCATAAAGTTACAATTGATTGTAAAAATGTCATTACATATTTCGAACATGATACATACAATATTGAATATATTGTAAACTTGTTGATTTTATATGGTAAATTTCACTTTCATAAATCTAGAGTAACTAAAGTTAGCCTACTCCTAATTTCTCAGGTTTCTTGTAAGAATGTAGAGATTATATTAAGACACTTGGATGTATAAATTCTAAAAAGAGTAATAGAATTGTCAGATTATATAATGAGCTATTTTGGAAGGATAACAAGTTTATTTTTTTTATTATTTTATCTGCTTATATATCTTTGTTGAGTACATGTCTATTGTTTGTTTATTTGAAACTTGTTCAATAAAAAAAAAGATGAGATAAAAAAAGAAAAGAGCAAAGAAAAAAAAGAAAAGATTTTGACGCTAGCTGGCTGTCTGGAGTAAGCTAGCTAAGTTAGCTAGCATAATTTATAACCAATCATCACCCACTAAACCAATATATTATACAATATACCCCCCCCAAAAAAAACTAAACCAACGGAAGGGAAGTATTGTATGATGTGCTTTGCTATTTATATGGACCCTGAGTCTGCCATAGTGTTGACTTGAATTGAGGAGCAATGGAGTCCTAGCTCCTGCAAAACAATCCTGAACACTTCTAACTTCACGCAGCAACCAACCAACTACTACAACCTGCAGTGTTCACACCGGGCGTGGCGAGAAAATTTGCACTGCCCAGTTCGCCCAATCTCACCGCGGGATCAATGGGTTGCCGTGCGAATCCGCCGCAGAAAGTTAAAAAAATTGAACTTTTGCGAATCCTGGCCGCCACGCCGCTGGGTTCGGCGATTCGCGCCGTCCGTGCTGCCCGCCGCCCAGTTCGCGCAAATTGTATTGACTTTCTATGAATTTGCGCCCGGTGTGAACACGTAAGGCGGGTCCCGCTTCCTTATATCAACCACTCTAATCTCAAACCAAACCGATCACGTGACCTTTGTTTGTCATCGATCACATGCTTTTCGGGAAATTAATGAAACAACCGGAACCTCCCTTACGTGCTCGACTATGGCTGCATCCCAAACGGCTAAAATGCTGCCTACTTCGGAGGCAGGGAGGCATCAAGTCATGTCCCAATCGAATATTTACAAATATGCTGCCTGCTGAGGTCCCTCCGACTGGGCAGATTTTGAAGGCAGCACAGATGTATCCTTCGTTGGTCATGATATCCCACAATCCCATGCACCCGCTCTACTTTTGAATATGTTTTCAGGTGAGAAAGTAACCATGTAGATTCCCAAAATGTATCCAGTTAATCAAAAATAACCCGTTAATATTTCTGATCTGACGTTTGTTTTCCTCTTCTGTAGGCTAACGTTAGCTAGGCTACGTAGTAACGTTACGTTAGTTAGGCTAGGCTAGAAATATTAACGGGTTATTTTGATTAACTGGATACATTTCAATAAAGTAGTGTATGTTGAAGTAGTTTTTCCAACTATGATATCGAATTGGGTATCCAGGATTGTGGGATTTCTCAATTGGTATTGCCTACTAAATGTCTGGTATTTTGTGACTCCCAATGGACAGATATATCAATTTATGAGTTGAATGTCAGTCTAAAAATCCAATGAAAATCAATTTTTATCAAATCATTTTTCTGTATGAAACACAGCAGCAGCCGAGAGAGAGAGTGGAGGGACACAGCAGCAACCGAGAGAGAGAGTGGAGGGACGCAGCAGCAACACTGAGAGAGAGAGAGAGAGTGGAGGGACGCAGCAGCAACCAAGAGAGAGATAGAGAGTGGAGGGATGCAGCAGCAGCAGCAGGCAAGATGTGATACACTAAGAACATTGTATTAGTATTATTCAATTTCATAAATATATGAATATTTAAGAGGTTTAACCTCTCGTCCCCAGCAAAAATGATGTATGCAGGCTACACTGTTATATGGTCCCTACCAATGTTGAAACCAAACCTACGCTCTTGAATCAAATTATGTCATATATTCTAGATGGTTTACAGCCACATGTGTCTCAGGAACCTGGAACTGCTGCTCTGTTGATACTGTATGCAACAACCACCCTAGTCTGGGCCCTTTGGGGTCCTAGAGCATTTCATTGTAGGCTACATCGTACAGTACCAGTATCTTGTACACATGACATAAATATCCTTGAACCCAGCTAGGCAGGCTTCATCAGACCTACCTTGTCACAGTCTGGGCTTTGGCTGTGGGTTGAGACGACGACCTGCTCCAAGCACCATATCAATGACGTAAACTGATAAGTATTCTATTTCTCTCTTTGACCTCATATGACTCCACACTAGTGTTGTCACGATACTGGAATTTCTAACTTCGATACGATACCTTGAAAAGTATCGATACTCGATACCATTTTCAATACCACGGGGAGAAATTGACAACATTGAGGGCATAAAATTTTCGATTTTTTGACCTGCTGAAAGCAGACTGTCTTCCTCAGCCTTGACAGTGCTCCAGACACACGGTCTATATCCAGGCCCTTGCTAATGGCTAGGTGTAGGTTGTGCCCAAAGCAGGGGACCCATGTGAAGTCCTGCTGAAATGGTTTTTTGTTATTTGAGGCATTATCAGTGGTGATGCCAGCCATATTTGACATGTCCAGCTCCCATGTTTCATGTACCATCTCCTCCAACGCCTCCCTCAAGCTGTCCCCTGTGTGCTCTGAGTGCAGCCCAACACAGCCCAAACACCAGCTCTGAATGTCCCAGGATTCTGTTATAAACTGCAGAGTTACTGCCATGAATGTGGATGTGGCCCTGCTGGTCCACAGGTCAGTGGTGCATAAAAAGAAGGGTTTCCCCCCCCAAGGGTCTCCATGATTTTATCTTTTGTTTCATTGTATAGGGCGGGGATTTCAGTGTACATGAAATGATTCC
This sequence comes from Borostomias antarcticus, assembly GCF_949987555.1. Classification (NCBI taxonomy): domain Eukaryota; kingdom Metazoa; phylum Chordata; class Actinopteri; order Stomiiformes; family Stomiidae; genus Borostomias; species Borostomias antarcticus. The sequence goes on from NC_140240.1 coordinate 24,331,952, forward strand.
GTGAAGGAAGGGCATACTTGTTATTTAACTGTCCTAGAAGTTGTCTGAACCCAGGTTTCTCAACAGTATACACGGGGACCTGATCCATGCATATGTACTCTGCTACAGCCCTGTTCAGTTTCTTGGCTTCATTTGATTTTGCATCATACTTTCTTTGTTGTTCAAATACAGCTAGTAGGGTAGGCTGTGTGTGTGTCGCTTTTGTTGCTGGTCGATTCTCCTCAGCTTCTCTCTGGTACTATAAGAGAAGATAAATATCACACTTTTAAAAACCTTGGTTTCTCTTTAGATCCGACCTTTAAATATAACTAAATTATCTAATCTAATCTTAGAAATTAAGTAAAGTTAATAGTACTGTGTGTTAAGCATAACAGCATCTAAGTTGATTTACTGACCATTAACTCAAGATTCCTCAGGCTTGATAGCTGGTGCTGTCCTGTTAGCCCAACAGCCATTCTCGAAGCTAAGCTAACTAGCTCTAGTTTACATCCATGAGCTAGCTAGTAGCTAGCTAGCTAATTCCCCTCAGCTATTCAGACGCCACATTGACTGCTTTGGCCCATTGCTGGATAGCTTTGAGGGGGATTAGCTAGCTTAGCTTCACGTTAGCTATCTTATCTACCGCCCCCCCCCCACACACACAGTCAATGCGGCGTTTCGATAGCAAGCTCATGGATGTATTAAACTAGAGTTCATGTATTAAACTAAAGTTAATAGTTTACTGGGCCATTTTGTTTAATGTTTCAGTGATGTTGAAAGTGGAGCTGTCACCCTCTCTAAATTCTTTATAGAGATCCGCGTGTCGGTCCTAGAGGTGTTTTGCTAAATTCGTTGTGTTTGCACCTTTCGTTGGCACTACTCTGGAACAACGCTTGCAAATGGGCTTCGTGGCATCTTTAGTTTTTCCTTCGTCATTTGCTTCAAACCCGAAGTACTTCCAAACAGCACTTCTGCTGTTTTCTTTATCCACGAGTCGCGGAGGCTCTGCACGCGCCATCTTCAGAGCGAGTGAGAGGATTTGTTGACCAGACAGGTCTGTGAGGGGGAGGGGGCGGGGCCATGTGTGCAGAGCAGCAGCGTGTGTGCCTGTGTGTGTGTGTGCCTGTGTGTGTGTGTGCCTGTGTGTCAACAACTCGCTGTAGGAGAGAAGACAGAGCGAGAAAGCCAGCTGGTATCGATAGTGTGGAAAATATCGATATTGCGGGAAATTAGTATTGAAACTGTTTTAAATATTCAGAATCGATATGAATCGAAAAATCGATATTTTTGACAACACTACTCCACACACATCATCAGTTGACCCCTGCAGTAGGCTATCTTACAGACTCTTAATAGCATATGCATTGTAACCCATCTACCTGTTTCTCTCTCTCTCTCTCTCTCTCTCTCTCTCTCTCTCTCTCTCCTCCCATTAGCTGAGCACCAATAGGAAATGCTTGCTTTCTCATAGTAGATAGTTCCCTTTTCTTAGAAGGGCATCAAAAGGTCATCACTTCCTCCACTTCCTCCTTCCTGAGACCTGGAATTGTGTAATTTCTCCACAGCAATCTACATAGAACTATGGCAACACATTAGCTTCATTCACCTGTCATTTAGTTACTAGGAGATCATGGAAGCAATGGTGTGTCTTTGCACTTTCCGAGCAATCATGCTCATACTGAGATCAGTAGGTAGGTAGATAGGGTACTTTATTAATCTCTGAGGTGACATTGCACTGTTACACCAGCCACAATCAAAGGACATCAACACAAAGTACATAAGATAGGATAAGATAAACTGGAAATTTGCTTTCAGCACTATGGCAGCACAGTATCAAACAGTAAAAAGCTACTAAACATTTCCATCAGCAGCAGCAATGCTCATGGGCTGTGTGTGTGTGTACTGTACATAAGATAAGAAAACTTTATTGTCCACTATATTTACATGAAATTGTAATTTGCTGTCAGCACTATGGCAACACAGTATCAAACAGACCGTAAAAAGCTACTAAACATTTCCAGCAGCAGCAGCGCTCATGGGCTGTGGCTGTGTGTGTGTGTGTGTGTGTGTGTGTGTGTGTGTGTGTGTGTGTGTGTGTGTGTGTGTGTGTGTGTGTGTGTGTGTGTGTATGTGTGTATGTGTGTGCGTGGTGGCGGGGGTATTTTAACATGTCCCTGTTCAGAATGGCCACAGCAGTGGGCAAAAATTATCTGTTTGTCCTGACAAGTGGGACCTTGAGTCTCCTGTCAGGTGGCAACAGCTGGGATGAGTGAAGGGGGTGGGTGGGGTCATTATACATCTGGGTTGCCTTTTTGGTTAGGGACTGGTTGTATACAGTGGGTTCTGGGGCTGCAATTGAGTGTCTCCAATGTGAGAACATTCAGCAAGTGACCTGTATGGTCAGGGTGTATTTTCTGGCATTGAAGCTCCTCAGTTTCCTGAGAAGAGAGAAAGCTGCCTTGCCTTTTTATTAGGGCTGTGAACATTAACGCTCGCGGGGCCAGGTCCAGCCTGGCTTATGTGCGTGGCTGGCTTGTTTCTGTTCAGGACTGGTAGAACGGAAGCTAGTCATGCTCTGAATTGAAATGACATAAAATAATGTCTGTTAAATTAAGATAGGTCTTGTCACCTGGACACATCAGTTCTAATGCTTCCAATGCTAATCCAGCACAATAAGAGCGGGATAGCCAGTTAGCTCATGGGCTCACAACAACTAGCAGCAGATTCCATAACATTAATCGATTAATTAAGCGGTCAGTGGCTAAAGCAGTTACACTGATGATTCCTTTAACGTTAGCTATTTAGCTGCAATTGGTTCAACTTCTGTTTCTGGACAAAGGTAAGGGATAAAAAGATTGGAGTGAAAGGAGGAACGTGTGGAGGTTTGGGGTATAGTCCTATAAAGTCATCCCCACCGAGGCCTTGAACCCCGGTCTCCCAGGTGGGAGTCCAATGCTCTCACCACTACTCTACTTGTGCAGTGGAGCTCACCAGATTGGTTTTGGTGTTGTAGTGGAAATAAATCTGGTCGAAAGTAAAGGATTTGCCAAGGTTCGCTCAAAGAGGTTAAGTCTGATTTATTAAGAAAACATACGAGCCCAGAGGACTTCAGGATAACACACGTGAGTGGTTCATCCAAACAGAAGTGAAACAGAAAGGTGTTGCGTGGTCTTATATTCAAGCAGTACACAGGTATGACGCTTCCAGAGATGTGATTGGCTAACCCATCTGCACACGTCATAATAAATGGTCAGACGTCATCAACAATGGTCAAGAGTTCAGACACGTGATATTAGAAAGGGAGGTATATCTGGGGGACAATAGAACAAAGAAAGGTCACTGTAGGCCAGACTGAAAGTCATCCTGTCATCCTGTTATAAATGAGGTTAGCACAGCTAGAGGTTTTGCATGTGAAATGTTGAGGGAGGTAGAGTGAAACTGGGACAAAGCTGATGATAACAATCAATTTCTATGACAGTGTCCTTCTGCCAGTCCCTAATGTGGGTTGGGGTTAGAATAAGGGTTGGGGTTGGGACAGGATCTGACCTATAAGGCGAGGGGTAAAGGTCGGAGTGAAAGGATGAACATGTGGAGGTTTGGGGTTTAGTCCCATAAAGTCACATCCCCACCAGGGCCTTGAACCCCGATTTCCAAAGCTCTCACCGCTACTCTATTTGTGCAGTGGAGAACGTGGGTTGATTTTGGTGTCCTTCTTTATTTATTTTGGTGCCAACAGAGAAATGCAGGTCAACATTGACCGGAGGGAGGGAGGGAGTGATAACCGGACAAACGCTATCCTAGGTGCGCTGGCTTACAGCCATGCACAAAAACAGGCCAGGTCCAGCCTGGCTTTCGGCGGGGCTGGCTTGTTTCTCTTAAGGACTGGTTAGTGGGAGGGAATCAGCCATGCTACCGAAATAGCTGTGAACTGTCTTGTCACCTGGACACATCAGTTCCAATGCTTCCAATGCTAATCCAGCACAATAAGACCGTGATAGCCAGTTAGCTCATGAGCTCACAACTAGCAGCAGCTTCCATAACATTAATGGTAGCTGTCGTGGTTAACTGTGGTCCTATAACGTTAGCTATTTTGCTGCTGTTGATCCGGCCTGCCTCACCCTTCCATCCGGCCCGCGACGTGATGTCAAAAATATAATATAATCCGGCCTACAAAATAATTTAATTTTGCGCCGGCACGCAGGCCTACAATGCGAAATTCAAGCTGCACATACGTGGGGGTAAATTCTGTTATTGTGCACAGCGCGCAAGGTGTGTGATGCAGTCAGGTGCAATCAATCCACACGCGACTATGAAGTATGAACTATTTGAACGGAATGCAGCTAGCCACCGAGAGGTTGTTTTCATGGTTAACTAACGTTAGGAACACAGACAGTTTCAAGAAAGATCGACATTGCAGTATTTTTTTGTGGAGTTCAATGGAAGTGCTACCTGTCTGATCTGCAAGGAAAAGAAAAAGCCGTCATTCATTACTAAACATGGAGAACAGTATAGCTGAATCCCAATCTGAGTGCGCAAACCACCCTTGCGGCCCCTCGCACTTGCGGCCTGAGGCCTGAGCACTTAATTGACGCCAGCTGGAAGGGCCAGAGGGTGCAGGGCCATAAATTAAATGGGATAGCGTGCCAACAGGTGCGTTCGAGATGAGCCAGTGCTGCGCATCAGCGGTGGTCGGCGCACGTGCATGTCGGTTAGTTTTATGTCCGAGGTGGACCCGACTGCGTCTGACTTGCTCTGACGTCATGCACGCGCCGGTAACGATAATCTCACGAGATCAAGGCGGCCGCAGTCCCCAGAGCCAGGCGGCTGTAGTTTCTCTTGTCAAGAAAGATAGAGAATTACAATCCCTGGAACCCCAACCAACCCCCCGTGAGCCTGAGGTTCCCCGATCTTGGCCTCGTGAGTCTAGGGCAGGGCCGCCTGACCGCTGGCCTTTATCAGAGGTCCCGGAGGCAAAGCCTCCCCAGCCCCAGCCCACCATCCGTGTGGCATTTGGACTCGATTCCCCCGGTTCCAGCCTAGAGTAGAGTCACTACTCTCTCCCTCGGACCTTGCTGAGTGAAAAGAAGAATCGTTACTGGAGAGTGGCATTGTGGAAGAGGACTCTGTATCATTACAGCGGGGATCTAGGGGGCAAGCTGAGAGTTGTCAGGGCAGGGCCGTATAGGGTGAGTGATGAGACTAGGCCTGCTTATCACACTCCTTCTAAATATATATTCCTGTTAATGATTTATTACCTTGTAATCTGATTTTACTTGCTTATGCTTGTAGTTAGACAGTTAGAGTAAGACAGGAAATAGAGAAGCATGTCTAATTTCAGGAAGTACTGGAGTTGTGCATGAGACCATGAGACTGACTTGTGAGTCTAGTTATGGAAATAAAAAAATCATTTTCAGAAATATTGCACTTTCTTATGGTTACAGTAGTAATACTTGAACGTTTAAATGGCCCTCCTATGAGATGACAATACCAGCAGTGGCCCAAGCCAATTTGAGTTTGAGACCACTGCTTTAGATGGTGAAGTAAGTACACCAAGACACAGTGGCTTATGTAAACACTTGATTGAGTTAGCAGGTAGCATTCTTGTTTGTAGCTAACTATGGATCTTTTAGATGAAATGGTCATGCCCACTTTATAACTACTGTATAACTTCACACATCACACCAGCCCTCCATGAGCTTCACTGGCTACCAGCCAAACACAGAATCGACATTAAAATTCTGCTCAACACCTACAAGGCCCTCAACAACCTGCCCCTCCCTACCTTGCTGATCTCCTCCACCACCACGTCCCCTGCCGATCCCTCAGGTCCGCTACTGCCAACCTGCTGCAAGTTCCCAAGACAAAGCGCCGGACCTGGGGTGAGCGGGCTTTCTCGGTCGCTGCCCCCACCCTGTGGAATTCACTACCCTCCCACATCAAAACCTCCCCCACCCTTTCTTCTTTTAAAACTGCGCTCAAAACTCACCTTTTCACACTTGCTTTCCCCATCTAACCCCCCCCCCTTTTGCTGTTTGATTTTAACTAATTTTCTTTGTCTCTAACCCTATTTCTGATTTAATAAAGCTATGTATTGTATTGTGTAATGTAAAGCGACTTTGAAAAGCGCTATACAAGTTTGATGTATTATTATTATTATTATTAACTTAAATGAAGAAGAACTGAAATGTTATATAAATAGCCTATGGAAATGTACAATAATGGTGTCTTCCTTCCTTTCCTACTAAATGCTAAATAAACAGAATATCAAAGTACAAAAATATACACAGAATGGGATTCTGCTATAGTGGTCAGCATTTTTCTTTTTTGCCCACAAAGAAATAACATTAACAGACAATGTGTAAACATGCTTTCTCGCTGTTCAATTGATTAATCTGTCTTGTTCTGTCCTGGTCAGATATGTCACTATAATCAGGGGTTAAATTGGGATTTTTTATGCTGTTTCTCCACGATAGAGAAACAGCATGAGAGACCACGATGGTGAACATGGATTGGCTACATTCTTTTAACAATAAAGATAGAAAAAAATGTAAAAATAAATTAAATGTTGATGATAGATTGTCAAGATGGCATATGTTTACTTATGGACCACAATGGGAACAAGCCTCTGGCATTTTTGTGATAACCTTTTGGCCTTTTAAGGTACTGATGTATTTTTAAACTATCAATAAATTAATCAATCAATCAAAAATTAGGGGCTAGGGTTAAGGGGGAGTATTGGGATTGGGCCTTGATGTCCCTGAATGTCCCTGAAAATCAGGTACACCGGTAGGGTACTTCATTACTCCCCGAGGGCACATTGCAGTTACACCAGCCACATTCAATGGACATGACCACAAAGTACATACGATAAGAACACTTTAACTACTGTTGCTACAGTACCAGCAACCTTGGTTGTATGGCAATATAGTCCTGAGATAGATAGATAGTCAGATAGCTGACTGACTGCGTGTAAATAAATAAATAATTGTACACCTACCTAGTGTACCTTTTCTGAGAACATTATAGATTCTAAAACGTTTAACAAACTATTAACAGCAACTCTGTTGATATACAGTAGGCTATTACATATACAAGTGATTCATATTGGGGTTAGGGTTAGTGGATGGTTCGGTAGTGGGTGACATAGGGGCAGGGCTGGCCAATGCCCCACACAAATTAAACAGGAGCAGGTTCTTCTAAAATTAGCTTTTATTTTGGAAAAAAAACAAATACAGGCTAAAAACAGACAGAGCTAAAATGGTAAAACAAGGGTAAAATGACCAAGACCAAGAATAAAACACACCGGTTCTCAGGTCTCCCTTGACCATTCACCTTTGCACACTTGTGGTCAATTTGAATTGGTGGGAGGGGCTTACAATTCATTTAGCCAATCCTGCAGTGTTACAGGGACGTGTTGGGGAACAGTGTGTGATGGGATGCATTTGGGCTCACTAATGAATGTGGAACATGATTGTACTGTATGTGTGATGTATTCTATGTATTAAATGTAAAGTTTACAGTTCACACCCGAGTCACACATAATCACTCGCACAGACACACAAAACACTCAATAACTGGACACTTAACTGCACTGGGTGTTAATGTTTGCAAAATTAAAATACATGTTCACTGTGGTAAAGTATGAACGGTAATAATAGAATGATAAAAAGAGGGCCCTTACACAAAGAAATACAGACACTTTGATAAAATAGGGAATATTAAAAAATAATCTGGATGAGTTCCTTCCTTACACATACTATACTGTAGGCATCTACATAGGGAGCCCTGAAATAAAACCAGGAGTTACCATACCTCCTTCTTTATCATCTCCATTAATGATGATGAATATTGAAACCTGTCTCTCTCTGCTACTGACTGCAGCTTCTCAAAATACCGATAGCTCTTCATGGCTCGCTCCCAGCGCCAAACTGCACCAAGTAGGAAAACAATAACACAAATTGACATGAGAATTACACTCACCACATACATCGCTGCTGACACCATTTCCATGTCTGTGAAATACGCTATAACCATCACACATTCAACGATACAAAGCAATGCCAGGGTGTGTTTGAGCTTATCCAGTTGCTGCTTGAATATCTCAATTTGAAGCCCGTCGATTTTTTCTTTCAGTTCCTCTTCTCTCCGCTGCCCTCTTTCCACCCTCTCCTTCACAACATCCGCCTCTCTTCCCAGCTCTGCTATGGTATGTTCCAGGTCACGACTAATGACGCCCATGTCCATGGCTTTCTGCAGCTCTGCAGTCAGCCTCTTCAGAGGCCCCTCATCACCGTCTTTGAATGAAAGAGCCATTTGTATTCATACAAACGTTCAGACAGGCTGTCTGGCTGTCTGGGTTAAAGTGAAAGTCTTTTTTTGGGGAAGTCATACTCACTGCAGGTTGTGTTGGCATCATCACCATCACTCTTCTTCTCAGAGTCTCTCTCCTTGCCTGATGACTCGTCCATGCTGATGTTGGTGGTTGCAGGTGCACTCTCTTTCAAAATATTGAAGTATATTGAAAATATTACAAGTTCAGCAGTTCAACATTTTTGGTGGGAAATGGCTTAACAATGCATTTATTCTTTGTTAATGGCAAAATGAATCCAGGTTCAGGAGGTCATGAGTGCTAATTAGGGTGAATAATTGATATGGAAATGTACATCAAAAATAATTTGCATACATTTATATTCAGAAAAATGTAAAACAGCCTTCTCAGACTTATCAGACCCATTTTCAGTCTGACATGAACCTGAACCTGGGTGACCAAGAACCCGATGGTCACTCTGACAGAGCTCCAGCGTTCGTCTTTGGAGATGGGAGAACCTTCCAGAAGGACAACCATCTCTGCAACACTCCATCAATCAGGCTTTTATGGTACGAGTGGCCAGATGGAAGCCCCTCCTCAGTAAAAGGCACATGACAGCCTGCTTGGAGTTTGCCAAAAGGCACCTAAAGGATTCTCAGACCATGAGGAACAAAATTCTCTAGTCTGATAAAACCAAGATTGAACTCTTTGATCTGAATGCCAAGTGGCATGTCTGGAGGAAACCAGGCACCGCTCATCACCTGGCCGATATCATCCCTACAGAGAAGCATGGTGGTATCATCACCTGGCCGATATCATCCCTACAGAGAAGCATGGTGGTATCATCACCTGGTTAATACCATCCCTACAGAGAAGCATGGTGGTATCATCACCTGGCCGATACCATCCCTACAGTGAAGCATGGTGGTATCATCACCTGGCCGATATTATCCCTACAGAGAAGCATGGTGGTATCATCACCTGGCCGATACCATCCCTACAGTGAAGCATGGTGGTATCATCACCTGGTCGATATCATCCCTACAGTGAAGCATGGTGGTATCATCACCTGGTTAATACCATCCCTACAGTGAAGCATGGTGGTATCATCACCTGGTTAATACCATCCCTACAGTGAAGCATGGTGGTATCATCACAAGCATTGGCGATTTTATAGGGGGGGCAGGGGGGGCAAGTGCCCCCCCTGATTGGACAGCCCAACTCTGCTCAGATTCTTAAAAAAAAAAAAAAAAAAAACTTTCTTTTTTTACTAACACAATTATTAAATACATAATTGTGGTTTGTACCAGTTTGTGTTAGATCATCATTAATTTTAAAAGTGTATTTATTACTTAAACTAGGCTACCTTTAAAAATATATATATATTCATAATCCACTAATGGCACAACTCGTCCGTGGAAAAAAATGAGATCTGACTGTACTGCTCAGTGCTCAACAAGCTACAACTAGCCAACCTGCTCATAATGGCAAAAAGAGCTATAAAAACAATTTACCACTTCTTCATAAAATAAAATAAAATCTGGCAATGCTAATGAAGAAGCTACCACTCGAAATGACAGCGCAGCAGGTGCAATCGAATGCAGAAGTGCTCCAGAGGCTATCAAAGCTAGCACTAGCACTAGCAACATCACCATCGGCGAGGAAGCTAGCCCCAGCAGGCAGTTGCAGTTTGATGTTGTGATGTTGGGTATGGCCTAGTGCTCGGTCATAAAGTCATATTGACATGATCGTGGTGTCTAGATGAAGTTTGATGCGTTGTACATATTGAATTGTCATACGGATTTCTTATTAGCATACTGTTCACAACTTGTATTCTTTGTAAATAGATGGGACGAGACGGCAGAACTGTTTTGTTTTTTTTCTCACGTCAAAATGTTGCCCCCCTACTCTCAGAGGGTAAAATCGCCTATGATCACCTGGCTAATACCATCCCTACAGTGAAGCATGGTGGTATCACCTGGCCAATACCATCCCTACAGTGAAGCATGGTGGTATCACCTGGCCAATACCATCCCTACAGTGAAGCATGGTGGTGGCAGAATCATGCTGTGGGGATGTTTTTCAGCAGCAGGAACTGGGAGACTAGTCACGACTGAGGGAGAGATGAATGCAGCGATGCACAGAGAGATCCTTGAGGAAAAACCTGCTCCAGAGCGCTCTGGACCTCAGACTGGGGTGAAGGTTCACCTTCCAACAGGACAACGACCCTAAGCACACAGCCAAGATAACAAAGGAGTGGCTTCGGGTTCCTGTAAGTTCCTTCTTTCTCATGTGTCAAGTGAAGAAAAAAGCCTGATTTGGAATCGTATAACTTTTAACTTAAACTGAACTTTTTAACACTAGTTCTTTTGAACAGGTGTTTTCTCATTATAATATTTGGTTAAGCCTGTTTAGTTGAAGGATAAATTCACTACTTTGGACTTCAGGAGGTATTCGCCTTATTCACCTGGCAGCCATATTGGTCAGTCTAGGGTGTGGATCAAGGAATCTAATTCTAAATCTTTTTAGATTCCTTGATCCGCACCCCTTCACCTTACTAAGCCTCCGCATTTGTCTTTCCATTTGAATTAATTTAAACAATACGCACATGAATCAAATACAAATATTAATTATGCTGTATACGCTGGCACTCACCCTACATCTGACTTTTCCTTACAATGCAGTGTCGATCATAGACGGAAATTATTTCCTATCATGTGACTCGACTACACTGTACTGTACCCATGGAATAAAGCAGTGCCAGTCGAAGCACATTTCCTGCCCTAGGAAAGCTTATCCCCCGCCCACCAAGTCAACTGCACGACAAAGGGTGTGAACTTCCTTATACAATGTTTGAATAACCGCCATCAGGTCACTTTTCATTCATTACTTAATCTTTTAATAATACAAACAACTGTTTGAATCAAACACTACTCAAATACTGATGGATTTGGCCACTTTTTATTCATTTAGTCATACATTCCAGAGGATCCTGCATCATGTTGGTTTAACTTACTAACCACAAAGATATCTCATGTATATACACAAATGGTGAGGTACAAATATTATTCTTATTCTTATAGTCATTGCTATAGCCTATTCTACTTGTATCGATACCATTTTCTCCAGAAACACAAAATAAAGCACATTATATTCTAAGTCACACTCCAGTCTGTGTTGGTATATCAAGAAAGAATGTAGAGCATGTGAAATATTTTCAAAAATGTTGTAAAACCATGTAATGAAGTTGGTGTTTAATGGGAGTGAATATGATTCATGCCATCTTTCAGCAACAACTTCCTAGAACTACTACACAATCCACTTATGTGGCTGCTGTGTAAGAACTCCATAATAACATGCTCTCCATTTTGAGTAAATTTCTGGTTTGTACAGAGACCCTAGCCATATACAGAAATTTGCATCTACTATGACCAGAAATAGGACAGCAAGTAAGTAAGACTTAGATGAAGACATTCAGTGCATAGTGCAATACAACAGCTGACTGCAAGAGTGCAGACGTTTGCCCTCGCAAAAAAAACAATTTGAAAACACGGCCCAAGGAAAAAGAAGGCCGGAACCACTCGTCTCCCGTCACTGAGGCAGTACCAGCCAATCAGGCGGGGGCAGCCGCAGGCATGCAGCCAATCAGTAGATACAGCGGCGTCGTTCATCCTGGACGCCCCCACACGTCCAATAAGATGTCATTCATCCAAGACGCCTCCACTCATCCAATTAAGACAAACAAACAAACACACCGATAGTCAGCCATGTGTGGCGTTAAGGAGGATGTGGGGGGGGGGGTTGCGGAACCACGGTGTCGTCCATAAGTCAGGGAGTAAAGGAGAGACCTGTTCCAGCCAGGTCATGTTAAGTTGTGTGTGTGTGTGTGTGTGTGGGGGGGGGGTAGGGGTCAGGGGGGCACTATGGCTGGGGAACCCTCTCCCAGTCCCCGTCCTCCGTCCTGCGGTAGAGCTGGGCCTGGCCGCCGGGGAACAGGCTGTCGGAGCTGGGGTGCTGCAGGAGGAACTGGATGGTGGACTTGATGTGCTGGACGAAGTGAGGCGGCTCGGCCATGGGGGAGGTGGACAGATACTGGGGGGGAGGTCACGTAAGCTGTCACACACGTTGTACATACTGATGCCACGGTCACCGCGAGGGGTGTTTTATGGTGGCCACGAAGCCAGCACTTAATACACTGTGAAGAAGTGCTGAGTGATGTTCTAGACCAATATCTAAAAACCCACGTAAGTGCCTGGATATAGATTTTGTTGTAAGCCACATATTACCACATGCAACCTTTAAACCGTACAGATGGTTCACAAAAGGGAGAGGAAAAGGGACCACTTAGAAAATGAGTGTCCTACGAAGTGACGTCTATAAAGTAATATAGGGCTACATTATAAAAATTTATTGTGGAGTCAAAATATGCCTTCCTTCCCTCAGACCTTACCTTTAAGATGGTGTCATCATTTTGTGACAGCCAGAAGGCGATATCCAGGTTGGAGGACCACTTGCAAGGGCCTATTTTCACTAGTCCTTTGCTTGAGTCATAGATATCAGCCATCTGTATGGAAGACAGTCCCTACATATCATATTTCATATAACACAATGAGATGTTTGGGTTCTATTACAATATCACATTGCAATTTTTCCGTTTAGCGACTCGGCACGGAAAGGTAATTTCCTAAGGGGGAAAATATCCAACAAGACATTGATTTTAAAAAGCCATCCATAGTTGATAATAAAAGGCAAATAAAAGGCAAAAGACTAATGCTGTGTTCACTTAGGATCAGGCAGACAGTAGACAGGCAGACGAACAATAACTTCTGGATGGCACGGGAAACAGTCCGATGGAATGCTGGCCTCACCTAATTTTTACAGTCCTGCTTTCGCCCACTAAAATGACATCCAGTTTGGTATTACCGTCTGCTGGATTCCACGTGAACGCAGCATAAGTCTTGATTTAGTTTCAAGTAGGCTACGGTCTCAAAGATTTTCAGTCTTTCCTATGGGCCTGCTCAAACTCTCTAAGATGCAACCTTCCTTCCTCTATGGCCCTGCTCGAATTCTCTAGAGATGCAACCTTCCTTCCTCCCCTCCTTTGAGGCAATCTCTGATCTAACATAACTGGACAGGTGAAAACATGTACTTCATTACACAGCTGCCACCAATCCCGTCATGTCAGATCAGTGATTTCCCCAAGGACCTATACAGTACATAGGGTATAGGATCTGAGGTAGGAACCGGTGGAATGTTCTACCTGTCCTCCAGTGAAGGTCCGTGCCGAACGCAGCTCTCCGGCCGGGCCTTTTTGGGGGAACGAGGCGGGGAACACGTCGCCCGTCTTCACGTTGACGCCTGCGCGACACGCACACAGTCAACGCGCGCACGCAAGTCGGCCCACCTGCGTAAGCTCGCTGGCAACGCGCGGACAACTCACCTATCCCGTACACCACGGGTCTGTGCATCCCGTCCACTGTGTCGTCGTTCATCTCTACAGAGGGAGGCAGAGCAGGAGGGATCATCAGCGCTGCGGCACTTTCACAGGTGGTTTAAGTGGTCGGTGGTTAAGACAAATTAATAAGACAACGACAATACTGTACAAGACAACAGGCAGCTCAAGTATGAACAGGTGGTACCTGTGATACAGCAGGTCTCAAGGTGAATGTCCTCTTTTTGTTTGTGAAAGGCCGCTGGAAGCACCAATAATACAAAGAACAATATTCTTTGTATATTATATTCCAATATATTATATTCCATATGTTATATGATTGTGTTATATTAAGACAGAGACAGATAATGTGGTAGCAAGAGCGGGGAGAGAATGAGAGAACCACAGTCGATTTACCCAGTAGGTTAAGGCTTAGTTTGTGAGACGTCATGGACTCGTCTTCGAACCCTCCGACGAGGTGGAGCTCCAGTCTGGAAGACCAGGGAGGACAGATGAGCCTTTTCAGCGTGTGCAGAGCTCACAAACCAGCACTGTTGGAGACTCCTGATGTCTCTAGTCATGTATGTGTGTGTATGTGGTCAACTCTCCAGACCTTTTATCCTGGCTCTAAAGAGAGAGAGCATGTGTCTGTGCATTCGTGTTCATGTGTGTGTGTGTGTGTGTGTGCATCTTTCTCACCTGCCCTCCTTGGCAGTGCTGCTTAGAGAAGTGACAGCTCTGACGATGAGAGGAACTTCGTCCCATGTCCTGGAGCCGTCACTGTGTGCAAGGCAAGCAGCTCCAGATCCTGGCAGTTAAAGTTAAAGTCCCAATGATCGTCACACACCCGACCTGAGGGTGGTGAAATTAGTTCTCCGCATTTGACCCATCCCCTGGGGGAGCGGTGAGCAGCAGCAGTGCCGCGCTCGGGAATCCTTTGGTGATTTACCCCCCCCCAAGCAGGGAGGCAATGGGTACCATTTTTTTTAATAGTCTTTGGTATGACTTGGCCAGGGATCGAACTCACGACCTCCCAGTCTCAGGGCGGACACTAACCACAAGGCCACTGAGCAGGCGGAAACAAAAAGTCCACTCAAAAAAGCAAACATGAGGATCACAGCTGTCAATCAATCATGCTTGAAAGATAGACCACTTACCTGTATGTCGCAGCAGAACAAGGTGGCAAGTAGTTGCATCGTCAGAGCCAATGACAGCGACGGAGTCTGGTGGAAAAGAGGGAGTCACTTCCCATGTACTGTCTGCTGTGTGCAGTTGATTCACACGGGGGAAACAATGTTGTCGCCCGTACACATGTACTGGAGCAGCCTACTTACTATCCTCTGGGGTTGTTGCTGCAAACTCTCTTTGCTGGACGTATAGGAGGCACTTTGGGTCGACATCTACAAGCGCCTTAGAGCGAAATTCGCGGGCGTTTGTCTGTAAATGTTGACAATTACAACGCATTTACTTGGCATGGACAGACAACATGAACCGCAAGCTGATGATAGTTAATTCTAACAAGGACACCACCGCATACAGGCTAGCTAGCAAGCGTTTACAGAGAATAAACCAACCTGTAAATGCGGATATCTGGCGAATAATTCTTTTGTCGAACTTGGTCGTTCGATTCGTCTTTTTTGTATTAGAATCGGCATTTTCCCCCTGCAATTCGAACTTATTCTAATAACATTCTTACCTATCCTAAACACACAAACTAGCTGAACAAACCACACATTCAAAGCTACAGCAATGAACTGGCTTCTTCTTCTACTTCTTCTCTTAGTTTAATGGTGGGTCGCGAACCAAATTCAAGGTGCATACCGCCACCTACCATCCCGGAGCGCATATGGCACGTCAGGTTACAATAACAAGCAGGAAACCAGCTAAATACGACCAATCCTGTCTTGTTATAGCTCCATGCTGTCAATTGTCTCTGCAAACCTGCAAACTCAGCAAGAAATAAATGAACTTGCTTGCACTTCATGGATGTATTAGTTGCACTTCCTGGAACCTTTTTCTTCCCCTAGACGTTCCGTCACCTTCAGAACAAGTGTGAAACAGCGCCATCCACTGTACACAAATACTACTGCATGGACACTTAAAAAACAAAGTGCTATTCCTAATCGCTCTACGAACTTTTTGTGCGTACTATGTACCACAAGATTGTGTAGTTACGCCAATTATCCTCTGAGGTTACGTACAAAGACAGGGAGGTTCTTGGGGGAGTTGACCTGACGTTTTCCAACAACTGCAAAACAAATTTATCTTTTGCTTGCTTCAGGAACCTCCGTCGCGGAATAACGTTAGCAGAGTTTTTGTTTTACGTAAATACCGTACTGTTTTAAAAATTGCGATACATTTGCACACTTTTAATTCTGTAGAATAGACCGTGCCTCTCGTGCAACTCCAGCAAATATTCGAACAAGCAAAAATATTTTCGACAAAATGAGAGGTTCATATGGGGACAGAGACAGAGACCGCGGACGTGACAGGGGGTGAGACGTTTCTCCAATATCTGTCTAGGGTTTGTTTTGTGGCCTTTTCCCAGAAGTGTAGCCTACTGTCTTAAGTTGTAGGCCTACGTGCGCAGGAATTCGTAATGCGTGCAGTCTATTGTGAAATAAGCCAAATTGTGCTTAAATTACAGCATGCCTAGAAGTTCATATACATATAGCATTTATTCCACGTAACACATAAGATGGTTGCGTAATCAAACTGGCAACGAGAGCATAATATAATGCAAGAGCTTATCATCATCCTCTTACTTCTTCCTAATCTCCTTGAATTGCCACATCTTCGTTCTCAGGCCAAGGTTTGGGTCCAGCAGCTATTCCGGCGGCAGAGGCGGGCCGCCCCCCATGAAGTTTGGGAACCCGGGGGAGCGCCTGCGGAAGAAGAAGTGGAACCTGGACGAGCTGCCCAAGTTTGAGAAGAACTTTTACAACGAACACCCGGAGATCCAGCGCATGAGTCAGGTAGAAATACACACACACACACACACACACACACACACACACACACACACACACACACACACACACACACACACAGTCCTCTCCACCATGTAACTCTTCCCAATGGTTTCCCTTATTTCAACTTTTGTTAAATATGTGTAAATAAATACATTCTGCACTGTATCCCATTATCCCTTAGCCTAACCCGGGTTCGTATTCACTGGACCGACCCCTCCCCCACCATATCCCTTACCCCCTGGTCTCTGCTGACGATGCCTGGGCTGTACAGTGTGTTCACTTACTCTAGACAAATTTATCTGTATTGAGCATAATCTTGGAGCCGGCAACAACATTTCACTGTGACTGTACACCAAACATTGTGTGACGAATGAAATGGTAACACTTTACAATAAGGGTACATTAATAAGCATTAGTTAATGCATTATTAAGCATTAAGTAACAGTTAAATAATGTCTCTATTAACCATTTACTAATGTTATTTATGTTCACTAAGGTTAACTCACCTAACTCTAACCCTAACCTTAACTAATGTATTAATTAACATTAGTAACCTAACCTAACCCTAAATAAGTATTAGTTAACATTTATGTTTTTTGTGACCCTTATTGTAAAGTGTGACAAATGAAAGAATCTTGAATCTCTACATATTGTAAGTCACTGACTCGCTGTGGATAAGAAACATCTGCTAAATGACTAAAATGTAAACACGTAAACACACACACACACACACACACACACATAATGGGACTGTGTCTATTGGCTGAATATTACTCTGTCTAAACAGTTGTATTCTGTTGTGTTTGTCTCCAGTATGATGTCGATGAGTTTCGCAGGAAGAAGGAGATCACTATCAGAGGCTCTGGCTGCCCCAAGGCTGTCACCGGCTTCCACCAGGCCCAGTTTCCCCGTGAGCAGACACCTTCAGACAACTATGGCCCGTATTCAGAGTGGGAATACAGATCTAGGATCAGTTTTGCTTTCAAGTCTCTCTGATCAAGAATATATGACAGAAGGGGTCCTATCCAAGATTAGCTCTTCTACTCTCTCAGCCTGTATTTAGAATAACTGTTTCCATGACTGCCTGTCTCTCTCTCCTCCACGCCAGAGTATGTGCTGGACGTGCTGGTCCAGCAGAACTTCAAGGAGCCCACGGCCATCCAGGCCCAGGGCTTCCCTCTGGCCCTGAGTGGGAGGGACATGGTGGGCATCGCTCAGACGGGCTCGGGCAAGACGCTGGCGGTAAGGCGTGGTCACTATACATTACAGCTCAGTCAGTTCATTTGAATGAATATAATTCACAGATTTGTCATTTGGCTCTCAAAGGACCCGAACCCATGATGCAATACACCTCGATAATAGAGTGCCTAAGCGGAAGCAGGAAGAGAAAACCGCCACGGGACCTTAAATCAGAAAAATAGTGAACGTGAGAAAAATAATTTCTTGATCCCGATTGAATTGTGCCATGACCATCACATGATGTTTTTCAATTTAAACATAAACCTTATTAATCTCAGTTAACTCGCAAGTTAGCTAATATTAGCTAGCCAACATTACACTTGTTTAAAGGAGTAGTAAAGGGAAAATGCATGTTTAGCCCTGTTTTAAGGTTACTTATGATCATATACAATGGTTCAGGTCAAAACTTTGACAAAACTAGCACTTTTGAGAAAGTCTGATAATTGCTCTACCACCGTTTTGGTCATACAATGGATGTGGGTGGGCACCTTGAAAAATCTTTCAAAAACATGTTAAACTCTCGATTTCAAAGACAAGAAGCTCACCGAGGGGGTAATTGGTGTCCGTTGGTGTTCTGACATCAAATTCGCCACAAAGTATGAATCCTGTAGGGTTTTATTGACCATTTTATGAAATCCATTGACTTGTATTGAAGCGACCGTTGCAGATGTGTAGATCAATCCGCAGAGGGGATTCAGGAAGCGGAACTACTTACGGTAGCTATTGTTATTGTTTATGTTGCTAGGCTACCTAGTTTGCGGAAGTTTACACAAGTATGTGCTGCGACTAAATAGTTCTATGCTAAATATTTTAAAAAAGCCTTTCCAGATGAACTAGAATCTTACTTTATGGCGAATGATATGTTAGAACGCCAACTAACACCTCGGTGAGTTTCTTGTCTTTGAAATTGAGAGTTTAACATGTTTTTTGAATGATTTTTCACGGTGCCCACCCACATCCATTGTATGACCAAAACGGTGGTAGAGCAATTATCAGACTTTCTCAAAAGTGCTAGTTTTGTCAACGTTTTGATCTGAACCATTGTATATGATCATAAGTAACCTTAACAAAGGGCTAAACATGCATTTTCCCTTTACTACTCCTTTAACACTCACCAAAACCTTGTAAAGCCGATCTCGCATGCCAGCTCTTACAGAACTGACTTTTGCATTCCTGCAGCTCTCAACGTGGCCAGACTAATAGTGATTTTCACCTCTTTTAATAATTTTAAACTCGCTGTGGAATAACTGCTTTATAGTATTACGACAAACTGCGACTTTCTTGACTTGCAAAATTATGTTTTAAATTGACAAACATATGTGATGGTTATGGCACAATTCAAACGGGATCAAGAAATTATTTGTTTATCGCCATTGGCTACAGTACATGTTTTTTCTGAAGAATCTGTGCAAAAATAAACACACATACACAACATTACGGAAATAAGTTAAAAGCATTCAGGACTCAGTGCAAACAGACAGGTTGCTGTGGACCAGTGCAGATTATATCAAAAACAGGTGCAGTGATCCGAAATTAAGCTGTGTAGGAGATTATTGAAGGAGGGTACTGAGATGAGGGTGTCAAGTTTTAGTGTCTTTTGTAGATTGTTCCAGTCAATGGAGGCAGCAGATTGGAAAGAGAGGGAACCGAAGGACATGCAGACTTTGGGGGTGACCAGACTGATGTGTTTGCTGGAACGTAGATTGCGTGTACTGGTGGAAATGGTCAGTAGTGAGCAGAGGTATGGTGGAGTTTTGCCAATGATGGATTTGTAAATGAACTGACACCAGTGTTTCTGACGTCTGGTTTGAGGTGATGGCCACTGGACTTGGGAGTACAGGTCACAGTGATGAGTGTTAAAAGGAGCACCGGACACAAAGTGGATGGCAGAGTGGTAGATGACGTCCAGCTTATTAAGGAGGTGTTTGGGGGCGATCCTATACAGTAGATAGATGATGTCGCCATAATCTAAAATAGGAAGGACCGTCATTTTAACCAGGGTGTGGTTAGCAGAGTGGGTGAAAGATGCTTTGTTACGATACAGAAAACCAAGCCTTTATTTGACTTTGGTGAGCAGAGTGGTGATGTGGGTTTGGAAAGAAAGTGAACTGTCGAGTCAGATACCTAGATATTTGTATGAGTTGACAAATTCTAGTTCTGACCCATCCAGTGTGGTGATATTAGTGAGAGAGGTATCTAGAGGAAGTGTTCTATTGAAGACCATGCATTTTGTTTTTTTGGTGTTTAAGAGAAGGTGCAGGTTGAAGAAGGCATATTGAATGTTGTCAAAGCTGTTGTAAAGAGGTCAAGGCAGAGTCCAGGGAGGGGCCAGATGTATACAAAATTGTGTCATCAGCATATAAATGAATGTGTGAATTGGTAGTGACAAGCGACATTATTTATATAAATCTTAAATAACGTAGGGACAAGAATGGAACCCTGAGGTACACCCATAGACAGAGACAGTGGATCAGACAACAAACCCTCAGCTTTCACAAACTGTACACGGTCAGAGAGGTAACTACTAAACCAAGTCAAACAATTGTTTGCGAGTCCCAAGTCCTTGAGTCAGTCAAGCAGGATGCTGTGGTCCACAGAATCAAAGGCCTTTGCCAGGTCGATAAATACAGCTACACAATGTGAGAAGTGACAGGTCCCAATTAGGAGTTACAGTAAACCTTTATACAGTTAAGTGAGCAACCTTGGTGTCTTGAGTCGCTTCCAGGCCCTCGCTCGCCCGCCCACCCCAGGTGCATTCCTTTTTTGTCGAGAAGTGGTATAGCGGGGGTGCGACTGGAAACAGCCAAGGGCTCTAACTTCTACAAAAACATAAGATTACAGAGTACACAATATTCTTTCCCTATGCAAGGAACGAGAGGCCAGTTCTAAATGGCCGAACAACACACAGTCTTTTAAGGATCTTTAACAAAAATCATGATTACATGACACACACTCATTCACACACAAACACCACACACTGTATTTGCACAGACAGCTGTATGTATTTCTATATCTCTCTTGAGTCAACACACACCACCTCTTGCCCACACACACACCCACACACACACACTCACACTCAGGGGAACAAAGGCAGCTGCAACAGCTACAGTACAGTCGAGTTCGGGAACAAACGTAAACCTGTTTTATTCACTGCAAAAAAGTCTAAAATGTATTGAGACACTGTTAAATTTATCTTAAATACAGTTTGATTCATACCCAGACTGAAATTATCCTCTGCCGTTGTCCCCTAACTGCAGTATCTCCTACCAGCCATCGTTCACATCAACCACCAGCCCTACTTGGAGAGAGGAGATGGCCCCATTGTGAGTACACTATCTATCTATCTATCTATCTATCTATCTATCTATCTATCTATCTATCTATCTATCTATCTATCTATCTATCTATCTGTCTGTCTGTCTGTCTGTCTGTCTGTCTGTCTGTCTGTCTGTCTGTCTGTCTGTCTGTCTGTCTCACTCTCTCTCTCTCTCTCTCTCTCTCTCTCTTTCCTCCTCCACCCCTCTTCTCTCCCTCTCTATCCCTCCCCCCAGTGCCTGGTCCTGGCCCCCACCAGAGAGTTGGCCCAGCAGGTCCAGCAGGTGGCCTACGAATACGGCAAGTCGTCCCGCATCAAGAGCACGTGCGTGTACGGCGGGGCGCCCAAGGGCCCGCAGATCCGGGACCTGGAGAGAGGTGAGGGAGGAGGCGGAGTCTGCGAGAGACGGGCCGGCGGAAGCCCCCTACGGACAATCAGAACTGCTCGGGGTTGCACTGTGTTGTGTTCGGAACGTGATTGGTCAGAACAAGGCATTCCTGCCAGATCTCTGTGGTGATTGGCCACCGTACATGATGTGTATCTCCTCAGTATAGAATGTCTCTGAAGTAGCCTGTTGCTGGCTGGCATGTCCTCAGACAAGAGTGTTCCCAGAGTTCCCAGATAAACCGACAGATTTCTACCGTACTGAAGAAATGGTAGTCAGAACTCAGTAGCGACTGTTGCTTTGAAGTGACGTCAGATAAAAAGCGGCTCATCATTTGACTGTATTTCTCTGGTCAGACTTTAGCAGAGCCTCTGCAGTTATGTGCGATGGTGTTGGTGAATTGTTGCATACCACTACCGCTACTATGTGTGTATGCCTGTTGTTTATGTGTGCACGCATATATGTATATTATTATACATATTTATACAAATTGTATGTATGTATGCATATATTCAATTCTATATTTTATAAATACTGTATATATATATATATATATATATATATATATATATATATTTCTCGTACTCTTATGTATACTCTTTACTCTGTACTCTAATCTCTTTAATCAAATCAAATCAAACTTTATTTGTATAGTGCATTTCATACACAGACACTTTACAGAGAGGAATGGGGGGATGGACATAGATCCTACCCCTACATAGCAGAGGGAAGCAAAAAAACAATCAATGTTGTACATTCTCGCTGCAAACCCCCCCCCATTCCTCTCTGTAAAGCGCATTGTGTTGCCTCTGTGTATGAAATTCACTATACAAATAAAGTTTGTATTGGATTATTTAAGTTGATCTTATCTCATCCACTCAGGCGTAGAGATCTCCATCGCCACCCCGGGCCGTCTCATTGACTTCCTGGAGTCGGGGAAGACCAACCTGCGGCGCTGCACCTACCTGGTCCTGGACGAGGCCGACCGCATGCTGGACATGGGCTTTGAACCGCAGATCCGCAAGATCGTGGACCAGATCAGGGTAGGGGGAGAAGCTTCACATGAAAGACCCAGCATGAGTGGGATCATACAGCTCACATTTACAGTTTACATTACCATGATGAAACCTGGAAGAGATGCGCAATTCACTCTTCAGGGTGCCGGGTTAGGTAATGCTCACAATGAAAAGAATAGAACCTGCACACTCATATGCTCCTGTATTGAAATTTACTTGACAACGTTTCGAGCCTCTGCTCTTCGTCAGGTCATCTTGGGACTAGTGGCGGTACCAGCAGGTTTTACCTGGGGTGGCAAAGCTTCACCTGGGGTGAACAGTTGGACTGTTGTTAATGTTTCTACCATATTTGTTTGTACTGATTTTAATTTGGACCCCTCGGAAGACCTGTCTGTCGCTTGTGCGTCGACTAATGGGGATCCATAATAAACAATAAACAAACAATAAACAATAAGGTTATCTCCCCCATTCACATTTGAACTTCAGAGATGGCAACTGGGGTTTTTCCAGGGGTGGCGAACGTCACCTCTTGCCACTGCTTGGGACCAACTTGAGGTGCCTGTCTGTCCATCTAACGAGCCGACGAAGAGCAAGAAAACGTTGTTACATTCACGACATCGGAGCATATGAGTGTGCAGGTTCTAAGGCGACATGATGGAAACACCCGTCACCCATCCAAGGATGGACACATTGATTGGTTTAGGTGATGCTACCCCTTAACCTAACCCATATACACATGGCTTATGACTTATCATGTTTTTGTGTGTTGGCGTGGCGTCCATATGCCCTCTCTCTCTCTTTGTCCCTCTTTCCTCTCCCTGACCCCCCCTCTACCCCAGCCGGACAGGCAGACCCTGATGTGGAGCGCCACCTGGCCCAAGGAGGTGCGCCAGCTGGCGGAGGACTTCCTGCGGGACTCGGTCCAGATCAACGTGGGCGCCCTGGAGCTCAGCGCCAACCACAACATCCTGCAGATCGTCGACGTCTGCATGGAGAACGAGAAGGACAACAAGTGAGGCCACCCGACCCGTCGGTCGTGTTTGGATGAACGGCTGCCGTGTTCCTAACCTGACGCGCGCCAGATGGGTTGTTTCACTCAGCCATCTGGGAAAGCTTGGTTGGAAACTGTTTGGGAAAAGGGCAGGCACTTTGCTAGTATTTCCTCAAAGAACCGATCGGCCAATGAAACGGATCTCTATCGAGCTTTTCCAGACTGACGAGTGGAGTGAAATGAGAGCTTGCAAGATAAGATAAGACTTTATTCCCCCAGGGGGAAATTAGGCCTTTCAGCAGTTGAAAATTACACAAATGTTGGAAAGAAAAACACTAGATACAGAGTAATAAAAGAAGATAGATAAGATAAGGGAGGGAGGGGGGGGGGGGGGGGGTTGCAGCATAAAAAGAGCGACAGCAAAGAACTAGTCTGTGATCCAAGCCACTGAGTCAAGGTCCAAGGTCTACCTGCATGGCTGGGAGCTTCTCTGCGAGCTGGAGGGGGAGGATGGTGCTGAAAGCACCGGAGAAGTCAAAGAACAAGACCCTCACTGAACACCCACTCGAGGGAGTCGCTGGGCCTCAAGCGTTGCAGAACCAGTCTGTCAAATACCTTCATGACATGAGATGTCAGTGTCACTGGCCTGTAGTCGTTGAGGACGCCGGGACGTGCCTTCTTGGGCACTGGAATGATGCAGGAGGTCTTCCTGGGGGTCTTCCAGCCTCAGGGAGAAGTTGAATAGGTGTTGGAATATGCCCGCTAGCTGCATTCACCGCGTCACGATCATCTCGAATAGCCTCCTGACCTCTGACCTGTAACGGTTTCTAACCCCGTGGCGCGACAGAGACGGCACTGAGTGAGGTGTTTTTGGTCTGTCGTCTCCAGGCTGCTGCAGCTGATGGAGGAGATCATGGCCGAGAAGGAGAACAAGACCATCATCTTCGTGGAGACCAAGAAGCGCTGCGACGAGCTCACCAGGAGGATGAGACGAGACGGGTGAGAGGAGAGAGATAGTGTGTGTGTGTGTGTGTGTGTGTGTGTGCATTTGTGTGTGTAGGAGAGATAGTGATGATGTGTGTGTGTGTGTGTGAGAGAGAGAGAGAGAGAGAGAGAGACAGACCGAGGGGGATAGAGAGCGTGAGAAAATTGGAACAAACACAGTATAACGTTCCACAGAGGGAAGTGTGTGAGCACAGACATGAGACACCAGTGATGTGAATGTTGTTTGCGAGTTCAGCAGCATCTTCTTTCCGCTCTCTCTCCCGTCACGGCGATTCTCGCAGATGGCCAGCCATGTGTATCCATGGGGACAAGAGCCAGCCAGAGAGAGACTGGGTTCTGACCGGTGAGTCATAGTTCAGTACACGCGCGCTCGTGAGCTGACTCATCTCGGTCGAGAGATGAAAGCAAAAGATGCCGTCTTTTGTTGACCTCGCTATCTTTTTCGGTCGTGACGTTCTAAACGTTTTCTTTACTGTTCTGTCATGTGTTCAGAGTTCCGCAGTGGCAAAGCTCCGATCCTCATCGCCACCGACGTGGCCTCTCGTGGTCTGGGTATGTCTTCTCAATACACACACACTCGCGCACGCACACACATACACACACACTAGAATAGCTAACAGACATGTTTCACACCATTTTTCTTCAATAGAATTACAGCAGTTTGTCTGTTTTCAACAAAGTCTTTATGAAATACTGTTTTTAGTGAAAAACACACAGTAGGATCTGTTATAGTGATTGAATGTCATCTTTGTTTGCTTAATCTCCCATCCGTTTTTCAGGTTTAATACTTCTTAAAACATTTGCACATCGCAATATGTCCTATTGCACCTGTCCTGTACAGCTGAGCACAAGAACCCTCAAGGCAATAACCCAAAACCAGATTTTCTGCTCATTTTCAGCAATGTACCATTTCTCTTGCTACGGATCTATAGAGAAACGCTAAAGCTGGAACAGTAGAATACAGTATGCAACGTCCACACTGGAAGGCCCCAGGCCTTCAGCCCCCCCCCCCCCCTCCCAGAGCTTCACAGTCTGTTTCTTGTTACTGTAGTTCAAAAAAGCTTCCCTCCACTGGGGCTCTCTGGAACACTGCCTGAAGAGGGGGGTGGGGGAGGGTGGAGTGGGTGGGGGGTTGGTGTTGGGGTAGGGTGCAGGTATGCCCTCCCTCCACCTTCCACACCAAAGACTCCCCTCTCACCATGTCTCCACTGTGGTTACGGTTGGATTATTCTCAGGTCAACGTTGATCCTTTCACCGTGTAGCTGAACTATATTTTGGGGTCGGATATTCTCAGGATAGGGTCACTGTGTTTCACAGCATGTGTTCTAGATAGCCTATAATATGATACGTGTTGGGGGGTCTTGCTAGTGAAAGAACATGTCTGTCCAGTTCTCCCCAAGTTCGCCTGGAACGTTTACTTTGGGTCCTTTTTGGTCAACCTGGAAGTGAGCAGGGGAAGTCAATATGTTGGACTTTGCCATGACTGTATCCTTGTTCTCTTTTTTTTTCTCTCTCTCTCCCCACCCCCCCCTTCAGGGTTGGCAGCACACGGCCGCTCAGGCAGTCTGTGCTGGAGTCAGAACTGGGGCTGCCCATCAATGCCCCCAGTCACGTTATGCTAACGGCTAGCCCGCATGCTAAATGCAAACGGCTAGTTTTAACAAGGATACAGCTGAGCCCCCCCGCCCCGCCCCCCGCCCTGAATACTTCCTCTCTCACGTTCCCTCGTTCTCTGTCACCTAAGCTCCTCCACAACCCCCCCCCTCCCATAGTGTTATCCCAGCAAGCTCACCTTGGGACCAGCCTGAGGTGCCTGTCTGTCCGTCCGTCCGAAGGCAGACAGACAGGGAGAGAGTTGTAGGAGCTCGTCTGGATCCAGTCCTGGAGCCGGTTCTCTGCGGAGGTCCTGCAACTCGGCGAGAGAGCACCAGAACCAGCCGTTCGCCGTTGCGGTGGGGTGGGGGGTTTGGATGTTAAAGGTTCTGCTCCCGCCTGAGGTTGCCGGTGTGTGCAAAGGGTGTGTGGGGGGAGGTCATGGTGGGAGGGGGGGTGACATTGCGTATTACCCCTCCCTCCTCTCTCCCCTCCCCCCCCCCGGAGCCCCTCCAAATGAGCCAGGACTGTTCAGGGGGTGACTACCCTTGTAAAACAACTTGAAAAGGGGTAAGTACCTCAGCACCCCCTTCGCTAACTTCTCCACGAGCTCTCAACCTCTCATTCAAGTAGGCCCTAGTCCCATCCTGCCTGCACTCTAACTGAAACAATACAGGGTAGTTGTTTAAGACTGTTTTGTTACAGAAATGTGCACCTCCACCATTTTCTCCCTCCATTTTTCCCTATGGGGGACGTTCGGTTGTTGTTCGGCAGGTTCACGAAGTATCAAAATGGCCACTCTGCGTTACCATGGAAAAGGGCGGGAAAAAGGGAGACTTAATTCTCGATCCCAGCAGTGTTGTCAGAGCCCCATGCCTTCTGTAATGAGAAACAGACTTCATCTCTCTGTCACTGTAGCGCTTTGGAACAGAAAAACAGGTGGATTGAACAGTGTACGGTCAATCAATATAACATTGAAATTGAAATTCAGTCAAACCTATAAATATTCAGAGACGTTTTTATGAAAATGCAAAAGCGACGTGCGGCTCCTTTTTGATCTCCCCTGGTGGTAGTAAAGCTTCACTTAGCCAGAAACTCTGCGGTGTGTTCAAATGGGAGAAGAGCTACTACGTAAGCAACGCAGGATTGATTGAATAAATGTATGTACAGTAGCATAACCATACACATCATAAGTAGCTGCCTCTTGCTTCTCATTCGTCCACCTACAGTATGTGGCCCCCCCTATTTGGCGAAGATATTTAGATCACTGAGATCTATTCTAAGATTCTAGTTAGCATCGAGCAACTTTATTACTTTTGATTATTGGCGAGGACTGTGAGGTAAGTGTCTTTTCTTGTGTTTAGCTTGTTACAGTATGAACCACAATATTAGAATAATTCTCAGCTTTTAAAAAACATTTGAATACAACATAATTTGTGATAGTTGTGCAGTGATAGCTGTGCAGCTCCGTACACGAGACGACGAGATTGAAAAGCTTTGGTGTGGTTTGACATGATCTCCCTCCTCTCTCTCTACGTCCAAATCACCTCCGCCTCCCAACCCCGCCACTGCGTCCTCCCGCAGACGTGGAAGACATCAAATTCGTCATTAACTACGACTACCCCAACTCCTCCGAGGACTACGTCCACCGCATCGGCCGCACGGCGCGCAGCACCAACAAGGGCACGGCCTACACCTTCTTCACGCCGGGGAACCTGCGCCAGGCGCGCGACCTGGTCAAGGTGCTGGAGGAGGCCCGGCAGGCCATCAACCCCAAGCTGCTGCAGCTGGTCGACTCCGGGCGTGGCGGCGGAGGGGGTGAGTCACCTGGGTGGGAAGTATCTAAGCGGGTATTTTAACGTGTTAAAGCAGCAACGTTTAATGATAAGTAGAAGGCTTCAGGCCAACATGTCAGCTTTGATCTTATTAGTGTGTAATGCTGAAAGTTCTTGAAAAACCATGCATGAGTAGTATGAGTGGTGTAGTGGAGGGTATATGGAGTATAGGCTACCCACTTCTTTAATCATGGACCCACAGTATACCCACTTCTTTAAACACCACTAATGTTAAAACTGTAACATTTGTGCTACAGTATACCCCAGTCACCACCTCATCTCTGTGCATACTTATTCCTCTTCCGTACACTTTTTTCACCATATATTTCCTCTCACACTGTTTAACCAATTTTCACCATTGAAACTTTTTTCAGTTCAGCTTTGCATGCACATTTTTCTGCTTCTACTTTTTGTTTTGATATCGTTTACACTTTCTTAGTAATTTAACTTTTATTTGTAGTTTTTTACTATTGAAATGAATGGTGGAATATTCAGCTTTTAGAGTGGTGGCAGTTACTAATTCGAAAACATTTTAACTGTCACTAAACAGTTTTAGTAGCTCATACACATATTATACACTACTGTAAATACAAATAGTATACACTGTTCACACGATTCCGCTGATTCCTACAATGTCATTATCTAAGCTCTGCGGCTTAGTTTCCAAGCTGTGACCATTTGTTTGAACGCCATGCAGCCCATTGACACTAATGCACTCTAGCAGTCGTAATCAAGGCTATATAAGTACTATTTTTTCACCTACTGTACATTCTATCTTACCCATTACACATTTATTGGCACTTTTTTCACCTTTTACAATATTTTCACTATTTAAACCGTTCCCTACCCATTTCCTCTTTAACTATTCACCATTTGAACTTCATTCAACCTATTTAATACCATTAATACTACATATTACACCTGCTTTCTGCATACTTTTCCTAGTTGTATATCGGTAGTGCCGATAGCGATCAGTTCTTTCTTTTCTGAAGGCGGCAGGATGCGTTACCGTAGCAGCGGCTCAACTGCCAACAACCCTAACATGATGTACCAGGCCGAGTGCGAGCGCCGCATGCGCCCCGGTGCCGGTGGCAACAAGGACGGCCGCGGCAGCTTCGCAGGCCGCGACGGGCGGGGCCGTGACGGAGACAACCGGCCCCCCTCCTCCTCCTCCTCCTACAAGGACCGGAGCAGGGTCGACCAATACCAGAGCTACAGTCGGAGCGGCGGGGGCCAAACAGGCAGTTCCTCGGCAGCGAGTGGCGGCGGGGGGCAGAACCAATCGGGTCAGCCCCAGACCCATTTTGGTCCGCCTCCTCCGCCCCCGGGGGGTGGGCCCCAGCCCCTGATGGCGCAGCAGTTCGCCCTGGCCCAGCCTCCGCTCATGAGCTTCCTAGGGCAGCCGGCGTACCCCTTCGCTCCCCCGCCCCCTCCTCCACCCCCGGCGCCCAGGAAGTAGTGTCAGACACCACTCTGGAATCCCAGTTAAGCTAAGAGTAACAATGTACTTCTCTTCCTGGAAGGACATTGAGAGCTCATGTGATTGAGGAGGTAAGGGCTAATATTTGACTGTTTTGTACTTGGTTTGGGTTTGTGATATTTCCTGCCCTCTGTGATAATTGCATTGTACCGACTTTATTTTGCTTGTTTTCACCACCCTGTAGAACTGCTCCATTATATGATTTTTCTTGCCATCACTCATGCATGTTCTCTCTGCTTCCCTATGTCTGCACTCCTCTGGAACGTACAGTGTTGCTATATCATTATCTATTTTCAATTCTGAATGTGAACTCTTAAGACTAGTTTAGAACACAAAGCTATTATTTCTAGCTCTATGGCTTTACCGTATTGTTCATTGCTCTATCTGTAAAAAAAGAAGAAAAGGACCATCTGGGTTCTATAATCATGTCATTATCCTTAGTTCATAAACCAGAAATCAGCACATCCAATGTTTGCCTCAAGAAACGTGGACACAATAACAATCAATGTGTGCGTGCACAAAGGTATATGTTCTTTTTCTACACTTTACTACACAGCATAAATAAAGATTTTACACAACGTTAAACTGTCATTGATCTTTCTATCCATGTGCCTGACAAGTTATAGCACCATAACCCAAATCAAACCAGTAAAGACGCAGACAGCCGACTTAAACCCCCAAGAAAAAGAATAACTTTAATTTCCCTTAAATACATATTTGCACTACATTCTCTCCATTCCCCTCATTCATTTGCTCTTTGCATCTTTCGTTTTTTTTTGGCAAATGTACATGATTGCAGAACTGTTATCATCACTATTTACAGAGTCAGAGCAGAGGCTGGAATAGGAGGGATGCTGGAATGTGGGGGAGGGAAGCGACAGGAGAGAGATACAGCAGCATACTGTAGGATGTAGTTACCCTTTAAACACAGATCTGGGACCAGCCTGGCATTAGCCCATCCTAATGCTTATGATAAAGGATGAGTAGGTCCCAAACTGATCCTAGATCTGGGCTCAAGAGCAACGTTCGCCTAAGATGCACAACCCGTTGAACAGCTAAAATTCCCATTCGTTTCACACTACAGGAAGCCTAGGTGGATTTCTGATGAAAAACAACAATAGTTGGAAGGCATAAACATAAAACATAGCAGGGAACCGAAAACTAAAAACAAAGATACAAAAATGAACTCTCAGCATAGGCACAAACGGCAGATTCAGACTAGGCGTCGGTACGAACCGACAACGCAACTCTCTTTGGGAACACAAACAGGAGAGAGAGGAGACGGGTGTGAGGCGGAGGTAAGGAATGGTTTTACGATGTGCAAAATCTCAAAAGAAATAGAGGTGCATGCAAGTTATGGTGTGGGCTACTGCGTGGGAGAAACCTCTTCAGCTAACGGTTGAAGAAATATAGTGTAACATTGTGTGGGAATGGGGAGTAGGAGGAAAAAGTGTGGTATAGAGCAAATCAAAACATGGAAAAGACATGCTAACTTTCTACAATCTGACAGCGATCGAGATTGGATGTCCTTCACAGAGGATTGACAGGATTGATTTGTCGTAGTTTTAGACACGTTTGACAACTCGCCATGACGGTACACTCACAAACCAAACTTTGCCTGAACACCTTACAAATCATAAAATCAAGACGAGACAATACCATGACATACAGTATTGTGCAGAATATGCTACCAGACGCGCACGCACACACACACACAGTTTAAAAGGCTTGACTTGATCTCTCAGAAGTCACTGCAATGATTTGATGTATTGACGTTCACACCGTTATTTGAAATGCAGTTCAAATGCTTTTGGAGGGAGATGTTTGGTTGTATTATAGGGTCATTGGAATGAAGAAAACAAAAACAAAAAACGAGTAGAGATGACGACAATATAGGAACGAGGGATGACGGAAAGAGGAGAGGACACAGGAAGGAAGGAGGGAGAAACCGCCTCAAAGACTGGTCTGGGATCAGCGTTCCTGGCTCAAAACAAGATCCATTACTGCTCAAATGTCCAGACCAGCGCTTGGGGGCAACCTCGACCTACACCTACAGGAAGCAGCGGATCAGGCGACAGGGAGTTGGTGCGTCCCACTAAAGCTTCCCCCAGGTGTCCGGAGGGGGGAACTGTTCTACGTCGCCCGATTCGTCGTGCGATTCTTCTCCCAGGTCGAACGTGAGCTTGTATCGCAATCGCACCTTCTCCTGAAACGGAAGACAGTGGGATACACACCTGTCAATTGAAAACAACGGACAAGGACATCGCAGATGACATTTCTGCCATATTTTCTCAAGGCTCCCCTCTCTCTTATCTATCCAATATCTATCTGTTGTTTGACAGAAAAGCTGCCCAACCCCCAGGACCCTTTAAGCAAACTGTTGAGGTGAATTTTGAGCCCGGGAAAGAGAGAAAGGGAGAGACGGAGAGTCTGACGGGTGGTGAGGCAGGCAGGCAGTCAGGCGGACAGAGAGGGGAAGCGTGGTACCTTGTGGGGGTTGGCCAGCAGCAGGACCTGTGTGATGGCGGCGGGGGGCAGGATGGGGTTGAAGGCCGGGAGCTCGGTGCCCGAGGGGGGCTGCAGCTTCACCTTCATCACCTGGAGACACCACAGGCAGGGCAGGCAGAGAAACCAAAAGACGGCAGCCGTTATTACTCCTGTTAGGGTACTAGACCACGCAGCACGCCACACATACACACACTCAACGTCATGTGACTCGCAGGCGGCGCGGAGAAGACGAGTGGAATTTGAGACAGGGATAGAAAGAGAGGCTGAGGGGAAGGGCTTGAGAAAGTAAGATGGAGAATCAAAGTTGAGTGAGAGCGAGAGAGAGATGCCAACGGTGGTCAGGGCTCACTTGTAAAAAAGATAGAAATCTCAACGTGATTTTCTCTGGTTAAATAAAGGATAAAAACAACAACAACAAAAAAACAGTGACTGTAGACCTATAAAGGGGTGGGTTTAACCCTAACCTCCCCCACTGTGGGGGGAGCAGAAAGAGTGAAAGAAAGAGCATAGAGAGAGAGAGAGCGACGGGCAGGTGAGTCCGGGGGCTGTACCTTGGGGACGGCGGACTGGAAGCGGATGTTGGTGACGGGGGTGGGGGCGGAGGACAGCATGGAGATGATGACCACCAGCACGTCGGGCCGGCCTGGCGGACAGTCCCGAGCGAAGTGGAACAGCACCCGCAGGCTGTGCTTGTCAAACACCGTCACCGGCAACATACTGCCTGGAGAGAGGGAGGGAGGAGGAGAGAGAAAGTGATAAGCGCATTGTGTTGCCTCTGGGTATGAAATGCGCTATACAAATAAAGCTTTGATTGATTGATTGATTGAAAGAGAGAGAGACAGTTGGAATATGTCATGTTCACTGTTCTTGAGAGCCACTCTGCGACACTTGGATGTAATAAAAATGTTAAAAAAAAGTTATCGGGATGTTGCAATTATCCCAAATTCAAAACAACCACAGTGCCGAGCAGAGATTATCTCAGTGTTGGGCTTACTGGGTTTTATGGATTCCAGAGGCACTGTCACATTAGCCAGGGAGACGTCGTCCTGGGGGGCCGGGGCTGGAGCCGCGCCCTGCGAGGGAGCCCCGAGGCTGGGCTGGGGGTTTAGGAGAGCCCCAGGCTGTTCGGAGGAGAAGGCCAGGACGGGGCTCGGGGTGGCGGCGGCGGCGCCCGGGACAGGACTGGGGCTGGAGCTGGACTTGGTCTGGAGGTCGCGCAACGTGGGTCTGGACTGAGCTGGTAGCTTGTCCCTGGGCGGGTGGGGGATAAAGATGACGGTTAGCTTTGCTAAACATATGTTGTATAGGGTCCTATTACCTGACTATAAAGTTGGCCAATAATGTGCACAATCACTTGTTACTGGTATGGTCGCAATTTCAATACTCCAAATAAGCATCTTATGCTTTGTAAATCTTCCGTCTGCCCACCCAGTCATAGTCTCAATGGACACCCTACATAATTAAAAAATGTAAATTTATCCTCCCCAGTCATACGGTATTGATAGAACTAACCCCGGTTAGATCAGAAGAGTGCTCGCTGAGTCTAGCGGAGAGGATAGGTGTGCCGTAGGGTTTGACCTACCATTTGACCTGCTGGCTCCCGGGAGGTAGGGACTGCTGCAGGAGCGTCTTGCCCAGCAGGTCGAGCCCGTCCAGGGGCTTGGGGGGGGCGGAGGGAGCGGCTGACGCGGAGGGCGCCGCTGGGGCCTGGGGGGGCGGGGCCACGGACGGTAACAGCACCGCCGCCGGCACCGGCGTCTCTACGCTGTCGGACGACTGGGAGGGACAACAGGCAAAGGGTTAGTGGAGTGAGAGTGTGTGGGTATTGATGTTGTGATGGCAAATATATATAGGTCTTAGGGCCATCACTAGTACTGTAAGACTTTCTCTTTGTCAAAGTTTCAAATTGTTAAGATTAAACAATGTGTTATTTTAAGGTTAACCATTTGATTTGACTGACTGTAGAAGTATTTTATCCAAGTCCCTCGTCCTGCTATGAGCTTAGCAATGAATAACGAAGCCTTTATCATGATGTCATACATTCTGAAACTGATGATGCGTGTGTGCTATTTTTCTGCCGGAAATTCTGTGCGTACAGTAAGAAGCGTCCTGCTGTGAGCTACTGGCGAGGCGAGCTGCACAGATAACGTGCCAAAAACAAGTCTTCATCTGTGTGTTGATGGTCGTTCTGACCTAGCTTACTAAGGTCGCTATGCAGCTCCATCTGTATAAATGCCTGTATGCTCTGAATGATCAGTGACTCTTAGTGGGTCTCTTGGCGCTGAACACATTGTTCACTGCTGGTTAAAACCTTCTATTAAATCTTAGAATCAACACTAAGAGTTTAATTGTGTTTTCAACTTTATTTGATTCATCTCACTCTTGGGTACATGATTACAAAATGTAGACGCATGCAATGGTAAATAACCACGATAGCATCATATCCACGATAGCGTCAAAGATATGAAAGTAAAGTTTTTAACCATAGACAGAAGGGTTTAAGCTAGTGTGTGTGTCTCGGTCTTTCTGTCTGTCTGTGTCTGTCTCAACTATGTCACCTGAAAAGAGTTCCAGTCTCCCGATTGATGGGTTGGGTTTGAGTTGGTTGTTACTTCATTAAGCCCTAAGAGGACATTAAAAACAGTCAAGTAACAAGATTACAAAAAATTAAAACCTAATGCCAAGTCAAGAAAAGTAATTAAAAGAAACACGCAAGAGAATTGCTTCATCAATCATCTCTGATGAGAGAGAGATAAAAGTGCAACTCGGTGGCTTTCCTAACGACATGAGCTTACCTAACGACATGAGCTCATCGTCCAGCAAGTTGATGCCCAGATCTTGGGACGGTGTCTGTAGAGAGGGCGTGTCCGGGTAGGGGGGCGAGGTATCCAATCCCGTCAGGTCTAGGAGGGCCGTGCTACTGCTTCCTGATAGGGGATTGGACCAGAGGAGATACGGAAATGATATATCCCTTTGATCTTGAATCCACGCAACGAACGAGCGCCGAGCCTACCGTTAAAACATCCATGTACGAATTCTGGATAACGGCTTAGAGACGAAGCAGTACTCCCTACAGAGGCCCCTCCCCCTTCTCTCTCTCACCTGGTAGTGTGGGCGTGGCCGTGCCGTCTCCATTCACCACCTCTCCCTTCACCAGCTGCCTGTACAGGTTGATGACCTGCGTCAGGCTGTCGTTGGCCTGTAGGATGTCGGCTGGACGGCAAGAACGACGCGGTTGTTATAAAAAGTCTACGCATCAAGCAACATAACGCTAAGCACTACATTAACACCACATAGCTCAACATAGCACTACATAACTACATCATGCTGTCACCAGCCTGCAGGACGCTGGCTGGAGAACCAGAGGAGAGGTTTACACAGAGCTTCACCCAGATATAACCTACAAAACGCTTTCAGTACAGAATCTTTATTTTCTCTACTGATCTTGATTCTGGTGGTGCTGGTATCTCTGTGGTCTTGCTCTTTAGGAACAGACTCTAGGGATGAGTCCGAATTTTCAAATAGTCATGCCAGTCTGTCTCAACTATCTCACGTGTGTTTGTGTGTGTGAGTGTGTATAAATAAATAAATAAATAAATATATATATATATATATATATATATACACACACCAATACATTGCTGAATGTCTTCCGAATACTCGGTCTTAAGAACAGTAGACTATTCGAAAATGATATTGGTCAGTCATGCACATCAGTATGGAGGTTTTTTGGTGTCTTTATTCAAATGGCAATGCATTTTTCAATTGGCAATTCAATGTTCTATTTTGTCATGCAACTTGAAAATGCAAATTGGGATTGCATTTTCATTTTCAACTTCTCTGTGCATTATTTCACTCAATATTAAAATTAAAATGCAATCGTGTGATTTGCAATTCCATTTTCATGTACCAGTTATGTATGGAAGTTTGAAATGCAATAAGAGATTGCATTATCATTAACATGGAAGGGTAGATAATGGAATATTGAATTGCCAATGGAAAAATGCATTGCCATTTCAATAAAGACACCAAAAAGCATCCATACATCCCTAACACGCTCACAAACATGTCTTACCCAAGGCTTCGTCGTTGTCCTCCGTGTCACTGGCCAGTCGGAACAAGGTGGGCCTCATCTTCTCACAGCGCTGGTAGAGGTCCTGTGTAAACGACCACAGCGTTAACCGTCATGTTACACGAGTCAGGACACAAAACCAAACGACTGGCTGAATATTTATCATAATCAACCTCAAATGTGTTTTGTCATGTGGCACGTTTACTGGCCACGGTCTTCTGAAAACATCACGGATCCAAACAGTTAGATGTAGTTAGTTGTGCTTTAATTTAGCTCAAAGCCAAACGCATTCCTTCTGGCGATCTACCACTACCTCGATCAGAACCTAGGGGTGGCGATAAGCGCTAGGTAATCTTGTGATGCTAGACTTTGGAGATCTCCGCCACCAAAAGTCTGGAGACATCTCCATTGAAAATCGTCGCTAGAACTGCTAACAAGCTGTCGCTGACCTTGATGAGCTCCTCGTTGCTCTGGGAGCTGCTCTCCTTGCTGTAGTCCCCCAGCAGCTGGCTCAGTAGCCCCACGCTCTCTTTCACTTCCTGGATGGCGTTGACTCGCTTCGACACCTTCTCCATACGCTTCTGGTCCTGGCAGAAGCGTGACAATGGTGAACGTCTAACAGGTGTCACCACGTCATTCGGCAGTATGGCAGCCACCCTCACTTGCCCGTCGCTGGATCCGATCTCGGGCCCTCGGACTTACAGATACATATA
The DNA here is from genome assembly GCF_949987555.1 of Borostomias antarcticus. Taxonomy (NCBI): domain Eukaryota; kingdom Metazoa; phylum Chordata; class Actinopteri; order Stomiiformes; family Stomiidae; genus Borostomias; species Borostomias antarcticus. The sequence continues at coordinate 24,368,795 of NC_140240.1, forward strand.
ACCACCTCCCCCTAAACAGTGCTTTAGCCAGCTGCGCCGCAGAAATTATTCATCCAATAGCCAAACTATACATTGTTTAGGAAAGAGGGGGGGTTGTGGGGACATTATAGTTGTAGTAGTACATCACAGTTTAGACTGGAGCATAACACATAAAAATGTTTTTAAAACCGTAAAGATTTACTAATTAGGATTCATGTGAGTAGTGATATTAGGAACTGTGAGGAGTGATTCATAACTGCATACGCGATGATGAGGTAGTGATCTAATGAATTGTGTATTCAGAGCCCCTTCCCCCAAGCCCCAGACAGACAGACAGACAGACAGACAGACAGACACACACACACACACACACACACACACACACACACACACACACACACACACACACACACACACACACACACACACACACACACACACACACACACACACAGTGAACTGATCATGACTGACCTCCTGCACCATTTCCTTGATGAGTTTGTTTGCCGCTCTGAGGTCTTCGGGGTGAGCGCTGTTCAAAAGGCGGGACAGCGTCTACACGGACAGGAAAGAGGGAAGGAAGGGAGGAAGAGAAGGAGGGGGAAGTGGGGGAGCGAGGTAAACAAAAGTACCATACCAGCCATGAATGAATGGTCACAAAGAGTTAAAGGGTGGGTGAGAGAGAAAAAAATACAAATTCAACATCAACGTTATCAAAGCCGCGGACGGATCTTAAAAGGACCTTCTAGGAGCCTTCGTCCTCTTTTACCTTGGACTTCTCCTCATCCTCAAAGATGGCGTTCTTGGGTCGGGCCGGCGGAGGCAGGTGAGACGCGTCCTCAGGAAGGACTGGGTCCTGCTTGACAATGCCTGGAAGAGACCGGCGGACCGGTGTCCACTTCCCATGAGTAAAGAGCCCCGTCAAAACAACCCCCCACCACTTCAGAAGGTACAGCCTGAATCTAGGTCATATGTTTGATTAGAATAGCAACATTGTTTTAACTATATATACCTGTAAACCATAGAGAACTTGCTGCTGCGTTACAAACACAGGCATATTAGTGACGTGGTTCTGGGCCAGGCCCGGAAATATAATTTTTACATTTAGCAAAGCAACAAGACAAAGAGTATGTTCTTGAGTCAACTCGTTGTGTGACTTGATGGGTTTCGAACTGTTTTCTTCGTCACACGTCGCTGCGTGAAATCAGTGAAAAGCAGAAGAAAGACTGAAGTCACTGAGTTTGAGTCATGCGGTTATTGGAAATACAAATGGAGGAACTTAACACTTCACTTGTGACTTGTCACGTGGTATTGTTAGCTGTCACTGTGCTGCTTGCCAAGTATAGGCAAGTGTAGCCTACTTGGAGCATGTACATAATTCATCCATGCCCGATACCTTTATTTGTATAGTTTTGTGTAATTTCTTTGTAATTATTTGTTGTTGTTTTTTTAGAGCACATCACAGAGCCAGCAGTAACATATACATGTGACTAATAAAATCAGAATCTTTAAACTGCAATACGAGTGTGCATACTATATACTCAGAATAAGCCATGGCATAACATGGACTATTCACACAGCAGATTGACATATAAATTCCAAAGACGGTCTATTTTCAGTTCTCTTAGTATGCTCTGTGAGTGTGGTGAGTGTCCCTTGGCTCACCCTGTTTCTTGAGCATCTGGTAGGCGTCTGCTATCTTGGTCTCGTCGGGCAGCCCCACCATCCAGCTGTACATCACCTCCAGGACCTTCTTCTTCACCGCCTCCGGGGCCCGGGACCCCAGGTACTGCAGAGGAGATGAGGGTAGATGGATCAGTCAAATCAAGTCAAACTTTATTTATATATCACATTTCATACACAGAGGTAACACAATGCACTTCACAGAAAGAAAGGGGGGGGTACATTTACCAGAGGGAAGTAAAAACAAAAAAAACAGTTCACCCATTTGGCAGGAAGGATGGGGGCACATTAAAAACAGTAGAAAACATAACCTAGCATTGATAGAAATGTTCAACAATTCATGTAAGAATCACTATTCTATTCGACAATTTCCGAAAAAAAAAAAAAAAATCTTCATAAAATATATGTACAGTAGGACCCCACTTATCCGAACCCAACGGGACCGAAGGTCGTTCGTATCTCTGAAATGTCCGGATGACTGAAACTTATGTTAAAATGCACCAAATTCAATAAGTGGTATACTTGGTTCATATAGACTCATAATAGACCAATAAATACCCTTAATTACTTGTGAAAATGCATCAAAATTGCAATCAAATAGCCAACTAAACTCATATAGCCTAGCCTATAATAGACCTACAGTAGCCTATAATAAAATAACCGAATTTCCACTTGAGTGCATGCTTTGATCAAATACAGAACTTTATTCTCAAATGAGGCGTAGGCTGCATCGATAGGCTACTGTATTCGCAGAAAAACATGGTATAGCCTAAAAACAACCCAAATTAGAACAATTAGAGCAAATGATAATCAATAAATAAATAAATGAAATGACAGACAAGTTGTCATGTCTTAGGCTATTGTAGCCTAAAAGAAAGTCTCTAAAAACAACCGATGTAGGCTAACGTGGCCTAGGCTGTAGGCTATTATTTAACAAATACAGTAGGTCTAGTAGGCTAATCTACATGCTCACAACACGTCTGTGTTCCTGAAGCCCATTAACTGGGAACGAAAAATGACTCGATGCTCCTCTGCTTCAGGTTGCTGACGCGCTTTCTGGCTACCAAAGAATGCAGCTCTCGCGCAGCAGACTCGTTTGCATTTTGCGCTCGACATTAAAGTAACAAAGAAATGAAACGTGACAGTACTGTTTTTATTCACAGTAGGATACAGTACTGTAATGAAAATCCCACCAGTAACCAGATAACAGGCAAAAAAAAAAAAAATACGTTTTTTAAGCCTGTCCGGTAGACCGGGAGGTTCGGATGAGTGGGGTCCTACTGTATGTATAAATATATTTTGCACAAATTTATTTTCAGATTTTTTTCACATTTTATGCTTGGGATGTATTTCAGTGTTTCCCATACCATTATGGGACCCCCTGTATTTAATGGGTTACTGCAGTCAAATGGTGGAAATGTAATAGAAAATTCTATCATAATCGAATCAAAAGTCGAATCGTCTCCTCTAGATCACCACTAGGGATGCACGATAAATATCGGACAGATAATTATCGGGCTGATATCAGGAATTATGACGTCATACAGATAAATCCGATAACGTTAAGAATAGCTCAAATGAAAATTTTAAAAAAGAAAAAAGAAGTTTGATAACGCGGGATTGCGTAACTTGCCAGTACTGTATGGTATGATTAGGAAGAGGTCTGTTTGAATTCTTTCTTTGCACTGCCTGGTTTGTCTGCAAATTGATGTGGATGGTTTGGGAAGAGGGACGTTTTTTTCTTTTGAAACAAATCAAGCGTTCCGTTTCTCCTGCCTGAGCCGTAAACGCATACTTGCCAACCCTCCCGATTTTCACGGGAGACTCCCGATTTTCAGTGCCCTCTCCCGGTTTTCTCCCGGGGTCATATTTCTCAAGCATTTCTCCCGATTTCTGACAATTAGATTTACTCACGAGTCACGACCTGTTTCATTCTAACATAACGCTCCAAATGTTACTCTTTCCACTCAGTAATCATTCAATACAGCTACACCGTTGTTTGGTTTCCATGGTAGCTGTGTAGTCCGCGCGTGCGCTACAGGACTTTCTCCCTGAGGATCTAGCGTCTACCGTCTCTTGACTGACAGAAGAGAGAATGAGCTCTTCAAAGAAATAAAAATACTCATGTAAATTCCAGCCTCAGTGGAAAGTAGAGTTTACTTTTCTCACTGAGAGTTTTCGAGGAAAGGGATATTATATGCTTTTTGTAAACTGCAGAGTAGACTTCTGTATCAAGCATGGTGGTCGCACAGACGTAAAACACAAAAAGGCCGCGACACAGCACAACCATTAAGGATGGTGCTACAGGCAGCAAGGCATTGCACTTACAACTACAATAAGCATTTGTAGATGGCCACAGAGGGCCGAGGCATGCACCTAGACTCCATGGTGCAGCCGGGTAAAAAGTAAACTCTTATTTGAAATGAATGTACTGTATATGATACTGATATATACTAGGCTAATATATAGGCTATGATACTGACATGATCTGATACTGATACGACTAATATGATACTGATATATACTAATTTATACAGATATTGCCCATTCAATTTCAGTTCAATCCCTCATGAAATAAAATTATTTAACAATATAAATCCTGTTGTGTGCTTTAAAAATAATAATAATAATAATAAAATATCATTTTCATAATGTCAGTAGGATACAGGAAAATGTCTCAACCCCCCACCCCGGAATTTGGTTTTAGAATGCTCCCTATTTCTGAGGTCTCAAGGTTGGCAAGTATGCGTAAACGGCCTGTCATAAACCTCCCCTGCAGAGAAGCTCGGTGTAAATAAACACTTTACTAAGGCTAATGTTTACATTTGCTATTAATTTGAAAGAGAGAGTTTTGTTTCCATTACTTTATGGAGCACAACAACCTAGCATCTGCACTGAATTGTTTATGTGCTAAGAAGAGTGATTCACTAGATTATTCACTGTTCAGGGAAATACAGAGGACTAGGAGCAGTTTATTTGAAAAAAAAAAATAATGTGCAGAGACAGAACTGTTATTGGTTTTTGTTTTGTTAATAGTAGTGATGATATTTGGTTAGGACAAAGCTACTGTTTGTTAAATCCACCTTTGTTTACCAGTCTTTCTTACCTCCAGGTGTGCAAAAACTACAGGTGAATCTAAATTTTAAAATGAATAAATATTAATATATTATCGGTTATCGGTATTGGTCTTGAGAAGCAGGAAGTTATCAGTATCGGTATCAGCTTGAAAAAAATAATATCATGCATCTCTAATCACCACCTATTCTAAGCACAACTGTATTTTTTCCCCCCACCAGCAGTACACGTAGACTCTCAGCCAGTCAGTCAGCCAGCCAGTGCAGTACCTTGGGCGAGACCACCTTGATAAGCTCATTGAGGAAGCGAAACTTGCCCACTTCATTGTGGAACCTCTTCCCACAGTTCTTCATGCACGTCTCCAGGACCTAACAGAGAAAAGTTAAAAGTTAGCATCATGTCTGGACATAATAGGCTAGGCTATTAGCTACACAACAGATGATGAACACATTTGACATTTCAAAGTCTCAAGTCACTTAGTACATTAACCAGGGGGTGGAAAATAATCCAATTTACTTTCTCATTCTGTATATTTTGGATAACAGAGCTGTTAAAAGCTGTTATTAAAGTTCATCTTATCTTAAAACAGACTGATGGTTAATCCAGAGCTGGATCCTCACCGTGAGCGCTTGCATGGCCTCCCACTCCTGTGGTGACTGGATCTTGTGGGCCAGAAGCCTGGTAGCCAGCTGGGGCCTTGTGGGGAGAGAAAAAAAAGAGATGTCACTGATGGCTCACATGATTGAGTAAGTCAAAAAGTAAGTCAATACATGTCTGCATGTGGTGACTCATAAGATAGAAGACATATGCCAGGTCCTGAGGGACTCTCCCTCTGTCTCCCCCCAATAACGTGTTTCCAGTTGCACCCTCTTCTGCCATGTTCAAACATGGAGGAGAGAGAATAGTGTCGGTCTGACAAAACCAAGTATTGGATGGAAAGCTTCCCTCTCTCACCCTTCAGGCTCATTGCCGAGCTGTTCACAGAAGCCCCGGATACTGTCCCAGTCCGTCTCCTTGTTCAGTGGGTTGGTGGCTTTATCTGCGGAGGATAAAAGCACAATTATGTACCCTTGACTGGTCAAGACCATGAACTGTTTTATGTTTAGCTAGCTGGCTAGTTCTGTCAACGTTGAAGACCGGGACTCCTCCCCAATGACTGTACCACAGGCTGAAGCTGTGTGATGAACTTGAGGCTAGCTCGCAAGCTAACCTGTCTCGAGAATATCCCTAAATAAACCGGTCGCATTGCATTAATAGCAAAAAGTGCTCGAAGAATAAATAAAATAAACGGTGTTTATGGTTGTCAAGTCATAATTCCGCGTTAATAATTCAGGGTGAGGTGTGTTTTTGTTCCTATTCAGCGCTATCAGTATCGGCTGGTTTGCAATTGCACTTGCTGTTTCCTAGGCTAGCTAACGTTCCCATCGGGGACCACTGTTTCACAACAGTGGAGGATTCAAACTATCGTCGTTACCCTTTCTCCATCTCATTCCTCTCCGTTAACTCTTCTATTTATCAAATATGGTGTCGTTACTCGTTATAATAAGTGTAAAAGCATCGCATGACTCACTGATGCGAGACTCCAAGCTCTCTTCGTCCGGAGGCGCCGCCATCTTTCGGGATTCCAGTGACAGCCAGGCATGGATGTATTAGCCAGGCAACTGTGGGAACTATCCAACTATCGCGTTGTTCTGACGTAGTGCTCGACAACGTCAGGTATGCGTGGATGAGCTAAAGGGACGTTCGAATGGAAAACTTCAGCTGTAATACACACAATTTGCAGAACAATGCATAATAATGAATTATTAATGAATAATCATATTTGATGAGGCAGAACAAAAAGGAGACCAATTTTATGTTTTTATTTTATTTTATTCACGATCGATGGATGAACTTAATTGTTTGATAGATAGCCTAAGTTACTTTGATAGAATCCCTCTGCTCCAGCTCTACGCCCATGCGTATATAAATATATATATATATATATATATATATATATATAGGAGTGAAAAATAGAATAAAATTCCTTATCTTCATTTCTGACAGAACTCAAGAGAAATACAGAAAGAGAGCAGAAAAATAGAAAAGAGAAGAGCGGATAATTAAAATAGAGAGAGGAGGCATAGACATTGTGGCCTACTTTTGCGGTTTATTACTAGCAAAGGTCGGCTACATGGTCACCTACTCTGAGTGTAAGATATTTGCCAAAAGAGCTACAGTCCCTCTATCGGACATAAAGAGGAACACCGTGATATTCAGTGACAGGCAGCCAGGGAACAGGGAAGGCTTGGCGGGGTGGTCGTCTTCAAGGATCTACATTTTGCATGATACATTTATCGTCATATATCATTATACATGGACAACTAGGCTACACTGTAGTTGGATATGTTTGTAGCCACTGCAGTTTGGCGGCGACCGCACCAGAAATGAACCTCGACAGTATTGCGCCAAGAACAAGCCGCGACATTTTAAGTTTGGGTGAACGTTGCAAGTCAACTGAAGGATTTTTTTAAACTCCCAATTTCAAGGACAATGGTTTGACATGTTATTGACTGTTCAACGGACACGACGGGTCATTTTTAACCATCATGACCTACACAGGGACCTAGCCTTGAGGGGAGACGTTTTGCTCGACCCGGCTGATCAGACAGCAGGTTTACAGTAGCTAGCTGACTACCATTGAAGCCTATAGCCTACATTGACATAACAGCTGCATTTGGACTGTGGGTATGTAGGCTAATTTAGGTTGCCATATTCTTAGACTATTTGTTTTTTTTAACAACATGTACTTGCAATTATAGCTTCATTTATTGCAAGGATAGCTCCATTTTTGATCAGGTTGGGTTGAGCAGCAAAGTAGAAACCGAACCTGTTTGCTAGCTAGTTAGCTTAGCTACTGACTGTGACTTGAAGCCCGACCGGCTACAAGCAGGAATGTATTTCGGGTGTTGTCCTGACTCACTGCAACAAGCCTGATATCTGGATCTGTATCTAGCTGGCATTCTGAGCACCGTGGGACTGCTCCTCTTCGTTCAAAGATTTCTTTGTCATCGTTCTACACGTGGGACGATACTGCAGTTAAAGGAATCAAATCTGGATTCACTCCCCAAACATGGGCTCATTGAAAGCTCTCCAAGAGTGGTGTCGGATACAATGCGAAAACTACAACGATGTGGACATAAAGAACATGTCATCGTCTTTTCGAGATGGATTGGCGTTCTGTGCAATAATCCACCGATACAGACCCGATCTGATGTAAGTATGAAAACGTTTAGCCTACATTAATCTAGAACTTTCTTCATTTCACCAGACCCAAAGTTGGCAGCTGTGTCATACAGCAAAAGAAAAAGATAGGCATGGTTGTCATTAGGCTATGTCCTATAGAACTTTTGACTGATACCAGACAACTGTCGATGGACAATTAGCAAGCACACTCACAGTTCCGGCTTCAAAACAGTTTCGCCGAGTGTTCTGACTGGAATACGTCATTTTCGTGACACGAATGAGAGCGATCACTAGTAGTGTAATCATATTAGGACACGAGAACTCGCTATGTTGTTTGTTTGTCTCTCAAAATGCTGAACTGATCGTCGCTAGACTATCCTGTGAAGTCGAGAGCTATACGGCTTCAAGGCAGGACACCTTATTAGCCTACGTCTTGATTATGTCTTGATTACGTGGATTGTAACCCAAACACTGGCCCTGCCACACAGAGGAAACATGTCGAAATAAGAAACAATGTCACCATGTGCAACCAGGCCTAAATATAGACAAGGCGTACCCTGGGGCTGGTGTCATTGCTTGTAGGATACAGGTCATGTCTCTAGGTGTTTTATCACTCTACCAATGGTGTTTATGTGCAAACATAAGGTTTGCAAATACACAACCAATCTCATTGTTACAGAGTAATGATCCATTTACTCTCACACACACAAACACACACACACTGTTGTGGATCTAGGCCTTATTTAAGTTCTACATGAAGACGGGGAACAGTGCTGCAATTAATGTGGGGTGACAGGCTTGGTCCTGTCTGTAACAACATACATCTTTTCCTGTTTACATAACTCTTTCTCATACACACACACACACGCTGCAGTACTGACAAGAGTTACTGACTGCACCAACGTGATTGCAGCATGAGTTGCATGCAGTGATGCAGAGGAGGACAGATAACCTTACACTGCCACTGTTCAGAGGGAGGGAGGGAAATGTTCTTTATTTTAAATTGTAAACCGTAGCCTACATTCAATGGTGGAACCGCCCCGTCTGATAGCCTGCTCTCTGAATCTGCACGCAGTCGTGAGAGTGTGGAGCTCATGTCTAAAAACACAGCGTGCCTTTGCAGTGAACATGGCTGGTGTCCTTCAGCGTGTGTGTGTGTGTGAGCCCAGTGTGCAGCTGTTGTATGTGTGTGTGTACAACCAGAGGAATGCAATGCACATATTCACAGTCAGAAAAAGTGAGAGGGCCCGATTACTAAAGACGTCCTCCAGCTCCGACCTCTGTGCTTGTCCTCTTGCCCAGACACTGTCTGCCTGCCTCCCCGCAGTGTTGCAGCCAGTGGTTGGAGCCCTCCCCCCCCCTCAGTGTCCTGTCCTCACTCTGATCTGGACGGACAGTCTCGTCAGGCTAATCCGCAGCCGGGGACCTCCGCCTGTCAGTTCGTTTATGTCCAGTGCAGGGCCAGCCATCAGGAAGCGCTGCTGCTGCGCCGCTCGGCGTTCCATGCAGGCCTCGTCTGTAAACTCCGAAACACACCAGGGTCAAGACCGCCACAGTTCCCTTACTGATGAGGTGGACCTTTTGTTAAGGGAACGAACAGTATATAATAGGAATGGCTGGAGGTACAGCCCTAACACTCACCAATTCACTTTGGTTTGTATGTACGGCATTATTATGGAGTCGTGATTTGTTGTAGCCTCGGTCCAGACGTTCGAGTCCGCCCACTAAAGGTTTGCAGATTCTTGAAGTTCTCAACGGAGTGTAACGAGTTGACAGTTCTCTTTGATAATCAGGCTAGATGTGTTGCCCACTTTGAATAAAAGGGTGTGATAGTGACCGGATGAGGCTAGCGTTATTCCCTGGACAGCCTGAATCGGACGCACATCTGACTGGCCTCTCTTCACATGTTTCCGTTTCGTTAGTTCCTCTACACGTGACACCCGTGACCCGGTGTCGTCTCTCGTTTTCCCCCCCCTCTGCTGTCTCACTCTCAGTTCCCTTTTCCGTGCAGCGTTTTTCACCTCTCTGTCTGTTACTTTGCCACGCATCTATTTTAAACTATTCCAAAATACCCCCCACCCCCCCTTTCCACCTTCCTCCGACGCTTTCCTGGTTCCCTGCTTCCGACCAGGAGGCCGGTCTCCGGCCAGCTGCAGGCGGTCAAGTCAATATTTGCCCCCCCTCACCTGGTCATGTGGCTGCTAGGTGGACACCAGACACACCGAACCATTAGCTGCCCCCCCCTTCCCCTCCTCCTCCACCTCGTGGTCATAAATAAACATGCCAGACTCGCAGAGTCACCGGTGGATTAGGTCGGCGCGCCCTCCCTTGCCCCCCTGTCATGGGTCTCGCCCCAGAACAGAGAGCCACACAGGCTCCAGCATGCCATACCCGAGGCTAGGCTGGGGCAGGGCGACAGTCATGCCACAACAGTGCCTCAGGCACAGCTGCAGCTCCCCTGTAGGAGGCTATGGAAGACTCAGCCCATACACACAGGCAGAGTGGTTGGGGGGGGGGGGGTTGTGACGTAGCTAGCTTCCAGTGTGGCTAAGCTAACTGCATTTGTGGCCATGGGAGTCAGATTAAGAGAGAACAGGACCGGTCTTTGTGTGGCTCAGCCCGGGCTGTAGCTGTAACGAGGTTTGATTCTAGAGAACGCCACATAGATCAAGCGCTCCCAAGGCCGTGGTGTGTTTTTTTTCTCCCTACCCGCCCTCCACACACACACACGCGCGCGCCATAAACACTCACATATATCTCACACACACATGCCACAAACACACACGTGTCACACACACACAATTTCATCCAAAATCCGCTTACAAATTTTCCAGTTTTACTGCAGGATGTTCAGGGCCTGGGTTTGGTTCCTTGCTCAAGGGCTCTTAAATCAGCCTGCCTACCTAGTCATTATGAACCACATGCTCCTGTTAGGCCCGGCTTCTCCCCTTTCATCTCAGCGGTTCGTCCCCCCATGATGCAGCATTTATGTGTGTTGTGTGGTACTAAAGAGGACAGAATGGCCAAAACACTCGCAGTTAGGCATTCTGTTAAAACCCTGTGATGGTTTTCCGATGGGTCACCACAGCCAGTCAAAAACAGTTCAAGCAAACCATTTTAAATAGTCTAAAAATGGAAAGTGCTCGTGAGAAGCATAATGTTGTCTCAGTTCTTCACAGATGCTCAAAGACCTAGTCTGGCTTAAGATACCCAAGTTTGGCTTCATGTCATATTTCTTCAGTGCGGTTTGATGGTGTTGTACCTAGTATCTGTTTTGAAATAATGTGTCTCGTGTTTTTCCTGTTGCCTCAGAGACTTCGACTCCCTCTCCAAAGAGAATGTCTACGAGAACAACCATCTGGTGAGTCAGCGCAATGTCACTGCTAACACTTAGCCTCGATGTCAGCTAGTTTACAACAACTCCATGTTGTTAGCCTCCATGTCAGCTAGCTTACAACTCCATGTTGTTGTCAGATATTGTAATTATGTGTAACAAGTTAACAACAAGTGGTTGGTGGTTCCCCACCTTCTCTGGGCAGCGGTGTGTGTAGTGTTGTAATATCACCGTGCCCCCAGTGTGTGGTTTTAGTCATGTAGCTGACAGTAGTCTTCTCATAGAGGTGAGGCTGTAGTGTCAACAGTTAGCTATTGGGGTGTTGTGTATTGTCAGACGTGTGTGTGTTGTGTGCGAGAGGTAAAAATACTTGTTTATTAGTTTCTACTGGAGCCTGACATTGGATGGGAAGGAGGGAGAGAGCACGACAGGACATGTAATGAGAAAAGGCCCAAGGAGAACACTAAGGGGAAATGTGTGGCTTTTATTTTCTGTTCCAAATCCTGTCCCAAATTGCAGCACAGTCACAGCATGGATAAAAAACTATTTTTATCACGTTGGTTGGTCTGTGTTCTGTCACACTATGAATAAACGGGGTCAAAAAAGGGTTCTATGTTCCCCGGGTCCTATGTTCCCCCGGTTCTATGTTCCCCACAAAAAAGGGTTCTATGTTCCCCGGGTATAGATCATAGAACTCGGGGAGCATAAAACCCGGGGAACATAGGACCCGGGGAACATAGACATGCTCCCAGCTGCTCTCAGAAACAGAGTTCTGTTTTGGCAGCTTCACTATTTACCTTTTCTTCTTCTTTTTTTCTTAATTTCATCGAGCCTCTCTGAGAGCTTTCTGGGGTCGCGTCAGAGCAGCCGGCGGTCGGAACCATGCTGTCCCATGGCCGCCGTTCAAGTTCTCTCTGTGGTGCAGTGGTTTTATGCTAGTCCCGAGGGTGAACCGCCACGCGGCGAGCCAAGCTACTGTTAGCCACGTTATTAAATTCCAATCACCACCATCAGATTTCAGTTTGACTGTTACTTAACACTTGCACGTATGTTTTAGCTCTGAATAGGTCTGTTCACAGACAAGCCTTAAAACATTTTTTATTTTTTTTAATTCATGTTTTTTTGATATTCCCGCATTTGGACTGGCTTGTTGTTGATCTACCTTGAAAACCGATTGAAGGATTCACAGCTGTAAATCGAGTAGATGGGAGAGAGAGAGAGGTGATAGTGCTGACTCAGTGATAATGGCTGCATTATGGTAGATCGTAATACGTTGCGCAAAGCAGCAACATTGCAAATCAATAGGCTAGCGTTTCACCTGTGGCCACATGAATATTTACGCGCACCAAACGTTCCATTCATTGGTTGGGATCCATGTGGACGGGGCTGATTATGTGTTGACAGGCTGCCAAGTCATCATTCTATCCTTGGTGTTTTGCTATCATACTCGTGCTGGGCAAGGCTCCTATTCAGGCCTTCATTTCCTCTGGGGAGTTTTTGATTAGGCAGATCATGTTTTTTCTCCAAAACCCAGTCCAACAGGCTTCCCATCCAGCATTTTTCTGGATGATGAGCAGATAAATAACAGTCACTGTTGTTTTGGAAGCAGTGGAATAATGATAAGTATCAGTTGAACTGACGCACACTGTGGACACGCACATAGACACACACACAGACACGCACATACACTCTTTAACACACACGTCTCTCTCTCTCTGACACACACGTACACATACACACAGCAAAATAATGTAGGTACCTGTTCTCACTAGGGCTGGGTTAAAAAAAAAAATCAAATGATTCAGAATCGATTCATGAATCCCAAAATCGATCTTTTATTTAATGAATGAATAAATGAAGGAATGAATAGTTAATGAATTCATTCATTCAATGATTCATTCATTTTTGGAAATCAGTATCGATACTCAGCCGTAGTAGGCCTGTTGGTGTGTTGCATAAATTGGCAGTCATGTAATTAAGGTTACAGCAAAAAAAAAAAACGAATCAATATTGAATCGAATCAAATCGAAATTGAATCGTGATAATTGATTCTGAACCTTGTGAATCGGAATCAAATCGATTCTTGAAATTCGCAGCCCTAGTTCTCACATTGGTCTCCCCCTCCCCCCCCACCCCCCCACCAGGCGTTCGAGGTGGCCGAGGCGGAGCTGGGCATCCCGGCGCTGCTGGACCCGGAGGACATGGTGTCCATGCGGGTGCCTGACAGGCTGAGCGTCATCACATATGTCTCCCAGTACTACAACTTCTTCACCAACAAGTCCCACGGTGGGTTCTCCAGCTGCCGCCGAGGTCGGGGTCACACACACACACACACACACACACACACACACACACACACACACACCAAACACACACATATGCACACGCACGCACCCACACACACGCACACACACACTAATATACACACACCAAATTAAGCCCTATGTCATCGTCCTCCTCCCATACTGTACTGTACATGCCCTTGTGAAAAGTTGATCTCTCTCTCTCTCTCTCCCTTTCTCCCCCTCTCTCTCTGTCTCTTCTCTCTCTCTTTCTCCCCCCTCCTTTCTCTCTCTCTCTCTCTCCCCCTCTCTCTCTCTCTCTCTCTCTCTCTCTCAAGAAGACAAGTTTCCCTACGGAGACAATAAAGTAAAATCAATCAATCAACCCTACCTCTCTCTCCACCCTGTAGCCAACCCCCCCTCCATGAAGAGACCTAGTGGTACGGGCCACATAGAGCCCGCCCACAAGAGGCCGGTGGCCCCCCTGGAAGACAGAGTGGTAGAACCCGAGGTAAGAGAGACGCTGTCAGGACTGATGAATGACAGCACGCACAGAGGCCTACGGCATCCACCCCATTCCCTAAACTCTGATCAACTAACGGGTGCATGACAGAAACCTACCACGTTTAATCGTGTACTCTACACATCACGATCACCACATGAACTGTAATACATTCTCCAGACTTTTGTGAGTGTACATGGCCAAGAACTGAACCCAGGCTCCTCTGTGAATCGGAGAGAGGCTCCTAACATCGCAGGGAAATTAGTTTTACTTGATGTTTTCATGGCGAACTGGCAGTTTGTCAGATTTGTATGGGCATTGGGCAGGATAATGATGGTCATGAGTATATTGCAATCCACCACATAAACGCCACACTTTGAAATGATTGGACTGTAGTATGTAAATGATCTCAAAGTCTGAGATTAAGTTGGAGGCTGTTGCTTTATTACACGGCTCACTGAAATACTCGATTCTGATTGGACAATCGTGTGTTGAATTATTATACCGGTGAATTATTTCTCGATAACTGACCGACGTAAAGGGCAACTGAGCAATATCCACCGCTGCTAAGGGCAACACATTATATGTCGATGGGTGACAGTTGAAAGTTGTCTGAAAGTTTGCGGTATGGCTGTTGTAGCCTATGTTCAATCTCTGAAAAAACCTGTTGCCCTAGCACACAGAACCATTTCGCTGGCAAATTAAAAAGTGTAGTCTTATTAGTATTGCTGGTAAGTAGCCGTGGAATAAGCGGGATAACGTATGATCAGCCGGTCATTATCGAAAAAGAGCCCTTAAGTGCGTTACAAAACCGTTCCGGTCGGGCTCTTTTTCGATAACAACCGGCTTGCCATACTTTATCCCCTCCTATATTGTCATGTTGCGTAGGCATGAGACTGTCCTCATAGACTGGATTCCCTGTGTAGATCTTATGGTTTGTTGTAGTGATGATGCTTTTTTGTTTTCTGTTGTTGCATGTGGTGTTGGAACTGAGAACGGGGTATCGGTTTACTTGACCTGTGCACCACACCATATTAGGTCATAAACAGCAACACTAATACGCGCTTCGCGTTTTACGTGGCACAGCTCAAATAAATCATTTCCTGCTACCGGGGAGGCATAGCGACGCAGCGGTTAAGAGCTAGTCTATAAAGATAGAATCTGTATCCTGTCTCTCCTCCACCTTCTTTCGCCTTCTACGACTTCTACCCCCCCCCCCCCCCCCCATACCATATCAGCCTCCTCCTCCTCTTCAGACGGAGGTCCACTCCTCTCCCTCTTCCTCCTCCTCCTCCTCACCTCTGATCTGCCCTCCTCTCTGTGGTCCTAGGCAGTAGGGAGGGGGGGGGGGGGGGTTGGGGGGGTCAAAGCCAAACCTTATATAGGTCAGTCACCTTTTAACTCTCTTTTATTTTTTAAACCTGTACAGAACAACAAAGACAAACATTTGTTTTATATACTCTAACATTTTGTGTGTGCCAAGTTTAGGGGAATTCCTTGCTGCTATAAATTTTTACAGCTCATACCACTCAAAAAGACCATAATAGATTTTTAAACTACTAATACTAGATGTTAAATTATTTAAATCTTAATTTCCCTTCTCTCTATACATATCTGTTTTTTCTGCACATCTATCGAACAATGTTCTCGATGAAAACAAATGCAATAGTGATGAGAGGATTTAGCCAACGGCGTAGAGGTGAAGTAGCGACGGACCTGGGTCAGATTAGCCAGCCCAAGCCGAATGGCTCCTCAGTGTCCTCGATCCTGACTACCATGTTTGATCTCCCCCTCCCTCCCCTCCCCTCCCTCCCCTCCCCCGCCTCCCCCTCCCCCCTATCCTCTCCATCCCCCACGACCACCGCCACCAACCCCTCCCCCCCCCCACCCCCACCCCACCCGCCGGCGTGCGCTAGACGAGGGCGCCGGGCGCGGAGGAGGACGCCGGTGGCGTGGCGGAGGTCAGGCGGAACACCCTCAGCAGCACCTGCGCGGCCTGCCGGAAGCATGTGCATCTGGTGCAGAGGTTCCTGGTGGACGGGAAGCTCTACCACCGCAACTGCTTCAGGTGGGCGGCCGCGCCTCGCAGCCGGGCGCCGGGTTTAGGTGGCGCTCGTCGGCGAATAGAGGGTTCTCACGGCCCGTCATCAGTTGGCCATGTCAGAGGATTTAGGCTACTGAATGTAGATAGCTAGCTGGATAGGTCTGTCTATCTGTCTGTTTATCTGTCTATCCGTCTATCCCTCTGTCTGTCTGTCTCTCTATCTACCTGTTTATCTATCTAATCTATCTAGCTAGCTAGTCAGCTTAAATTTAAGCTTAAACCTCCACCATGGCCAGCCATGAAAACCTTCTATACTTTGAATCCAGTGTCAAGTTTGATATGGAATTTGTGTGGTGCGGTGTCAAGTGGTCTCTGTAATGCCCAATTACTCACAAGTAGTTTCTCTCTCTCTCTCTCTCTCTCTCTCTCTCTCTACCTCTACCTCGCTCTTCCTCTCCTCTGCTCTCTCTCTCTCCCTCCCTCTGTCTTTCTCTCAGGTGTAGGGAGTGTAGCAGCACACTACTGCCCGGCTCCTACAAAGCAGGAAGTGAGTCAGGGTCGCTCGTCTGCACGCATCACTTTGCCAGGTCTGCCTTAGCCAATCAGAACGGCCGACCGGACCTCAGCAAAAAGCCGGCGTGGATTCAGTCGGCCCGGATCGGCCGACCCACTCCGCCGCCGCCCCCTGGGAAGGACCAGGCGAACACTCCTTCACAAGAGGTCGTCGCCAACGAGCGCTCCACACCCACCGACGACTCTGCCGCGCTGTCTCCTCCCCCGACTAGCAAAACGGACTCTTTGGAGAAAGAGAAGGAGAGTGAAGGCGGCGGAGAGAAAGAGGTCAGGGCTGAGACTCCTCCTCCGCCCTCCGCCCCGCCTAATCCTTTCGACGAGAGCGACGAAGAGGGCGCAGAGGAGGAGGAGGCAGAGAAGAAGGAGGAGGAGGAGGCGGCGGCGGAGAAGGAGGAGGCGGCGGCGGAGAAGGAGGAGGATGAGTCTCAGACCCCCGTCAAATACACGGCCAATGGCGATGACCTCCCCCCCACGCCTGTGATCCGCGTTGCAGGAGGAGGAGGGGTGGGCCGGCCCGTTCCCGCCCCTCGCCGGGTCCCCGACCACCCCACCCCCCCACCTCGCCCTGTCCGCCCACCACGCGTGACGGACAGCCTGGCGGTCAACGGTGAGTGTCGGATCAACAGCTGAGAGCTAGAGGTCTGTGAGGGAACTGAAATGTCGGTCCAAGCCCGTGGCATTCTGGTCCGGCCCGACGAGTTAATCAATTACTCAGCCTGTGCCCGACTTAAGCCCGAAGCCAATATCACTACATACAGCTACAGTACATTAGCCTACAACTGAAAATGCACAATGCAATAACAGAGAATTCCGTTCTCTTGGAAAATGAATCGGGTGAAGCAGGAACGATCAGGTTGAAAATGTCATGAGCTAATACAAATACTGTGTGCATGGAAGTAATAAAAAAAATAACTAAAATAAGAAATGTCTCTCTTCCTAGCCAACAATTAGTCTACATGCCCACAAACTGAAACATTAATGTCAGACTCACCAGTTCGCTGTTAGATGAGCAACAAAACTGCTTGCGTTGAATAGTCTTAACATTCCTCACAAATCCTAAGACAATCACAGGCAAAACTATTTACGGTAAATTCCACTCCGCTGTTCATTTGCGTGCGCTGTGCAGGAAAAGGATGGCAGCCACATTAAAGTACAGTAGCGTCGGCTGACTAGCTAACGCAGCCAGCTCAGCTGTGTACATTCGGCCTGGTCTATTTTCACATCTCGTGCGAAGGAACGCTACATCACGTGTGTCTGTATCACATAGCCCGAGCTTAACCATAACTATGAATTTAAAAAGTCGTCCTGAGCCCGGCCCTAATCTGTCCATGGCGTCGGGCTTACAACTCTCCTCAACCTGTGTTTTGATTGGCAGGTGAAGACGGCAGGCTACTTCCTGCTCCCAGGCCCCGGGACAGATCCCGTTCTCCTGGAAGGTACGCTCACTCCCGCTGACTCAGGACCACGGCGTGGTTTTAGTGCCGCCTACCAGCTGGTGATATGGAACCAGCCCCTCACACACTCTCAAGTGACTTGGTTCATTCTATCCATCTGTCACGCAACCGCTGCAGTCTGTTCCACAGAATTGTGTGTGTGTGTGTGTCCATGCACTCATCATCGGTCCGTTTCGTTATGTTTTTGTCATCTCCCGTCTCCATAATGCGCCCGTTGGCTCCAGTCTCTCCAGCGACACCCCCAAGCCCAAAGACCCGCCCTGGCTCGCCCTCGTCCAATCCGAACCCAAGAAGAAACCGGCCCCGCCCCCGCCACCCCCGGGAACGGCCACGCCCCCGGCGCGCGCCGGCTCTCTGTCCTCCCTGAAAGGGGCGGGCTCCCGGCCGGCCACGCCCCCGGCGCCCGCCAACCCCTTCGAGGACGAGGAGGAGGACCAGGCGGGGCAGCAGGAAGAGGAGGAGGCAGTCGGGGCGGCGGCGGTGGCGCCCGCCATCGTAGCGATCCACCCCTGGTACAGCATCACGCAGGTTGCAGCGGGCGAGGCCACCGGTCCCACGGACACGACGACCCCCGGCGGAGGGAGCTCCTCCCGCTCAGCCAGCCCGGGGG
Source organism: Borostomias antarcticus (assembly GCF_949987555.1). NCBI lineage: Eukaryota > Metazoa > Chordata > Actinopteri > Stomiiformes > Stomiidae > Borostomias > Borostomias antarcticus. Next base: position 24,387,556 of record NC_140240.1, read on the forward strand.
GCTCCAGGGTCAGGAAGGGACCAGCGCCTCGCCCCCCTCAGGCGCCCGGCGCTAACGCAGGTCAGTGGGACACTCCAAACGTGTCACGGTGGGGGGGAGCCCGACCCGGACGCTCAGATGACCAAATGTGTTGGCGACCGGTGGGCCTTTGAGCACGGCACTATGAGGGGCAGGAGTGCAAAATATACACATCTGTGTATACAAACAAAGCATACAAAGCATACAAACTGGCCCATGGCTGAAGCTATTGGGACACTCACTTAACATCAAACGGCCAGTAAAGGCTAGCTAATCAAAAGCATCCTTTTTGTCATTAGAACCACACCCTCCTGTACAAACAAACGTTTGTTTTGTTCTGTGTTTTTGAGAAATATGCGTGTTTGTGTGTGCGATGTTCATTTGTTTTTCCTCTTTGTCTTTCCATTCTCTGCCCATCCAACTCCCACTCGTTTTCCGTTTCAACTTCTCTGTATTTTTCCCGTTTGCTGGCTCTCCTCCTCCTCCTCCTCAGCTCTTCCTCACTCCCAGCCCTCCTCTTCCTCTCCCTCTCCAGCCATTAGTATAGAGAGCCTGTCCTCCGCCTCCGACCACAGCTCCTCACACCCCCCCCCTCCCCCGAGGCCCGGGGCCCTGGACGGCCAGGACCACCCCTTCACCAAGAGCGTCTCCGAGCCCTCCATCTGCGGCCCCGCCCCCTGCGACCCCGCACCCTCCCACTCCACCTCCTCGGCCGAACACCTGCCGGACCGCCTCTCCCAGGGCCCCTCCCCCCCCGCCGCCGTGCCGGCCAACACCAGCTCGGCCCCGGCAACCCCGCAGACCAATCGGAGTTCGAGGCCGCCACCTCCGAGGCCCCCTGCGACGGCCAGTCCCTTGGCAGCGGCGGGGGGCCAGGCCCCCTTGGCTCCACCCTCACACAGCAAGGTACCCTTAACCGTTTGATTTGAACTCCAGCAGCATGCAAAGCCTAAAGAACAAAATTCTCCACTGTCCAATATTCCTGTATTCAATAATCTTACAGAGAAGAGATGACACAGACCTTCTACTGAGAACTGGATGTCATTGTGGTGTTCCAAGGGTTGGATGTTGTATAGTTCAGTACAGTACCATCACAGTAACAGCACGGTGACATCACTCGTGTTACGGTAGCAGTTACATCAGTTACAGTTACATCACTTATCCCCCCGTCTTCCCCAGCGACCCTGCAAGGAGAACCCGTTCAATAGGAAGGCCTCCCCCTCGCCGGCCACCCCCAAAACCAGACCCCCCCGGGGGCCCCGCCCCGCCAGACCCCCAGCCCCCGGCCACGGCTTCCCCCTAATCAAACGCAAGGTGAGCGACCGCCCGCGGTGAAACGCGCAACGTTTGTCTAGAAAATGTTTCCTGCGAGCCTTCCTGCCACTCAGTGACTCAGCAGAAAAACTGCTGCTTGGAGCAAAGTGATGGTTTGCAGTTCACAGTCACAAACACTTTACTTCTAGGTTTAGGGGTGTGTGTCCACCAACGGGATGTTTTTTAGAGCTGGCACTTTTTTCTCGTTGTTTACAATGGGTAGGTCGCTTCGAGCTCTAGAGAGCTGTGCTTTAAACGCTTTTTAGCGCCATGAGCTCTTGGCGTTTTTTTTTTTTTTTTTCTTGAGTTGAAAAAAGTTGAACTTTTTGGGCTAAAGCACAGGCTAGCTAAAACTGTCAGCCTGTAAAAGGCAATGCAAGTTTATTTGTATACTGTAGCACATTTCAGCAACAAGGCAATTCAAAGTGCTTTACATGAGACATTAAAAGCATCAAGACAAAGTGCAAGAAAATGAAATGCAAAAAAAGGACATTTAAAACAAAATGCAGGAAAAATAAAATAGAGGAATAAAAGTTACAGTGCAGGGTACAAATGAATAATTATTTGATTTAATAAAACGCAGCGGCGAAAAGAAAAGTCTTCTTTCTTGATTTAAAAGAACTGAGAGTTGCAGCAGACCTGCAGTTTGTTCCAGATATGTGGAGCACGACAACTGAACGCTGCTTCTCCATGTTTTGTTTTAACTCTGGGGACAGAAAGCAGGCCTGTGCCAGACGACCTGAGAGGTCTGGCTGGTTCATAACGTAGCAGCAGATCACAAATATAATATATATAATATAATATATATAATAAACTCAATTCTTTGACAGACAGGAAGTCAGTGTAAGGACCTCAGAACTGGAGTGATGTGATCCACTTTCTTAGTCTTAGTGAGGACTCGAGCAGCAGCGTTCTGAATCAGCTGCAGCTGTCTGATCGACTTTTTAGAGAGACCTGTAAACACACCATTACAGTAGTCGAGTCTACTGAAGATAAACGCATGGTTTTTCCAGATCCTGCTGAGACTTAAATCCTTGATATATTCTTCAGGTGATAGTAGGCTGACCTTGTAATTGTCTTAATGTGACTTGAAATTCAGGTCAGAGTCCATGATTACACAAAGATTTCTGGCTTCGTTTGTGGTTTTTAGCATTACTGATTGGAGCTGATCGCAGACTTTGAATCGTTCTTCTTTGGCTTCAAAGGCAATTACTTCAGTTTTATTTTTGTTTAGTTGAAGAACGTTCTGGCACATCCAATCGTTGATTTGTTCAATGCACTTACTCAGCGCTTGTATGGGATTATAGTCCCTTGGTGATAAATTTGTGTGTCGTCTGTGTAGCTATGGTTACATATTTTGTTGTTTTCCATTATTTGAGCTAGTGGGAGCATGTAAATGTTGAACAGAATAGGCCCCAGAATGGAGCCTTGGGGAACTCCACAGGTCATTTTTGTCCGCTCAGATTTGTAATTGCCTATAGACACAAAGTAGTCCCTGTCCTTCAAGTAGGATTCAAACCAGTCTAGCACTGTGCCAGAAATTCCCAGCCAGTTTTCCAGTCAGCCTAGTAATATGTTGTGGTCAACCGTGTCGAATGCAGCTCTGAGATCCAGTAATACTAAGACTGAAATTCTGCCATTGTCTGTGTTTAAATGGATGTCATTGAAGACCTTCACAAGAGCAGTCACGGTGCTGTAGTGTGGTCGAAATCCTGACTGGAAGACATCAAAAGTAAAAGGCAACAGTAAAAGGCTGTTCTGACGACGAGGACAGTACATTTTTGGCAAGACTGCAGAAATGAACGAACGTTAGCACTAGCTAACATTAGCTAGCTATCTTAACTAGTTTATCTGCAGTCTGCAAAAAACACAACACTTTGTGCTAACGTAGTTGTCAAAAACATCTATATTCTAGCCAATCAATGTAGCCAATCAATGTAGCTTTCCCAGTGCGTTTCCCAGAGCTTGGCGCTGTTTAGCTACATACAGCTCGTTGATGGACACACAGGGGCGAATTCACTAAAGCAAATTGCGCCCGCTAATTGCACCATAATATTGCGCGTCAGTTGCGCCCGCTATGTGCTCCGTTTTAAAAACCTATTCACTAAAGACATTGCGCTAATAATATCCCAGCGCAAACACGCCCATTCGGTGTTTGCGGCTGAGTGCAATGTGCTGCTGATATAGGAAATGACTATAAATACTGCGCATACAGCGCATACAACTCGTATGCATATCATTGGACGATGGCAGACAGAAAAAGAAAAATACGATTTTCAGACAGCGAACTTGAAGGCCTCACGGACGAGGTTCAAAAACATGTCTCACAGCTTTCGGCAAAAAATTTCACGACTGCAGCAAAAAATCATATTTGGGGTTTAATTTCCCAATCAGTCAGTGCCATTTGTGTGTGTAAACGCGGAAGACTGCAAACGGAGGTGGAATGATTTAAAAAGACGAACAAAGGAAAAAAATTCATTTTATGTTATGCAAGTTGCAGCACGATGATCTGGCATACTTTTGGGGGAGTGTATAACATTGCCCCACCGGTACGATCTAGGCATCTAAACGGCTTTTCAGGATTCCAAATGTGCACTCAATCACACCGCGCGTCCTGATGTGAGCCCAGTTGTACGCCGCCTCTCCAACGTTGGAAGGATTACGCACGGGAGTCATCATCCATGGCTGAAGATGATACCTGCCGTCACCTATGATACAAAAGCAAAATATTTTCAAGACCATTCAAATAAAACAAATATTGTGTAGGCTATGTTTTTATTTATTTATTTATACCTATGTCGGCCCCCAGCCGTTCAATGAACAGCTATAGGGAATGCGCAGTTTCGCGTATAGACTATTATACGCACAGTTTCGTGCTATGTAGGCTATTATATTCATTGGGGGAGCTTGGACTCGTTGGGGACGGGTGGAGAGACGCATAGTCAACTGAGCCTCCCCAGACGCGACTTCATCCTCCAGTTGGCTGAAGAGCTGCGCGCTCTGGTGTCCAAACAGTTACCGCGGTGGTTCTAGTGTTAAATCAAAAAGTGACCTTCTTCTAAATATTCTCTCACGAACAACATGCCTGGCATTGCGATGCCTTCGCCTCGCAACAATCACTGCTGCCATGATCAGCGGACAGGCTGGCCGCGACACACCCCTTGCGCTTAAATACCACCACGTTTCTGAAAACGGTATTAATTTCACTTTAACTGCGTGAGGCAATTTGCGCCGATGTTTGTGAATTGGGCGGGTTTTGCAATAATGTTCATTTGCATAGAAAGGGGAACATTCTCCGCCCATATTACCTAATTTAAATATGAGCTAATAACACCGGCGCAGAGCAACGCAATGACGAACGCAACGCAGTTAACACCGTATTTCACCCTTTGCGAGGGCTTTGTGAATAGCAAACATAATTTTTGACTTATTTGCACAGGCTTTGCGTCAGGAAAAGCTGCGCAATCCTTTAGTGAATTCGCCCCACAGTCTTACTCTTGTAGCGGATCAAGACCTCACATCTGTCTGCCCCATTGTTGGTATTATAATGCCTAATGCATTGATTAGTCTCCCTAATAGTATCGATACCAATTGCATGAATGAACTAATGAATGCTAACCTGGACCTAAAATCAGTAAGTGACTGATTGACTGTACTAACTGTGTGTGTGTGTGTGTGCGTCTGCGCGTGTGTGCGCGTGCGTTCCGACCCCAGGTGCAGTCAGACCAATACATCCCAGTGGAGGACATCCATGGTGAGATGGCAGAGCTGGAGAAGCAGCTGGACGAGCTGGAGCAGAGGGGAGTCGAGCTGGAGAGCAAGCTCAGGGATAACCCCAACGGTGAGGCCGCACATACGCACACACATATACATCCACACAACCCCAACGGTGAGGCCGCACATATGCACACACATCCACACAACCCCAACGGTGAGGCCGCACACGCGCGTGAACACACACATTTCTGATCATCATCCTTCATATTATAATTCCATCCCGCTATAGTAGCATTCTCAATGAAGAATTTCCCATGGAAGTTTTTTTTTTTTATTATTTTTATTTTATTTTTTTAAGAGTGGGTTTGATACACTGTAGGTCCTGCAACCATCCTTAATACAGTATGTTATATTATATCAGCCAGATGTTCACATGCTGTCTGTCTCTGTGTGTTCTCAGACGAGGAGGAGGAGCGCATGCTGGTGGACTGGTTCACCCTCATCCACGACAAACACCTGCTAGTGAGGAGGGAGGCTGAGCTGGTCTACACGTACGTAACCTGTGTGTGTGTGCGTGCATGCGTGTAGGATAAAGAGAGAGATGGACTATTTTGTTTTTTTGACAATAAGGAATTACAGTAAGATCAGTTGATTACATTACAGCTGTGTTTGTGTGTAGGTCTCCATGGGATATTGCAAAGTTGGGAGTGTGTTCATTTGTGAGACTGTGTGTGTGTGTGAGAGTCTGAGTGAGTGTAAGACTGTCATATAGTCAAGTTGTGTGTGTGTGTGTGTGTGTGTGTGTGTGTGTGTGTGTGTGTGTGTGTGTGAGAGAATATGAGTGAGTGTAAGACTGTATCAAATAGTCAAGTGGCGTGTGAGTGAGTGTAAGACTGTGTCATATAGTCAAGTGATGTGTGTGTGTGTGTGTTCGTCTGCAGCGCCAAACAGCAGAACCTGGAGGAGAGACAAGCAGACGTGGAGTACGAGCTGAGGTGTCTCCTGAACAAGCCAGGTGTGTATACGGCGGCGCGTTACCTCACTTCCTGTTGGGGGAGACGTTAGACCCAGAAGCCCGTGTTCCGAACCAGGATACCAAAACAGTGTACCACACCAAAAAGTGGTAGTCAGGGGAAGAGGCTACGAAGTCAAACACGAAAATGTCTTAAATGTTTTTAAAAATGTTTTATTAAATAAATGAATTATTTATTATTATTATTATTGTTATTATTATTATTATTGTTATTTTTATGTAAGCCAGGGAAGCCAAGGAAAACATTCCACCTCCCCCAAAGAATTGACAACTAAGTTCAACCCTGAAAACATTCCAACCCTGGAACCAGGCCCAAGAGGAATCACATGACAGTGAATACTGTCTGTAGATCATCTCCTTTCCATCCTCCTTTCCCCCCTCCCCCCCTGCAGAGAAGGACTGGAGCGAGGAGGACAAGAGCCGGGAGCAGGAGCTGATGGCCGAGCTGGTCGCCATCATCGAGCAGCGCAACCAGATCATCAACAACATGGACCAGGACAGACAGAGGTAATCAACTTGGATGGGACAAGTGCTGCGAACCAGGCTGTGGTTACTGGGCAGATGTTAGTGTAGAGATGTTGGTGGCTAACGGCGATGTAATTCTGCCTCCCGCGCGCAGGGAAGAGGAAGAGGATAAGCTTCTGGCGGCCATGTTGAAGAAAAAAGGTAAGGAGGGACGGCAAAGCTCACTCAATCACACAGGCATACACACACAAACGGCCGCATATGAATATTAACCTCACGCCCCTCTTTCCCCCAGACTTCCAGAAGGATCCGGAGGGTGAGCAGAAGAAGAAAGGGGGTAAATTCAAACCCATGAAGGTCCTGAAGAGACTGAGCCACAAGGGGGGAGAGGCGGGGAAGGGCCAGAGCCCCCGCAAGGACAAGAGCTGAAGCAGGGTCGACCGAGAGAGAGAGAGAGAAAGAGAGAGAGAATGTGTGGATGGATAGAGGGATGAATGACAGAGTAGGTCGTCCTCCCGGATAAGTCAAGGACATATCAGACTTTGCAGACAGAGATGGATGAAAAGAGGAACATACCGAATCCAGGTTTTGGGAACAAAAAGGACTTAACTCAGTCAAGCTTTTACATCAAAGACAGGACTCCACTACGCATATCTAAAAATGTCACTCTCCCCACTCCTATCTTATCACGAATGCTCTTCTTAAACCTTGTTTAGCCACTCCGGTGCGTTCTGTATATAATTTTTTAGTTTTAAGTTGCCTTCCGTGTGTGGAGACGTGTTTCTTAAACGTATTAGGAGAGCAAGTCAAGTGCTTTATGAACTTTAGGAAACGTCACAGACAGAGGAAGGAGCTGTGTGTGATTTGTTTAACAAATCCCTCTCTCTTTGGACATTGCACATTCTGCCCCTGGCCTTTTAATTGGCTTCTTTTTTTTTTTTTTTAAACAAAGATACTGTATGAATGAACGATGGCTACATGTTTATATTTTATGATTTGTCGTTCATATCGTTCCTATGAACAGTCCCTGAATGTGGAAATGGGATATGTGAATGGGTCCTGGCCGTTGCGTCGTATACCTTGAGAATAGATATCATTGAGAGCTGTATCTGGTTAGATCCTGTGGTACTGTGTAAGACATACATATGTATCGTATCGTACAGTTGTACATTTGAATGGTAACCTGCCATGAGAAAACACTTGTCATAAACACATTGTAAATGAACAGAACCAGGAAGCCCAAATACATTGCATCGTCACCACTAGCTGCAATCTGTTATAATGACGTCGTAACGATGTTTTGACTACGTTGTCCTGAATCACTGACTGTAGTGTAATTATAATATCTGACAATTTGGAGGGTTGGTAATCATGGGAAACACTAAGAAATAGTTTGTAAGGTCAAAATGTATTGAATAATAGAAAAGTGTAATTAGAGAAACCACTAGGTATAACATTACAATAAAGATGTCTAAATGTTAATGAAACTTAGCTGCAAAATGCAATATGGAACCTTTGAAAACAGATATTTTAACAATATACTGCAGCTAGCTACTATCATTACCCTTTGATAACAGTGTAACTGTTAGAGAGGCCCTGAAAAATATGCAATGCTTTAATTTATATTTTACAATGCCTCTTCGTTTTGTCTGTCCTATTTCATTGAGTTTGCCTTAGGATTTCAAATCGACCTTGGGAGCCGATACTGAGATTCCTGTTTGTGAGTGCCAATACATTATTTAATTGTACCTGTGGAGTCTGTTGTAAGTTATTAATGTCCCTTAATGTTAGGTTATCGTCCAGTTGTCTCTTTCTGCGTTTTTGTCCTCCATTTCAAGCGGTTTCTTGTAGATGTTTTATCGTGTCAGTATTTCTCCATGTTTGTCTCTTGCTGTGCCTGACTTCCTGTTCAAACCAAGGGCTTCTGTTAAGTAACTCAGAATTGCATATAAAAATGGGAGACGGATAAATAAAACATTAATGCAACTACTAATCTAAGTGTTTTGGGATCATTTAATTTAATTTTTATTTGTCCAGGTAAGTCTGTTGAGATTGCAATCTCTTTTTCAAAGGAGCCCTGGTCCAGACAGCCGCAATACATTTTGAACAACATAACATCAAACAACAGTAATAAAATGTCAAACAACATAAGCAACATTAAACACACATAACACAACATAGCAGCAGCAAAAAATGTCAGCACAGCATAACAACATTCAAGCACATAATACACAACAGCAATGTCATATGCCTAAAAAGAAAAAAAGACGGAGACAGAACCTAACCAATTAAGCAACTACAGGCTTAATTAAGATTAACCAATTAAGTAACTACAGGCTCCAATTGAGTTCAACCCTTCACTACATCTTTGAAAGCCCTAACAGAGATAAACTCATCAAGCTGCAAATCTTCAAGTGGTTCGAGGCTGCAGGGGCAGAGATGGCCTGTTTGCCAAGTTAGGTGTGAACCTTAGTAGGACAGCAGGACAGTATCGTTTGAGCGCAAACAGTAATTACTGGTTTTGAATTAAACATACGTAGGTACTGTACCTGTAGGAGGGAAGCAAACCAAGGATGGACGTATTAATAAATGTATACCTGTGAGTCAGTCTGCGCAAAGCCATGAAGGCCACTGAACTTCTCTGACAATAGGGTGCAATGGTGAGTGAGAGCTTTGCAACCTGTGACAAACCTTAGGGCACTGTGGTATACAGTATCCAGCTGATGCAAGCATTAGATGTAGAGGCATGCATGTATACAGTACCTTTACCATAATCAAGAAAGGGAAGGAAGGTAACCTGTCGTGTCTCTAGCGCCCCCAAACGGGGAGCTGGCTTCGCTCAAAGTATTATTTTATATATATATATTATTTGTGGATCCGCTCCTAAATGTAATGGGTTCTAAGTTGGCCCATGCTACACCATTCCACCGAGTTTATTGAAAACCGGTCTGGTAGTTTTTGTATAATTTGCGAATGAACAAACAAACACATGCCCCAATCCTGGTCTAAAAAATTAATGGAGGTGAAAGGCCGGCCATGTTTGGGCGGCTCGTGGACCTGAACCGTGTTTCGGATCGGCTCAAAAACTTAATGCTACACCCTTCCACCGAGTTTAGTGAAAATCTGTCCAGTAGTAATCCTGCTAAGAGACAAATGCACAAAGAAACGCAAACGCACGCTCGCCTCCGAAAATATAACCTCTCGCCCTGCACTGTCGCAGGGGTGGAGGTAACAAAGTGGACCCAGAACAGAACCTTGGGGGACCCCTAATGTAACTTAGTCAATTAATGTAATTCCCTGTAGCAGCTCGCATCCAGTTTAAGCCTCTGGTGCTAACCTACAGAACAGTGAAAGGAACAGCTCCTTCCTACTGTACCTCCAGGTCTTGGTCAAGCCCTACAATCCCGCCCAACCACTTCGCTCTGCTGACGCCTCAAGACGACTGGCTGCTCCAAGGCCCCAGCAGCTGATCAACCTGGTAACGGCTCTTCTCTGTCCTGGCCCCAGCGTGGTGGAATGAAATCCCCATTGAGATCAGGACAGCGGAGTTGCTGCCTACAACTCACCACTTCCTGACCATCCCTTCTTCTTACTGTAGCACTTATTGTATTCTTGTGTTTAGTTGTTCTTGCACTTAAGCACTGGTTAAGCTCTTAGATTCTTGTTTAGAAAGGAGATGCACTCATGATTTCTGGCAACTAGTAGTTCTCTTGACTACTGTACCTACACTAAATGGCTGCAATGTAACGTAACGTACACTGGCTTCACAGTTTGATGACAGTAAAAACAGTATGAGGTCCTTTCATAAAGCATGTCTTCTAATTAAATTAAATTAAATGTTACGGGTAAAACACAATGTCCAAGTCTTTCCCATGCAGGTACATATCACATAACAGTTCCATAATTAGGGAAATAATTATACAGGAGAGACTACTAGGATCCAAATGAAAGTTTAGACTTTCAGTACATTGCGTTTTCTGTATTACATTATCAGAAGCAGACAGAACAGATGAGTACAAAAAAACCCTCTTCCTTCCTGTCTGTCAGTCTTGGCATCCCATCTACTCCGAAGCGGGCTCAGCCTTCTCTGACATCATCAGAGTGTTCAGCTGTGCACTGCGGGCCTTGTCGATCAGCTCCAGCTCTCTAATTTTCTGGACGCAAGTTGAGGAGACAAAGAGAAAGGCAAAACGTGTGTATGTGTAAGTGAGAGAGATTGTGTGTGTGTGTGTGTGTGTGTGTGTGTGTGTGTGTGTGTGTGTGTGTGTGTGTGTGTGTGTGTGTGTGTTTGTGAGTGCGGGAGAGAAAATGCAAGTGCGCGCTTGGGCTCAAAGTCTGAGTGGTTACAGCTGATCTCAAAAAGAACTGAACATGCGTTCAACCCTAACACTGGCATTTTGTGTGATCGTGGTGCAGATAGTGGTACCTCCTATTGAGGTGAATGGTGTGTATACCTGGGATATCTCAGTGTTGATGAGGTTGTAATAAGTCTTGCCCTTCCCCAGAGCCGTCATCTCCCCCAGGAACTGCCTCCTCTCCTCAATCTCATCCAGAACTAGGAAACAAACACAGAGCTCACTTAGCAAAGGGTTCGAATGAGGGGAACTGGCTCGGGATTCGAGCTTGTGTGCTTGTCAGTGAGAGGGGAGAAAACACTCAAGTTGGTGAGAACCCTGTAAACCTCGCTCTCTCAGGACAGACGTTTAACACAGGGGAACGGGGGAGGAGCCTTCTCCTCCGCGGCTATCCCCAATTTTGGGATAAGCTCACCCTCCTGGAACCTGTCCTCCTCCACCTTTTCCTCCACCCCTGGGCCTGCTGGGACCTTCCTGGGCTGGCTGGGGCTAGGTTCCTCCTGCCCCGTAGCCAGGATGTTCTGGAGCCTTCGCTTCTCCTTCTCCAGGTCTCCTGCATGACAGGAGGGAGGGAGGAGAGAGAGGGAGGGAGGAGAGGAGTAAGATACAAGCACATCCAGTGTTTTTTTGTTTGTTTTTGGAGCAGGTACTGTCAAACGAGTATTAAGTTGAGTTCAGGAAAAAAAAAAGTGGCACATTGCATACACAAGGAGTTGAAGAGTAGAGAGGATAGGGTAAGTCTTCTTTAACTGCCGGAGAAATGAAAGGAGGCCATGCTCGCTCGGTATATATAATGCATACCTCATACGAGAGAGGGAGAGAGAAAGGTGATACACTTGTAGTCAGGTGTCCCTGACCCACTACAGGGAAACCAGATCTGATAGGCCCATCCGTCAGGGCAGGTTATCTCTGGAATGTCGGCCGCCTCCGTTCAAAGGCGGTGGGGGTTACATACGTACGCGTAGCACTGGGGAGGAACCTCTCTCTGGCATAGCTGTCTCCCGAGTTACACTTCTCGGCGCTGCGCCTCTGGGGCCTGGCCGACAGCCGTTCCCGCCCGCTCCCGACGATTTTGGGAACGGGCTGTGGGGGAGGAGCCGAAGACGTGGGGTTACAGGTCAATGGCAACGCCGCCCCCTCTGGCGAAGAGGCAGAAAAGGTTACGACAACATTGCAACAACATTAGCTGAATAGTATTTTACAATGGAGTACACTGGATATTATAGAGAGACAGATGTTGAGCCAATTTAGTCATTTCATTTCATTCAGTTATGACTATTGACTAGACATTCATACACCATTTATTCAAGATTCAAGATCTAGTTATAACTGAATGTACATGATATGATAATGATACTAAAATAGCTCAACATCTGGTTCACTATAATATCCACTATAATATTCACGATATGTATGTGAGCGTGTGTATGTGTGCGTGTACAATATGTGTGTGTGTGTGTGTGTCAGATACTGCACTCACTCTTGAGTCGTTCGCTGATCTGTCTCTGTTGGAAGTTGGTGAGCCTGGACTCCTGCATCATCACTGTTCGACCAATGAGGAGATGCAGTACTTTGTTAAACCCTACAGAACCACATTCATATGCAAGTATCTGATAGATCAGTCTGCTACGTGTGTGTCGTATACAGTAGTGAACCCACATTTCAGCATCTCTTGAGTCTCCTTGCTGTATTGTGTTCCTCGGGGACAGTTCCACAGCCCACCCCTGGCTTGCTCACAGGTAGGCCTAGATGTCTCCATCTACACCACAGGCAGAAAGACACAGGTCCAGAGATATGTAATATGGCTGGGTCTAGCCCTTTTCAGTCCTGTTGTCGCATGCTCGCGTTCTGTCCGAGTGAATTTAACCCCCCCCCCCCCCCCGCGTTGTCTAAATAAGTTATTTAAAGGTAGCGCCGAGGCTTCAAAACCCAGCATTTGTTTAAATAGACCCTTTTGTTTAGGTAAGTGAAGTTTCATGTTTATCTGAAAATATGAGCGCCTCTCCTAAATAGGCCGACACCGATTTATTTAGACGGCGAAGTGAATGGAGCGGCAAAGGACTGTTGTCTGGCATGAGCGAGCATGCGGAAACAGGACTGAAAAGGGCTAGACTTGGTCCACACTGGACGTGACCAAGCTACATCCTCAGATTGCATGTTACCTCTAAAACTTCAATAGCTTATTTGCAGAATAGAGTGGATCGGAAGTTGTGAGCGTGTGTGCATTTGTGTTTCTGCGTGTGTGTGTGTGTGTGTGTGTGTGTGTGTGTGTGTGTGTGTGTGTGTGTGTAGCTAGCCCAGGGTTGTGCTAGCAACTAATACCCTTTCCAAGCAAAACAAGTAAAGCGTTTCAATTGCCAGAGAAGACAGACTACATTCTTATTAAGCAGCACCACGACGTATAAAGTAGAAATGTTTAATGAGTGGAATTCTTACCATGAATTTGAGAAAGTTTTTTTGTTTTTTTTTACTGTTAAATTCTGGATCCGACCGTGGGATAGCGGATAGCCTAGTCTCTTCCGGGACGCAAACGTCGGTTGGTATGGCAACCGGACAGGCAGGAGGAGCCACGGGAGATTGCCAACGGGCAATTTGAGCACCAGAGGGTGGCATATCACAGCCAGAAATATAGGAGCTACAATGTTGCCACTTGATTAGTAGACGGTTCGACGGTTTTGGGTACAGTTGTGTTCAAAATAATAGCAGTGTGTTTAAAAAAGTGAGTAGCTCAAAATCCTTATAATAGCTTTTATTTCCATACACGCAAATGTATTGGGAACACTAGCCTACATATTCTATTCCGAATCTTTTTTTTACAAAAAGTGAAGAAAAGGTAATATTAGTCTGTTCAAAAAATAGCATTGTCTGCATTTGTCTTCTTTACAAACTCAAACATTTACTGTATGAACTGAAAAATTGTTCAAGATTTAGCTTTCCTGTGAATCACTGAACTAATATTTAGTTGTATAACCACTGTTTCTGAGAACTGCTTCACATCTGTGCTGCATGGAGTCGACCAACTTCTGGCACCTGTGAACAGGTATTCCAGCCCAGGACGATTGGACTACATTCCACAATTCCTCTGCATTTCTTGGTTTTGCCTCAGAAACAGCATTTTTAATGTCACCCCACAAGGTTTCTATTCGATTAAGGTCCAGGGATTGGGCTGGCCACTCCATAACGTTAATCTTGTTGGTCTGGAACCAAGATACAACAACAACCAAGATTTTTTGTTTGTTGTTTTTTTATAACAAAAAAATTGATTTTGGGGCAGCATGGCGATTTAAAAATCGTCACACAAAAATCGTGATTTGTAACAGAATTGATTTTTTCTCCCATCCCTATTCGCCACACGCAATTACACACAACTCACTCATGAGTGAGATATAGCACACAACACACAAACACATGCATTTACAGTGGACGCTGGTGGAATTTATCCTCTGCATTTCTCCCATCCAAGTTGTCCTCCTCCAGGGGCAGCCCGGAGCAGTGGGCTGCCTCATCAGTGGCGCCCAGGGACCAAGTCCAACTGCTCAGTCCAGGTCCTGGTCAGGGACAGGACTGAAGATCATCCGTCCTTCTACATGTGTTTATATTGGGGTTCTATGTGGAGGGAATCCGAGTGAGCACAGGGAGAACATGCAAACTCCACACTGAAAGGCTATGTGGGAATCGAACTCAGGACCTTCTTGCTGTGAGGTGACGGTGTAACGCACCAAGCCAGAGGTTATGTTTTCGGTGGTGTTGGTTGGTTCATTGGTTCTTTAGCGGATTATGCAAAATCTACCATATCGATTTTCATGAAACTCAGTGGAAACGTGTATCATGGTCCAACATAGAACCCATTAAAGCAGTAGTAAAGGGAAATGCATGTTTAGCCCTGTTTTAAGGTTACTTATGATCATATACAATGATTCAGATCAAAAAGTTGACAAAACTAGCACTTTTGAGAAAGTCTGATAATTGCTCTACCACCGTTTAGGTCATACAATGGATGTGGGTGGGCACCGTGAAAAATCATTTAAAAACATGTTAAACTCTCAATTTCAAAGACAAGAAACTCACCGGGGTGTTAGTTGGCGTTCTGACATATAATTCCCCATAAAGTAAGATTCTAGTTCATCTGGAAAGGCTTTTTTAAATATTTAGCATAGAACTATTTAGTGGCAGCACATACGTGTGTAAACCTCCGCAAACTAGGTAGCATAGCAACATAAACAATAACAATAGCTACCGTAAGTAGTTCTGCTTCCTGAATCCCCTCTGCGGATTGATCTGCATCTACAACGGTTGCTTCAATACAAGTCAATGGATTTCATAAAATGATCAATAAAACCCTACAGGATTCATACTTTGCGGCGAATTTGATGTCAGAACACCAACAGACACCAATTACCCCCTCGGTGAGCTTCTTGTCTTTAAAATCGAGAGTTTAACATGTTTTTGTTATTTCATGTTATTTTGTTGTTTCATTTCATTTGTTGATTTCATCCGCCATGGGAGTCTAAGGCAGCCCACAGAACCGAATGGTAAAAACTTGTGTATTTTGGCACACTCATTCATGACAGTCCCCTCACTCTTGTCACCAAGTCCCATGTCCTCATCTCGAACACTTGCCACCAATGTGTCAAAGCTGGAGGTAGGCCTACATTTATGCACGCAACTTTTGACCCATACGTCCGATTTTCAAAAACAAGGTACCATTGGAGTCCTTGGCTCAAACCAAGTTCATTGCACCCTTTGACGTCATTTTCTGCCATATTGGATTGGATTTTGTGAAAAACACTTAAAATGTATCTCCTCCTAGAAATGTTCACCAATCTGCATGAATCTCGGTAAGCACAATCTCTAGACCTATGGCTACAAAAGACTTAAAGGGATTTTTGATTTTCTAAAGCGTGCACCCGTTACAGCCGATCGAAATCAGCGGTGAAGCCACCAAACAGGCAGTGTGGTGACGTATCAAAACCACATTGGCACAACCCTCGGGGACAGGCCCTTGTCCCATCACCAAGCCTCATGTAGATATCTCGAACACTCTAGCACCACCAACATGTCACAGTTGGACAGGCGTTCATACTGAACCGTATATGCCCGATTTTCAAAATTCAGGTGGGGGTCCCCCCCGCCATAGAAACCAGCTCACCACCAGATGGTGATCAGTGGACAGCTCTGCCCCTCTCTTCGCCCAAGTGTCCAAAATGCATGGCCTCAGATCAGATGATACGATAACAAAATTGATCATTGACCTTCGGCCTAAGGTATTCTGATGCCAGGTGTACTTGTGGGCATCCTTGTGTTCGAACATGGTGTTTGTTATAGACAAACCGTGACTAGCACAGAAGTCCAACAACAAAACACCACTCGGGTTCAGATTGTGGTGGCCATGCCTCCCAATCACGCCCCTCCAAGTTTCTCCATCATTGCCCACGTGTGCATTGAAGTCCCCCAATAGGACAGTGGAGTCCCCTGCAGGAGCCCCAAATAGGACTCCACTTAGGGTCTGCAGGAAGGCCGAATACTCTGAACTGCTGTTCGGTGCATAAGCACAAACAACAGTCAGAGTCCTCCCTCCCACAGCCCTAAGGCGCAGGGAGGCGACCCTCTTGTCCACTGCGGTGAACTCCAGCACAGACGCGCTCAGCTGGGGGCTAGCTAGTATAGCCACACCTGCCTTACGCCTCATACCATGAGCAACTCCGGAGAAGAACAGGGTCCAACCCCTGAGTTTGGTTCCGGTGCTGTGCGTGGAGGTCAGCCCCACCAGGTGTAATTGGTATCACTCCACCTCCCTCACAAGCTCCGGCTCCTTCCCCCCCAGCGAGGTCACGTTCCACATCCCCAGAGCCAGCCTTTTGTCCCCCGGGTCCGGTCCGTCGTTGCCCACCGCCTTCACTGCCACCTAGTTGGCAGCGCACCCGACCCCGACAGTTCCTGCAGTTCCTTCCGCGGGTGGTGGGTCCACGAGTTGGACGAGACGGAGATGTTGTTCCCACGTAGCTCTTTCGGCCTGTGCCCGGCCAGGCTCCGTGGAAAGCCCGGCCACCAGGCGCTCGCAGACGGGCCCTCCGTCCGGGCCTGGCTCGCGACGGGGGCCCCGGGCTTCCACCAGGCTGGGTCTCTCTCTGTCTCTGTTGTTCTTCCATTGGGGTCTTTTGCTTTTTAGTGACTGTGGGGCGCAACTCCTCACAGTCCTACTCTGGCCGTTTTGGGCTTAAAGCCCTCATCCGCCGTTGCTCCACACCTCCGGTGCGGATCCAGGCATGAGCAGCACCAGTGGTTTTTGTTAGGAGTAACCTTCTCCTAGATGGGTTGCCTACCATGGCTATAAGCCCCATCTGCCCATGCTATTTGCCCATAGTCAGGACAGTGGTTGACAGGAGCCAGTGCATGTCCACACATGGGTGGGCCAGCGCTCCTTGCCTATGGGGACCACTGATGCTTCGAGATCCCCTACAGTTTAGCCTGGGACCGCGAGGTATCCAGTTACCATGTGTGGCCACGGGGAGGCACTGTAGGAGTCTTGGCGGTGGAGTGGCTTTGTACCGGCAGAAGGAGACTTACGCACTCGGCTCCTCTTTTCACCCTCAGTGAGGAGGACTAGCTGGCGGCGGTAGCTGAAAGCAGAGTGGCAAGCAGAAGCGGCATGCAGCATGCACTAACTACAAGCACTACTACTTCAGATATACTGCACTACGCATCACACAACCCTGCAAGTAATGCTCACACATATCTTAAAGATATTGTTTTGCATTCGGTACAGGATGTATGGAGGTTGAACTGGTCTGGACGATTTACTGATCCTAGTTCAATCTGTGGATCACCCCAAGTTAGTGATTGCGCTGCTCTCAGACTTGGTGTTTGCCATTAACTGGTGCATGGCGCAAACCCGTGTATCCCGACGCACCGATCCAGGCCAAACGGTCGGTGTTCTTGGAACCAATCCTGGGATTTCCCCTGTGGGCTTAGCTCCTTTGAGGCTCAGACTAGAGACTAGAGCAGCATGGTTTTTCTACACCAATGATTGCCACTATCATGGGCTTGCGTGCTTCATCTACATCTAAGCTGTACGCATCTAAATGGCAGGTTTTCGTCAGGTGGCGTGTCGACAGACAGATCGACCCCTTGTGCTGCGAGGTAGTTCATATTTTAGACTACTTGCGGTCTTTGCTTGACAGCCAGAGGGCAGCATCCACCATCAAAGTTAATGCTGCTGCAATCTCAGCCTGTCATGAGGGTTTTGCTAATGGTCCAGTGTTCAGTCATCCTCACCGGCTCACAACGTGTGCAATCTTGTACGGGTAGTTTCGGATGCCTTGTGTAGGGCACTGTTTGAACCTGTGGCTGGGATGCCTCTCAAGGTCCTGTCTCTGAAGACAGCCTCGCTTTTGGCTCTGGTATCCGCCAAGCGGGTCAGTGACCTGTGCACTCTGTCAGTGCGTCCTGCCTTGGTCATCAGTGGTGACCTCAGCGGGGCAGTACTGCGCCCCAACCCGGCCATTACACCCAAGGTAGTGACGAGTTCTTACAGGTCTAGGGTACTTACCCTTCCTGCCTTTCATCCGCCCCCTCATCAGAGTGCAGAAAATTAGAGTGTCCACTGTTTGTGCCCGGTGCGCGTGCTTGCATGCTATGTAAGCCGCACTGAGGACATTTAGTCGTCGGACCAACTACTATTGTATTACGGTCAGGCTGTATCTGTCTCAGTGGCTGTGTGATGGTACTGCACTGAACTATGAGTCAACGGGTCAAGTGGCAGACTGACTGGTCTCTGTGCCCACTCTGCTTGAGGTGTGGTGGGAGTTTTATGTATCCGTCCCTGTTTACCAATGGGAGTGAAGCCCCTAAGGGGCGAAGCTTCCATACCAGTTACTCGCGTCACTGTTGTTCTACGAGGGAGACGTTGCCCCTTTTGGTTGATCCCCTACTGGACCCTTTTCGGTTACTGCTGAATTGGATTCAGAGGGTAAGATGGCGGTCAGTTGACTTTTTTATAGAGGTCTATACTGCCCCATCCTGACTGGCTGTGGCGAGTACTGTACACGTAAAAGTTCAGTTGATCCGCAGCATGGCCTAGGGATGTACCAATAAGAGCACTTATTTATCGGTTTATCACTACTATGCCTCACTCATAGAATGACAGTTATGTGAGTCACCGCTGGGTCCTAGTGCTATACCTTTTACACTCGCCCCTACTTTACGGCTGGGTTCTAGTGCTATACCCGTTACACTAATAAATTCACTGGATCATCTGTATTGTTATTGAGCATTATTCTTCCAATAATCACACTGTTACTTCCATTGTTGATGTACTATTATTATTATTATTATTATTATTACTTTTATCCCCTAAAAACGAGTTGACAAAATGTTCTTTAGTGCAAGGATGTCTGCATTCAGTACTCTAACCCTGTGTCTCTGTTTTAGGGTGGTATGGCTTTGGGGGTGTTGTTGATGTTCTTCTGATCAGTGCTGGTTGTGTTTACAACTGTAGGTACTGTTTACAAAAGTAGGTACTGTAGGAGAAACTAACCTGGCTACATGTTGAAAATGTTGAACTGTCCTGTTTTTCTTTTCATTTGTTGAAAATTGTTTTGCTTTACTTTTTTGTTACATTATTCTAAGGAGACTGGGAAATCAATCGCTCCTATTGTTTTTATGTTCATATTCGTTATACAGGAGGAGGGAAATGGGAAGGTCAAAAGATCGAACCACTGACTGAGCCTCAATAGAACCCAACCGAATACGCATGCTTTTATTTCAACCCACTGAAACAACAAGCCCATGTGTACACTTTGTCTCGTTGATGAGAAATAAGTGTCAAGTAGATTTTACCTGCACTAAACAGCTAGGGTTATGAGACTACTGTAAACCAATTAAACAGCTATATTTGCACTGGCCTGATTGTCACTATTCATCATCTTGTCCAATAGCAATATGTTTATTAATATGCGAGACTAACACCATAATAGTTCAGCGTATGCAGTTCTTTGGGAGTACATGTCATCAGACGCCCACGAGAGAAAACTGCAGTTCTGCAAGACAGTGGAGAACACTATCACCCTGGACTGCTTGTTGCAGCTAAGGAGGTCCAGGAGGAGGAGGGAGGCCACCAATGAGGTGAACTAGGGAGGCCACCAAGGAGGTGAACTAGGGAGACCTCCAAGGAGGTGAGCTAGGAGCCCACCAAGGAGGTGAGCTAGGAGGCCACCATTGATACGTTCATCAAGGAGGTGAGTGGATGCCACCCCCATGACCTAATATTGAACCTCACCCTTTTCTTTTATTAAATGTGTATTCAACCAGATGAAATTCAGTGGTAGTGTATTAGTATTTATTTTCTAGTCAAAAGTTACCCAAGAGGACATGCCCTATTGTACTCAGTGAAAGACAGTGAGCAGTGCAACACTGCCATCTCGTGGAGGGGGGTTTCACAGCCTATTGATTTCCAGTGCTGTGAGCTTCCACTGGTTCACCCTCTCTGCTGCTGCATTGGATGTCGCTGCCGAGGGGTGTCACTGTGCAGGACTGGGCGAGGTATTAAACGCATCAGTATGCACTATAGTGTAGTATAATATATTATAGTGTTTGGCTTCCATTATAGAGGCGTCCCCCCAATCAGACAGACCTCTGTTGTATTCACAAACACCCCCCATGGGTTAGTGACTGTGCCTAAAGTCTATGAATGTTCCTCAATGAGTTATGACACAGACCAGACAGAGGGGGGGGGGGGCTTGAGGGAGGGAGGGAGAGGTAAAGGAAGCCGTTATGGTCTATGTATGAAAGTCCAAGTGTGAAACTACTGACTGGCCAGCTATTTGCCCTTCCCTCTGGCCCTATATCCCTCCCTCCATCCATCCCTTGCTTTCACATTCAATGGCTCTCTTTGTCTTCGCCAGTAACATGCAGCCCCAGCCGATTAAATACAAGGAATTAGTAGTCAATTTTAGCCTGCCAAACACACAAACAGAAACTAAACTGCTTAGGTCTCTCGGACAGGGATTTGCTTGTTGTTGCACTGAATACGTCAGCAACTCTGTTTACATAATTATGTTATGACGAGGCATTCACCTGGTACATTTACACTGATTGGTTTCCAGTTACCATGAATTTCTTACAATTTTCAAAGAATTTCACCAGTATTCAATTTTTTATAAATAAAATGATTTAATAGATGACAACATCAATAATATTTGAACATTGCTGTTTCTTGTAAGGAAGCAAAAATACTCAGCAAATGTATAGCAAAAAAACACACTTTACAAAACTATCCAGAATTATACAAAAATGTTGAAGCATAACAAGAAAACATTTAATGTATTACTTAAATAAAGGCTATCGGGTAAGAGGGTCAGTATAAAATGATACAGTTTGCATCACATATGAAAGAGAAGGCCCGTGGTAGTCGTGATTCACATTACAAAGAGACAGAGACGGACTTGTGACTGGTACACAGTCAGCAGAGGGGAACCCACATGTGCTTCCAAGCGGTCGTACATGTGATTCTTATCCTCAGAGAAAGGACTAACACAAAGCTGATTATGGCGACTTTGTATGCACGAACTGGAGTTTTTCTTTCCATTGTAATTTGACAAATGCATGTAGAGATCACAAGCAGAAAAGAGCACAGTCAACATCCAACATCCTCACACACCCATAACAAGGAACAGTGACTTTAATCAATTCAAAAGTGGAGTTGCATTTTGTGGCACAATGAACATAGTAACGTCAAACACTGTGCCATGACCCCATCAAGATGATTGAAGAAGTACAGACATAGCATACTGTAACTCTAGTGCTGTTGGCACATGTACATTGAAAGAATGTGATGTACATTGAGGTAATGTGATGTTTCCAAATGTGAAGGATATGCATGCAAGCTGATTTATGTTAGAATTCTCTTTCCCTATTTTTTTCCTTTTGGCCCAACAGCTGTTAAGTTGTAATCCTTGAAAAGAAAGAAAGACAGCACATAGACATTGACAATCAAATAAGTAAATAGAGATCAAACTATCCTCATCTGGCCAGAAGAACAGTTACTGAACCTATGTTTTTGAAAATAAAAACTTTTTTTTAACCAAAAGCAGTGGTGCAGACTTATAAGTAAGTGTATTATCAAATCAGAACATAATGAACAAAGTATCATAATAATCCTTTCACAAAACTGTCAACAACAACAACAACAATAGGAAACTTGCTACTCATACAAAATAACACTATGAATGACATTACAGATGTTTCCTTTAGTTTGGTTAATAGAATCTGATTACGTCAGGCTTAAAACCAGTCCTGTTCTGAACTTAACTATCGATCTGATCTGACACCAACCTCACTGATGACTCAGACTTCTCATGTAGTACATCTGATCTGGGGGATCATGCATCCATAGCAACAGTCCAATCTTGACTTGCGCTCTTGAAAATGGCACATGATTGCCTATTGATCATTGACTCGGTCTGTATGTGGCAAGGTTATTTAACTTTTTTTGTGTGTTGAAAATACTATACAGTAAAAAAAAAAAAGGCCACTGTAGATTCAGCTGGCATTACATTGGCTAAACAAACACAAACTTTCGGTAAGACTTCAGTAAAGTATCGAACTGTCACGGACAAATTCACACACACTCGTGTACATTCTGACATACGCACAAACACACACACACACACACACACACACACACACTGATTCGACACTTGCACATGTTCTCTCTTTTTTTCTCTCTTTCTCAGGGTCTCGTGAGGGTGGTGTACACAGGCTGTTCCCAGTGCGTGGGGCTGTGAGATGGGGCCACGCCGGAGGGGTCTCCTATGGTGGTGTACAGGGGCCTCTGGCTGGGCCCCATGTAGGAGAAGGCTGAGTACAGCCCCGGGGCCTGGCTGGAGTGGGCGTAGTAGGCCCCCGTGGCCTGGTGGTCCCCATACTCAAACTGGGCTCTGGAGGCCAGGCTAGGGAAGGCCGACCCGTAGTGCGGAAGGCTGAGGGGGGTGTAGGTGACGTGGGCCCCCGACGCTGAGGACGAGGAGGAGGGGGAGTCGGCGTAGTGGACTCCGGACTCACTCTTGATCTGGGCCTTGGAGGGGTCGGAGGAGGAGGAAGAGGAGCCAGCGGCGGAGGAGGAGGAGGGGGAGGGCGAGGCCTGCTGCTGCTTGGACAGCCAGGCGGCCGAGTGGTGGCCGCTGGCGGCGGCGAGGGCGTAGGCGTACGAGGTGGCGGAGGAGCCGGGGGCAGTGGCCACGCCCTGGCCCACGCTGGGATGCCCATTGGGCGGGAGGTACTGGTCGAACTCGTTGACGTCGAAGGGCTCAATGTTGGACATCACCTCGTGGCTGATCTCGCCGATGTCCATGGCGCCGAAGTCGATGTGGGGTTTCCCTCCCGCCGATGAGGGTCCGGAGCCCCCCTCCGCTCCCACCCCGAGGCCTCCGCGGGAACCCCCTGACCCTCCTCCTCCACCCTCCCTCTTCGCCTCACCCATCTTCCCAGACTGAAGCTCTGTTTTCGGGGTGGTGGGGGGTGTGGGAGGGCTGTGACCCTGACCTAGATAGACGGGGGACAATCAGACAGTCAGTGCCGGAGGTCAGACATGCTGTGTACTGTAGGCCTATATCAAAGACAACAACTAGACAGATATCCTCTTATTCTCTCAAATAAGGGCAGATGGGTTCAAGATTCTAGGTCACTAAATCAATTCTAATACAGTGATCTGAATGGAAACTAGCCCTAAAAGATTTTTTTTAAAGTGACAAGAGTAGATTCCCTGGCAATGACGTCTATCTAACCTGCAGGGTGGTGATGATGATGGTGGTGGTGATGAAGGTCAGCCAGGGGCGACCCCGCCCCGCCTCCCCCGTTGTGGCCGCTGTGCTCCAGGTGCAGGGTCTTGTAGTGGGGCTGGGCATGGCCGCCGCCGCCGCCCCCCTCGCCCTCCCCCTGGCTGTCCGTCTCCGATGAGGTGCCCAGCTTGCCGTTCTTGCGCCGCCGCGGTTGGTACTTGTACTCGGGGTAGTCCTTCTTGTGCTGCTTCCTCAGGCGCTCCGCCTCCTCGATGAAGGGCCTCTTGTCACTCTCGTTCAGGAGCCTACGGGAGGAGGAGGAGGTGGGAGATATTCATTGTTAGGCCTTTTACAAATCACTTTGACATTAAAGCGTAATTTAATTCAATAATAACTAATTAAATAATTTGCTCCTGGCTAAGATGTAGGGCTGTAGGCTGTGTATGCGCGACCCATGCGTAAAATGCATCCTTACAAACAGATTGACCAACTATGCCTATTGCCAAATATTAACTAGGCTACTCTATACCTAGATAGATATATGCTGTCTTATTTTGTGATGTTTTCCCATGCCTCCCGGGCCTGCCCACCGCACCTCCATAATTTGCCCAGAGTTTTGCTGAGTTCCGCGTTGTGAAGGTGGGGGTACTGGTCCGCCAGTTTCCGGCGCGCGGCCTGCGCCCACACCATGAAAGCGTTCATGGGCCTCTTCACGTGCGGCTTGCTCTTGCTGCCATTATTGACGCGCACCGGCATGGGCACGAGCGTCCAGTCATATCCGTCGAGCACCTGGCTCACCGCCTCGCGAATGCCGATGGGGAAACGGTCGTCGTCCACTTCTGTCTTGGCAACTAATCCACCGTCCTCTCCGCCGCCTTCCGCGCCACAAAGCCCGGTCAACTGCTGCGACTGGCCGTTGAGCGGTGAGTCCCGGCCACCTGTCGCCCCGGAGTGCGCCGGTGACAGCGAGTGACCATCATCTGAGCCCCCGGGACTCAACTCCGCCTCGGATAAACTGTGCTCCTCTCCGGACATTTTCTTTTGGCAATTAATACTTCCTTTTAGAACAATAAACGTTTCAAATTGAGAAAACGTGTTAAATAAAATCGTTCCGAACTTCGAAAGTAGCCTATAGACCTAGCCTACAATTCGTTTGTTTATAAATGTCCAAAGCATCTACGTGTGCGTAAAATTCGCCAAAATCCTCTCCTCTGCCCGCCGGTTTCTACTTCCTTTCAGCACACCTGAAATGAATATGAAGATGATCGGGTTACTGAAATATTGTCATGAAAATATATTCACTAAATTTAACTATGCAAAATGACATAACAGGTCCATTTTATTTTGTAAGGGACAAATACATTATTCTAAACCAGTTGCTGTTTAAGCTGTGTATACTAAAATCGAATCCAGAACATCTGTTCTCATCTTATTTGTAGCAAGCATTTAATGAAATTATAAGAAATTGGTATGCCAAAACTTGGAGCAGCATTTTCTGAAATAATTTGCGGCACCTTGGAGACAGAGAGCCATTCATAGAACGGTTTCTTGCCACAATTTAGCTGGACCATGGAAATTAAATTAAGATGACAAGCCACTAAGGCAATAGCCCTATACGAATAGGTCCATATCCAATACTGATGTTTAACACATGGCTACTATATATTGTTATTGACCAGACAATTGCAAAAGTGCATTACAGTTAAAAGACTGAATGTGAAAAAATATCGAAATTGTTCATAAAGCCTAGCCTAATAAAGACACATTGTAGACATATGACAGTCGCTATTGTCTTGATAACATTATACGAATATTTATTTTACTGTTTTTATGAACCTGGACCTGGAGCCTCTAACGTCAACTGGGCTACTAGTGACAACTTAGTGATAGGCCTAATAAACTAGACGTTTGATAGGATGGATTACATCAATTCAATTAAAAAACCTATATTCATGATGTTATATACCAAAAGCTGAAATTAAGAAAACATAACTTACCTATGTGCCGTTTTAGAGGTCGCCCGTTCAACACGGGAGTTCGTGCGCTCCACTGTAGAACGGTGTGACGCTCGTGCTCCGTCCCCTGCCCCCTCGGTTTGCCCCGCGATGAATGGTCGCTCTGTATCGCGCGCCGGAGCTTAAAGAGCACCGTTGTGCGAGAGGAACGAGAGAAAAAAAAGTGATTGAAAGTGGAAAACATTCTCAAAGAGGCAGCATTCCAACACAGAGTCAGCGCCA
The DNA here is from genome assembly GCF_949987555.1 of Borostomias antarcticus. Classification (NCBI taxonomy): domain Eukaryota; kingdom Metazoa; phylum Chordata; class Actinopteri; order Stomiiformes; family Stomiidae; genus Borostomias; species Borostomias antarcticus. The sequence goes on from NC_140240.1 coordinate 24,413,471, forward strand.
CCCTCTTGCACACAAGCTGAATGCGTATTGGTCATCTAATATTCTCCTCGTTTCTTACTGGCGGCCAGGATGGCCGCTATTGCCTGTCTGTCCGTCACCATGAATATTTCCAGTGAAAAGAGGTGAGATTTTACATCGGAGTGGCTTAAGTGACTTTACAGTGGGTCCATTTAGACCCCAAATAGGGCGTGCTTTGTTGAATGTGTTGATAAGTTCTATCAAGTAAATAAACAAGCATGAGAAGAGTTATTTGTGGTCGAATTAAACAACATTTCACAAAATATCACTATGGCAGAAATATCACTTATGGCACTGGCCACAGTAAAGTTAGGTGGGACGCCGTGATTCTTACAGCTGAGGCTAACTTATTAAAAAGATAAATATGTGTTTTTTGGGAGTATTGCCTATCTAGTGATATCAGTTCCAGACGTTAGCAAAAAACGATTCTGTCTGGTGGTGCTTTATCAGTAGGAAATTAGGCCTATCATTCATGAATAAATAAAAAATACAGTAACTGTTAAATGTAGGCATTGTTTTACTGTTTAAATATTCCCCTGAGCAGAATGGAGGACCGCACATCAAGAAAACCACTGCATGTGTGGCCTGTTCTCTCCTCAAATTAATTTTCTACCCATAAAAAAATACTCATAATACTCGAGGTGAGTGAGGTGGTGACCTGTGATGTGTTTTTGTGTTAAGCTCCCGGGCTGAGCTCTCATCTTTGCAGATGTTTACATGACACCGTTATTCAACCCAATAATTTACTTCCCTGTACCTGTAGAATGGATGGAATAATAAAGGAATCTGAATCTTAATATCGATTTCTATTGTTGATTTGCACTCATCTTCAACCCTTGAAATGCACTGAGAAACATAAAGGCATTGTGACACACACACACACACACACACACACACACACACACACACACACACACACACACACACACACACACACACAATATGCAACAATAACCCCTGTGTCTCCCTTCCTCTTCTCATGTTGAATCTGTGTCTCAGTTTCCTCCCCTCTCTTTCTCTCTCCTTCCCTCTCTCTCTCCCTCTCTCTTTTCCTCTTTCTTTACACTCTTTGTCTTCAGCTCAGGTGAATTGTAACCATGTGATCAAACGCCCAAGTCTCCTTCCATTAACCCTTGTAAATGAAAAAATGGGGAACAAAAAGTAGTTTTGTGCTGCATCTCGGAAGAGAGGAGGAAAAAAATGATAACACAGAGAGATGTGTGTGTCTTTCTCTCCCCAGCGCTAGAACACGGACACAGTCACACACACATACTAAAATACCCAGGACCAGACAAGACACATGGACCTCACTCTCTCCATCCACTTTGTTCTTCATCTAGGCCGACACCGGGATGGATTTGGGGGTCTTCCATGTGGTGGGGGGGTCTGGCGGGGCAGTGGGAGAGTCCGAGGTCTTGGCTCTGGGGGAATGGGGGGAACGTGAGGTACACCCCACCCTGCATGGGATCCTACATGGCCTGGTGCTAAGCTTGATGTGAGTTCCTGTGTCTGTTTTGTGTTGTGGTTGATGCTGAGTTGAAGGTCAGGGAGAAAGGCATTGTGAAAGTATTGGACGAGAGTGCTGCAGGATGAGTTTGTTTGATGTGTATGTTGGGCATGAAGGCATTGAGAATTAGGGTGAGTTTACTAGACATGTCTGCAGATGAAGGTACTGAATGGAGATCTCCATTGGGTCTTTAAAGAGTTCAAATTCAAACTTCTATCTTTTTTAGTCCAGCATTGCTTGGTCTAGGTCTGGGAAACTTTGCTTGAGAGGTCACCTCAGAATAGATTGTGTTTTATGGCTGACATAGTCACTAGTTTTATTTCACTCAGAGCTCACATGGTGCAGAAGTGCAGCACGCATATGCAACAAGTGTCATTGTGAAGTTCAAGGGCATGATACTTTCAATAGAATTGTTTTGTTGTAATATTTTATATTGGCTTGACTTTTAGGCTAGATATTTTATGTAGGCTTAACTTTGTATTTCAGATCTTGTATGATGTGTGTAAAAACCTAAACAATGTGGGTTTAAAAAAGTGGTGATGGTTTTTTTTTTGCATTGACACTGTGGACAAAACGTGGTCATATAGACAAACTGCATTAAATAGTAAAGGAAGTAAATAGCCTAGTAAATATCAAAATTATTATTTATGAAAAACAAACATCGTTTATGTTGGCTATTATATCTGCATTGTATTAGGTCAGAATCGAATTATTCTAATACACCTGTAGGCCTAATTCGAAAATTCCAGAAATAGTTGATAAATTATAAAAACACAAAAGAAACAGAAAGATAGCATAGTGTCTATATACATAGGCTCTATAAATATAACCTAACCCTATATATATATATAAAATACAACTCACTTCGATTTATAATCCAACATAGCCTCTAGAAGTTATTTACAGAAATATCAAAGGTCGAAGAGACTTTGCAGAAACATTTTCTTAAGGGATTATAATATCACATAGAGCTATGTTCTACTTCTCTAATCAGTGGGCTACCATTATTATTTATTTGAATCGAAATTTGAATTAGATAAGATCACTCTCAGATCAATTCTGCTGAATTACCATTTCAGAATTAATTAGAGGATGGATCGCAACCACTCAGGCGTGCAGGAACGAAATGTAGGCCTAAGTCTTTCGAAACGTGTCTAAATTCGTTTACAAATTAGAGCAAGACCTTTACAAAAGTGTACAAATCTGTATAGCACTTTGTGTTACCCTGCTACTTTTTCAAACGTTGTTTTGTTTAACTGTGAGTTATTTCAACGAATTAGAAAGCAACAAAATCGATCATTATAATTTCGATATGAGAGGGCTAAATTAGGTTTTGAAACGCCAAAATTCATAATCGTTTGACAAAGCATTGGCTTTGTATTCATTGGCATGCATTTATTAATTTGTTTTTTTTTATAAAGCCAAAGACTGTAATAGAGAAAAATCGAATTTTGGAAATCTAATTCACATTGACAATATTACCAAACATGTAATATTGTTTGGATGCAACTATCTCAGTTCGATGCCATCAATTTCCAAAAGTCAGTCTTTCCAATTCCTTGTTTGTATTTTTAGCCACATCACATTAGTTAAAAACACGTGTATTGTGATGTTAAAGTTATGTCAGTAGTATTTTATCAATATTGCAGCATTGCTATTAGGTGTACTACTATGTATGCAAACTATAGTATGCAAACAAAATACAGAAACACTATTTACAGTAGGCCTATATCTTTATATATTTGAACCCCTTTCTAAAACAGACACGCTGTATTGTAATGTACAATAGAATGACAATATAGACTCGTATAGTTTCATACATATGAATACATATTTCTTTAGCCTATTATATATTCCTTTATTATTGTATGTATTTCTGGTCATACATTAGCTCAAAAGTCATCCATCTCTCCTTTAGCTCAAACAAGCTATCCGTGTTTCAGAGCCAGCATGTCTCCTAAACATGTCCTCATCATTATCATTCCTACACCCTCTCCATCCAGACCCTGAGGCGTGCCATCTGACCGGCACACTGTGGAAATAGAACTCACATGGTCCTATTAGCCAGGGACATACATTGCCCCTGCACTAACCTGCCATGTGACTGTGTTAATGTAGCCAAGCCTGGGATATGTCACAAGAGGAGCCATGCTACTGGGGGATGAGGCGGAGGAAGGGGGGGGGGGGCGCTGAAGGGGATGGGTATACTCGTGATCCGTTGGAGGGGGGGGTCAAGGGGTCATGCCTCAGGTGCATATCGGCGGCCATTTTATGATGTGATGTTTTTTTTCCCCCTGTGAATGTAACCGGGCAGCTTGCTGCGGCTGATCGTGATGGCGTGATATGCTTTTTAGAAAATGGCGGAGCCTTGATGGCCATGACCGACTGAGATGGAGAGACGAGATTTCAGGACAGAGGCTGAGAGAACGTTACGGCTGACAGTTAATCGATGGGGAGTGAGGAAAGATAGAAAGAGAGGAAGGAGAAAGAGAACGACAGAAGATGCAGAGACAGGGGGAGACAGAAACAAAGAGAGAGAGAGAGAGAAGGGGAGAAAAACAGAGAGAGAGAGAGAGAGGTTGCCCTTTTGTTTTGGCCTGCATCCATGACCGAATCCTCAGGGAAATTCCTAAAGTGTGACGAGGGAGAGGAGGAGGGCAGGCCAGGCGACCGATAAGGGGAACATGAGCAGCGGTCAAATATTCACAGAGCGGGTCACATTCTGCATTAAACTTTCGCATAGTTGGAGGAGGGGGGGTTAGACCGTTCATTCCCACGTCAACGGGACACTTTGGGTGTAGGAATGAATGGCTTCATTTTTCTGAAATGATGACGCATGCTCAAAAGGAAAATTGTCTGATGAGGAAGGGATTGCGCCATTTTAAATAGTAAATTTGCATTTGTATTTGTCTCCCAAATTCACTCAAGATTTAGTGGACAGGATTGGGACATATAGGCCCACACAGTTCAGTGTGTGTTTCCACTCTGTTGTTGTTGCTGCTGTTGTTGTGGTGGTTGCTGTTGTTGTTGTTATTGTTGTTGTTGCTGTTGTTGTTGCTGTGGTTGTTCTCGTGGTTTCACAGTAAGTCATAGACTGGAATATAACTCGAAACAGCTATTTGCATCTGCTTGATTCAAATGAGGATTGAGGTCAATTCCATCTGAATTCCTCGGCTTCCACACTTACAGAGTCAAACTTCCATGTCCAATGTAATATGCAGCGATCTAAATCAAAGTGACATCCTCAGACTCAAACTCCTACTCCTTGCAAACTACTGACACAGAGGGATCTCTTTCTCCTGCTATTATAAGACCTATCTGGTGATTACAAAAGCACCTGGCCCCATGACCAAATGAACGTGAATCATTCAGGCTTTGAAACCAGAGAGCTCCTATAGTCACTATTTGAAACCCATGGGGTATTCTGAGGTCAAAGGTCACCTTTTTTATTCAGGGTTCACCTGTCGACTTATTTTGACTTCCTGCATGTCTGCCGATTTAGCCGTCAAATCCTCAGAGAGTAGGTGACAGGAAAAGGACGAGAGGCAAAATGAAATGCAAGTGCTCCACGGATTCGAACATCTCTGAGATATTCCATACAGGGTTCCAGATCGTCACAGCCGTTTAAATTTCATGAATCACCGATAGTTTCGTGATTTGCAGCGAACGCGGCCCGTGGCGGGGAACGAATAAAAAACGATGCCGCCATCTGACCTTTGTGCCTCTTTCGCCCATGCTCGCCAATGAATTAGCGCAGCTGCGCAACACTTAAATGGGTCCCCCTCTCTTTCCCCTCGAGTGTCTGCGACCCGCCATGAATCCTCTCTTTGTGTTCCATCTGCAGAACTTCCCCAATTCTTGCCCTCTCCTTTATTCTGGAAGGGGGGGGCGGGGTGGGGGCCGGGGGGCGGCAGACGGGGATGAAGGTTGGCTTCAGTTGGGATGGTGGTGATGGTGGAGGGGGGGGGGTGGATGGAGGGATGGAGATGGGTGATGTGGGGAGTGGGGGGGGGCGACTTGTTGGACCACATTCCTGTGCAGCTGTGGAGGCTGGTGGAGGTTGGGGAGTGTGTGTGCGGCGGGAGGGGGGTGGGGGTGGGTGGCGGGGGTAGAGCAGGATCATCATTGCATTGCAGGGGCATGGTGAATGGACCATTGTTCAGATCCCTGGTCCCTATATCTACACACTGGTCAGGGTGACTGAGGGAGACAGCGATAGCAAGAAAGACAGAAAGAGCGAAAGAGAGAGAGAGAAGAGAGAGAATGAACAACAGGGAGTCGGGATGGAGGAGAGATGGTGAGGAAGTGTGGATAGAAGGACAGACAGAGGGAGAAGAGTATAAAACAGAGAAGACAGAGAGAGGGGAGATAGAGGGGAAAATGGACAGAATGACCAGTCTGACTCATTGGCCAAAGGATGTCGAGACTCGAGACTGGTATGATAATAGTGATGATGATGAGGATGATGATGATAATGATGGTGGCAGTGTTGAGTTGGACAATGGTGGCTTTAACGCGGCCGGTCGGTGACGGCTAGGCCTCTGTAGTCATGGTGTGTCAGCGAACGGCAGTCATGCCGCACATAACGTGTGGGATGTTGACCGTCTAACCCCTGTCCACCTCCCTCACAATGTCCCTTTAGTGTCTCGCATTAGGTAATACGTCATAACGAACAGATACTGTAGGCTATACCAGTAGAACCTCGCTTACATCCTAGGGGAAATGCAAAATTGGTTAAAAGGGTAGTGTGCCATTTTGGACATTTGTGCAACAAGACCATAATTTCATTGATCACTCAAATATTGAGCTAGATCGAGATTTTGGTACGACTCAAATTTCTTTGCAATGGAAGTGGCCAGGGCATGTTAATAAGCGTTGGAAAAACTAGCTAAAAACTAGCTACTAACTAAAACTAAGAAGCTCAGTGAGTAATCTTACCAGTGCTGTAGCCTACTGTGAAATGTATCACAATCCGTTGTGTTTAGCATTGATCCAGCCTCGTTTTCCCTGCTCCCGCGGATGGGGTTCAGGGGAGGGGTGAGAACGAGAAGGGAGCAATGCTCATATCCAAGCCTTGCCGTGTACGTTAACACAGTGGACGAAAATCTCGATCTAGCTCAATATTTGAGCGATCAATGAAATTATGGTGTCTATGTTTCAGATTGATGTTAGTTTTCAAAATAGCACACTACCCCTTTAACGCGTGTCGTGTGTTTGCGCTTTTGTCGTGCTGAAATGCATTGCGCTACACACCTCTGTGTACTTTCTGGATGCAAGCGGGCAGGATTGCCCATTTTTGGGGCGTAGTTTTCATTGCATACGCACGTAGGGTATGAAGTAGCCAAGATCCTTGGAACTGTTTGTTTTCACCAATCTTTTCTAAAATCACGATGACAATGCTTGTATTTTATTGGCTAGCATAATAAGGAAGTACCCGGCGAAAGCCGTCCTATACGGGGACTCCAGATTCCAGATAACCTCAGGGGGTCCTCCTCAATCAGCACCAGGGGATCCAATTAAGCAATTAGGGAGCTTACAGGAGGCTGCAGTATGAGAGACTGTGGAAAGCCTCAACCCTAGACCCCTCCCCCACCCTCTGCTGCCCTCCCTCAAGAACCCCCCCCCCCCCACACACACACACACACACACACACACACACTCATCCACCCACCTCATCACACACTCCACCTGGTCCTTAGTAATTAAGACGCCGATGAGTTAGGGTATCATGGGGTTGTGGGAGGGGGTGGGGGCTAGGGTGTGTGTGTGTGGGGGGGTTGCATCACTAGATCCTCACCTGTGATCGCCTGAACATGATCGATTGATCCCGGCGGTTCCAGCCCTGATTTCTAATCTATCCAGCTATGGCCGGTTAGCAGTAGCCGTAGCAGTAGCAAGTTTTACCTGGGCTGGCATAAGGGTGGCACGGTTCCAGCTGGGGTGGGCAGGGGTTATCTGCCCAAACAAATAGGGCGGCAACTGGGGTTAGAACCTAGAACCGCCACTGCCGGTTAGCTACAGGTGCTCAAAGAAACATCCCCTGGCTCATACCTCTAGCTATGCATATGGATGGGTTGTACAGCACTGTATGCCGTGTGCGTGAATATCGTGTGTGCTGGGATTTGTTTGACGTGACACTTGCCAATAAAGCTGGGTAGAAATTTAAAAAAAAGGTTGAAAGTTTCGCTTGCTATTTTGCGCTGTTCTTCTGTTCTTTTTCTCCTTCTTGTTGTCCGTCCGCTTTGTGACGAGTAAAGTGAGATGTATGAGAAAAGTCTATGGGAAACTGGCCTGAGGGACAAGAGTACAGACGGAGGGAGAGAGAGAGAGAGAGAGAGAGAGATAGAGAGCAAGTCACTTTCCAATCATGAGTTTTTCTCAGAACATTTAATTAGGGCGAGTGAGCGGGTTAGGGCCTGAGGGGTTCGAGGGAGGCCAGCAAGACGCCCGAATGAAAGACTCTGTTGTTGCCTGAGCTGAGGAAGAAGAGATGAAAGGCGAAGAGGGAGCGACAGTAAGATTCATCCTCCGTTTGGTGTCTTGTTTTTCTGCTTTCTAGCATGCAAACATGGCGGCGTGCGGATATGTACACGCTTTCTCAGGCACAAGCGGAGAGGGGCACACGCATGCACAAACATACTAACACACATGCAGACAGACAGACATACACACACACACACACACACACACGGAAGATAGGGAAGACAGACAAACACACATACACCCGCAAGGACACACACACACACACACACACACACACACACACACACACACACACACACACACACACACAGAAACTAGGGTAGACACAGACAAGCACACACACACACACACACACTCTCACACTCACATACATACATACACAGACTGATAGACAGACAAGACACACACACACACACACACACACACGCTGACCAGGCCAGGGATACGTGCCTGTGGTGGTTCCCAGCCCAGTGGGGGGGCTGCCAGCCACCGCTGTGAAGCACGAGCAACACAATGCTCCTCTGTCCCCCCCTCTCACAGCAGTTCACAGCTCCTCTGCACACAGCAGCTCATTATGGCCCCCGAGATCCCCCCCCCCGACCGCACCACTTAGTGCCCAAATACTGTCCCCCTGCTGGGGCTGGGTGGGAGGTGGGGAGGGGGGACACTGTCCCCTAACGCTGGCCATATATGCCCCCCGAGGGCTGGAGCACGGCTACACCAGTGGAGGACGGCTACAAAGCAGCAGACCCCCATCAGCCATTACGACCCGGACCTGCTGGGCCTGACGAGGAGGTCGCGAGAGGTCAACCAGCTGCTCATTTTTATGGATGCTGTTGACAAGGGTGGGTGTGTGTGTGTGGGGGGGGGTAATTAACTGGGATCAGTGGAGAGGGAGGGAAGGAGGGAAAGAAGGAGGTAGAGAGATAGAGATAGAGAGAGGAGGAAGAGGGGAAGTTAGCGGTGTGTGTGTGTGTGTGGGGGGGGCATTAACGACATTAAAGACGGGGAATGATTGGATTACAGGAGTGGAGAATCCTGCGGAGACGGGGGGTTTCCCACTGTCGTGCCCACTGCAGATGGCAAGATGGAAGATTTTGTGAACAAATTATTATTATATGTACCTTTATGGACTTTTTTGATAGACTGCATAGGTTGTGATTTGAAATAATCAAATGTTAAGCAGTGAATTTGCATATTTGACTGGAGAGAAACAGGAGTTACCAGTAGAAAAGCTCTTAATTTAGTTGAAAGGAATCGTTCCAGATTTAGTGAACTGACAGACGTATTTGATGGTGTGATTATTTTGCCACAATATCAGTTAATGCTATACCTTTACAAATTTGCAGCACAAACAAGTGTTGAAAACAGATGCAAATATCAAATAAACTTATCCGTATACATACAGTAAAACAAAAGAAATTACAAAAACATGACTTCTGCTCTTACGATATTACACTCGTCTTCCATGTGTCATGTTCTCAGGACCTGCCACTAGAGGGCACTGGTACACCACCCTCTCTCACTGGGTCTACTCTGCTGTTGGTCTGGTCTGCAGCGCTACCTAGTGGCACTTCTGGTGAGTACACAACTGAACTGAACCAACAGTGCAATAATGCATATAAAAACTACAGCGTGTGCTCCATTGTTATTTGTCCCACTCATTGATAGTGTGTAAACTATAGTTGTGGGGGCCCTGGGGAACACACACCCCAAAGTTTTTTTTAGCTACTTTACTGCAAAATGTACATATCACTGGGTGAGCCTATAATAAGCTGTCCTCTGTCTCTCTCTCTCTGCAGTGCCCCGTAGACTCGCTCGTCCTTCCCCCAGCCCATCTGTCCTTGCAGTCCCTCAACAGTCTAGATTCCGTCTATTTCTATCCGTCCTCCACTCTCTGTGACATCAAAAGACTCGCAGCAAATACATGAAACCGGTCTCCATTGAGCTATTTTAGTTTGGAACCGAGACACAGCTTCCTGGCTTCTACACGGGTCTGTAGCCTGGCTCAGAGAGGGAGGGAGGGAGGGAGGGAGTCGTGAGGGAGCCGTGAGGGAGGCAGGTGTGTAGGGGATTAGACTGCTTAGTCACTGAGCCAGAACATGCCCCCCTCTGCCACCCAGCAACAAAAATCAATCCAGCCAATGAGGGATGAGAGATTCCACCTGGGCGACCTGAACCAGGTGGGTATCGATGCAGGGGGGTGAGGTTGCCTGATGGGGGGGGGGCGGGCATGGGAACGTGACAGAATCAATCAACCAGAACAGCAAAAGCTAATTTTTTATTTGACATTTCTTCATACAAAACAGCGTACAGTTTGAAGTATTTAAAGATGTTCTTCTGATAATATACAGAATAAAGTGCTTTTTCTTCATCTCTACATGTGACGCCAACTCTATCAGTGCCATTTCGGGGTAAATGTATTTGCATCCCTTTTTTTTCCCCTCCACAATTTATGGAGGATTTATCATTTGTGCTTTGGAAATGTATCAATCTGATTTATTAAAACATTAACAGTAATATACTTCAAGCAGGAAGACAGCATTTCATGGGTTATCAACATGAAAGTTATATATTTACAAAAATAACTATTTAATACCAGCAACATTCCATCTCTCTTCTATTTAAATATATATCAAAAAAACTAAGAACTCAAAATAAATGTTCTTGAACTTGTGCTTTTGAAAGAAATTACTATTACTATTTACAGAAATTACAATTATCTGTAAATAATCTTGGTGTCTTGAAGTCCAGAAAACCAAACGTAGAGTATATTCACAAAGAGCCTCATATTAAAATGAAAAAAAACAACAACTTAATGTGGCGTTGTGCGTAACACACAAATTCACAAATCATACTTGGCCACCATGGTTTTGCTGAAACTGATTTTTAAAAATGTGTGCGCTGTGCAAAGTACACAATATCGAAGTACTCCAACAAAACTAAAGAGGAACTCAAAAAGCACTAATGATTAGATGTCCTGCAGATTTTGGTCACACTCTCTTCCCCCCCGCGTAGCAAACACCAAAGGCTTAGTTCCGTCCTTTAGCCACCCTCTACACAAGACTGGGCCGGGGTCAGATACAACAAAAAAAATCAAACGGGTTGGAGGTGTGTTTGGTTTACCTTCAGCCTGCTCTTTTGGGACTCTGCTCCATTTGCTTCATCAAAATGGGTGACCCGAATAAAACGCGCCCAAAGTATTTAAGCGTCTTAGCAATTTGCATTTGACCCCAGTCTGCTGCCTTTCCCAGCGCTTTGGTTAGAGACACACAACGAGAAGCGGAGAGTGAGTTAGGGCACATACTGTAGTTTAAGAGCGTCGTACTGTTCGTGCTTATATACAGTAGCTGACTCTGACGCTGTAAGTCGTCGGTTCTGGGTATCCGCCGGGGGGGAGGAGACGAGCACCGACGACCTCACACGCCCGACTCCCTGCCGAAGCTCAGCGCATCCAGGGGGATGGCGGCCGGCGGCAGCCTGTCGAAGCTGCCGCCCATCTGGCCCTCCACGTCCAGCACACACAGCACGTCCACGCGCCGCTCCTCGTAGCGCTCCTCGAAGTCCAGGCGTGCCTCCCCCACGCCGCCGCTGCCCCTCTCCTCCCCCTGCCCTTCGTCCCTTCCCCCCCGCATCATCTCCGCCAACCCCTCCTCCTCCTCCTCCTCGCCGCAGCAGAGCGCCACCTCGTTCTCGTAGCAGAAGGCGCTGGGCGAGTGAGGCGGCAGGAGGCGGCGGGCGGCCGACGGCAGCAGGCCGAACGGGGACGCCGCCGAGGAGAGAGAGCCGCCGCCGCCGCCACCGCCGCAGGAGGAGGACGAGGACGAGGACGAAGAGCGGGCGCGCCGTCGCCCGCCGCCGCCGCCACCGCCGGCCATCTCGTCGAGCTCCTCGGCGCTGCAGCTGGGCGTGGCCGGGACCTCGTAGGTCTTGTGGAAGCGCGAGTAGTCCACCTGGTAGCGGTCGGCCTTCTCGAAGACCATGGGCTCGAAGCGGTGGCCCCAGAGGATCTCGCTGGCCAGGTAGGAGCTCCGGGCCTGCGTGGTCATGGCCGTGGCCTCCACCATGCCCTCCAGGATCACCACGATCTCAAAGTCCTCCTTCTGGAGGTCGGCGCGGCTCATCCGGTACAGCGGGCTGCCCCGGGTGATCTCGTGCACCACGACCAGCGGCGACACCAGGAAGAGGCGGTCCAGGCCCTCGTCGTAGCCCACGTCGATGTCCGTCTGATCCGCGGGCAGGTACTCGCCCTCGGCCGTCACGTGCGTCCGGATGAGCTGGGCGCGCACGTGCGCCTCCACGATGTGGCTCTTGCGCATGTTGCCCATGCGCCACATGAGGCAGAGCCGGCCGTCGCGCATGGCGACGACGGCGTGGCGCGAGAACAGCAGCGTCTGCGCCCGCTTCTTGGGCCGCACCATCTTGGCCATGATGGTGCCGATCATGAAGGAGTCGATGATGCAGCCCACGATGGACTGGACCACCACGGTGGCGACCGCTGCCGGGCACTCCTCGGTGACGCAGCGGAAGCCGTAGCCGATGGTGGTCTGGGTCTCGATGGAGAACAGGAAGGCCCCCAGGAAGCCGTGGACGTGGAGCATGCACGGGCGCCGCAGCTCCGCCCCCGCCCCCTCCGGCGAGGAGACCCCTCCTCCCGGCGGCGGGGCCTCCTCCCCCGGGCCGGGCGGCGGCGGGAGGTCAAAGTCGCCGTGGGCCAGTGCCACGCCCCAGAAGACCAGGCCGAAGAACAGCCAGGAGAGGAGGAAGGTGAGGGTGAAGAGCAGGAGCAGGTACCGCCAGCGGATGTCCACGCAGGTGGTGAAGATGTCGGCCAGGTAGCGCCGCGGCTTGTCCTCCATGTTGTGGAACACCACGTTGCACTGGCCGTTCTTCTTCACGAAGCGGCTGCGCAGGCGTCCGGGGGGGAGGACCCCCAAGGGTGACGCCCGCCGGACGGGATCCATCACCGCCGCGGTCGTCGTCGTCGTCGTTGTCGTGGTGGCCCGCAGGGTCAGCGTCCCGACTCCCCCGCCACCACCGCCTCCACCGGGACCCAGTCCTCCTCCTCCTCCTCCTCCCCCACCCAGCCGAGCCCCGGCCAGGGAGTGCTGCGCCTGGGGGCCGTGGCCGTTGTGGAGGCCGAGGGTGGAGATCTTGAGGGCGTCTTCGTCGGTGGACACAATGCTGTACCTGGAGGGGGAGAAGGAGGAGGAGTGGAGAACATGAAATGTCAATGTCATTTTATGTATATAGCACCATTCATACAAATTAATGCAGCACATAGTGCTTTACATAAAAAGAGATGGATAAAAATATAAATCATAAAAAACACAGTGACAACAGATTTAAAAGAAACAATCAAAGTAAAATAAGTAAAAATAAAAACTATAAAAACTATAAAAACAGAAAGCAAATTTAGAAACACTAGGATATTAAGACAAGTAAAGCTATGTGGTAAAAGCAATGTTGAAAAGTTATGTTTTAAGATCTCGCTTAAAAGGTTCCACGGTCCCAGACATTCTCAGGTCCTCTGGCAAGGTGTCTCATGATACTGGAAAAACTCTGAGCCTTTTGACGTGACACGTTATTGTAGAGAAAAGAAAAGATGGGCTGCCTGCCATGCATAAAATAATATATACTGAACTACATTACCCAAGTTTCCCTCCCAAACGTTCCTTGTCTGAGAGCAGTCAGGAGTCTCCCCGGGTCCTAGCTCCTACCTGTTGACTCGTACTGCTCCCATGCTACCAGCGATCATCAGGCTGTGTCTGTGTGGGCAGTAATCCTGGCAGGGGTGGGCAGTGCCAACCATTAAAAGAGGGGTGTGGGTGAAGGAGGGTGTGGGGCCCGCGGGCAGGGGGGCGGGGCGAAGCCGCCTCAGGTCCGAGGTCTTCTTGGAGATGTCGGCTCGTCTGAATGAACCTCCTGATGATGCATTTCCTGTGCCACCACACAAAAAACAACGATGGAAGAATGTTTTGAATTTTGGGACATTCTCATTTCACAGCACCCCCCCCCCCCCCACACACACACACACACTGAACCTAATTTGATACAATCCACGACAACCATGGATTTCCACATGGGCCACGGTGTTTATCGTATGCACATGAAAACACAACATAAAGACCTCTTGGTCTATAGCAGCAGGTTTTGTTGGTGGGGCCTGGATAAATCCTCCTGGCCACGTAGAGAGCTGCCTTCCCCCAACGAGAAAAGTCATATGTGTCTTTTGCAGCTCCTGTCATACATAGGCTACGGGGAGCGGTCAGCCATGGGGATCTGGAAAACCAGACAGATATCGGAGGGGCAAAGATCTAGAAAAGTGGGGAATCTGTGGTAATGTAAAGGAACAATTGATCTGCTTTTTGGTTTTCTGAAAGGGTTGCAGGGTGACGCCATCGGGGCGTAATACGTCACAATGTCAGAGACTGCATTCGGGAACATAACGCTACCGATGTTTCAGTCAGAAAATGGCTCCTCACTGACAAGCATACCTATCTATTGTATGTGGTATAATCTGACTTTCCCTTTTGCATTCATCATTTTAATATAATGATGATATAATGTATGATTTTAATATAATTAATTTAATGTTTTCTGGTCTATTTGGTCTCTATTGAATGTCCTGTCTGTCTGTAACTTTGTGTTGTGTTGTAATGCTGCTCTCTTGAGAATGAGACCCTGTGTCTCAATGAGATTACCTGTCTAAATAAAGGTTGATTTAAAAATAACAATAAAACATAAATGCAGTCTGACAGGATTTGTAACAATAGCTGTGGGGGACCTTGTGTGACAGTCTACTGCCCCCGAACCCCAGATGCTACAGTAGCAAAAAGGTTTTTCTGATGACTTTATTGTAATGCTCCCCCTGATTTATCCAAACATCTCTAACACATTTTCAGGCGACCAAATGACCTCTCCATCACTCTGCAGGCTGTTGATAGCAACCGAATAAATGAATGCCGTCTCGGGGAAGAGGTGACAATGTGTGGATCCTTGTTTAAGTGGCACAACAAAATTCCCAAGTGCCTTTTGTGTTAGCCTTTGATGATAGCGCCAGTGTTCTTGCGGAACCATGTTCAGGGACCCTGTTTATTTTCCAGATACACAGTGGACAGATGTTGGGGTCGACCAGGTGCTTATTGACCAGATTAATGGTCTTTCCCATTTCGAATAATCCTTGGAGGCGGACGCTTACGTCAGCTCAGTTACAGTAGCAGCTGGATGAGGAAAGGCTCTGCTGTGACATAAGATATAACTTTACATCATCACAATCCTAGGGAGCGGTCAAAAACACGTGGTTGCACACACAGGTCAAACCATGACACTTTTCCACAATGCTCAGCATAATTGGAACTGTGTGATTGGGTGAGGATGATGCTTTCGCATGAGTTGACTGTGGATGCGGCACAAAATTTTAAAAAAAGTAGTTGCCAACATTTTTTTGTATCTCACTTTAATTTACTAATCTCTCTTTTTGTCTGACTATTGTAGCTAAATGCACTTTCACTGAGCAGTTCACCACATAATGCTGCTAATAGACCCATTCAATGGAACCAGTGGAACCTTCGGTCACTAGGACACCGACTTCTT
Organism: Borostomias antarcticus; assembly: GCF_949987555.1. Lineage (NCBI taxonomy): Eukaryota > Metazoa > Chordata > Actinopteri > Stomiiformes > Stomiidae > Borostomias > Borostomias antarcticus. Next base: position 24,429,075 of record NC_140240.1, read on the forward strand.
GATCCAAGTAAACTGCAAACTGTAGTATTATTGTTTTGAATATGAACATTCCACAAAATGTCTATGTATGTGTATGCTATCTTGTACTACTCAAATATAGTTCTAAACACAGCAGAAAACATGATTCAGGATACATACTGTTACAGTAGATTGCGATTTTATATCTACAGTCCATACCCATAAAGAGTAACGCTGGAGGGTCTACCTTCTCCTAGACTTGGACTAGAGCCATGAGGCCCCGAGGGAGAGTAACAGTAATTAAATGTTGATGATAGTGATTAGCCGTTTCCATAGGAACCTCTCTCTGGGCTGCCTCTCGGTGTCAGGCGGTGTGATTTAGCTTGCGGCGCCGCCGGAGAAGGATGAGTGCGAGGGTAGATGCACAGGAGAAGGATGAGTGCGAGGCACGAGGGTAGATGCACAGGAGAAGGATGAGCGAGAGGCGCGAGGCGCGAGGGTAGATACACAGGAGAGGGATGAGCGCAAGGGTCGATTCACAGGAGAAGGATGAGCGCGAGGCGCGAGGGTCGATGCACAGGAGGGGGGCGGAGGGGGCTCTCCTAAGTGAGTCACACACCGGGACTATCTGATTCACACAGGTGAGAGACTGAATCTCTCTCACACACAGACACACACACAAACACACACACACACACCATGACCCTGTCTCAAGGTCGTCCAAATTTACAAAACACGTTGCGTCACTACCATGAAGCTGTCCATGCTAGCGACATCACATTCAACAACCTCACGCTCATTTTAATCCTGCACCAGGAGAAATGTGTGCGTGTGTGTGGAAGGAGAAAGGCCTTGTAGAATGCCAGATGACAAAGATTGCAATCTCTTAATCCAAACACCAACATGAGCGGTAGGCCATAGCCAAGCCAGCGACCTGGTTTGACCCTGGGCTGTTTAATCTGAAAGAAGGAGAGAGGGAGGAGAGAAGGAAGAGCATGTGATGGTCAGCGATGGAAGGAGGGATGGAGAGATGGAGATGAAAAGATTAAGTCCTTGCTGGGGGACAGGTTGTTTTGTATAGCCTTTCAGATAATGATAGCTGGTATTCTAAAACACAGTTGTCTTCACTGAAATCCAGTGATGACAAAATGGCAATTGCACTGGAAACAATAGTAAACCAGGATAAATACTATTTCCAAATACTTGGTTTAGTATACTCAGTACAACGGGTATAAACATCGGAACAGTTCAAAAAAACAAAACGCTCCTCAAATACTTTTAAATACTTCACATACAGTAGTTGAATCGTGGTGGGGCGAAAGGGGTTGTGGTAAAGTTTAGTCCTTTCTTCTGTTGACCCACTATGGCAGACCTGAAAAAAGGTTCCATAACCCCGCGGTTCCATACCCTCCAGAACCCTTTTCAGCTCCATAAGGTGCTGCAGGAACCCTAAAGGGTTCTGATCTGAAGAACCTTTACAGTACCCTTTAGTTTAGAGAGTTCTTCTGTTGTTACAAATGGTTCTATACCTCCTTTTTCAGAGTGATACTGCCTATAGAACCATTAGAGGTGTGTGACAAACCCCATGATAATGAGGTTATAATAACAAGCTCCTTCATTCATTCATTTGCATTGGCAGCCAACCATGAAAGCAGAATGTCTATGACCATGCCATGTCTAAAATATAAACACCCAATATATGGCATGGTGGTGCCAGATCCTATAGGTTAGTTCAGAACCAATATCGGTTAAGTTGCTGATCAAATGACAGTCGTCAGTCACATTGCTGTTCAATAGGCTAGTTGAAGTGCAGGCCCAGTGGCAATTTAGCTAAGGCTACATGACATTCATTTGCACCCAAGGAGATGTCGAATTCAATTTAGCCCTAAGGGCTAGGCGATTAGATAACGAGGAGGAGAAACCCCTGAAAGTGAACCTATTTTAAATTGACAGCTAATCAAAGTTTCCTACAACATTGTCCGACGCATTTAAGTCAGGCAAATAAACCCTTTGGGACTAAAAGGTCAACAATATATGCCAGTTAGACTGTAAGATTTTAGTCACATATTGTGAGTTTAAATGGAGGAAAGTGAGAAACAGATACATGTACGTTTACAGCACTGCAGAATTGCATAAAGTGCATTAAAAATATAAATGTGGAGGTTTAGGCTACTACACGTTTAAAAAATCCGATACAGAGATCCAGGTGGGATTTAGGCTATCGAATATTTATCCTGGGAAATGTCGAATATATAGGCAATGAGACTCAATGACACACAATCTATACGCACCTTTTAATGATAGCCTACTTTTCTTGAGTCAACTTGAACGATGATGTTGACTTTATCCTCTCAAAAAGACATAAAAGAAGCCATCCTTTAGCCACGCAGCGATTCTTTTCCTACGCCACTCATAGCCTACTGTTCATTTTCAAAAAGCCCCTCGTCTCATCATTCTGTACCAAAGAAGCGTTTTTTCCTCCATCACTTCTCTGTCTATAGCGCTCTCTCCCTACGTTGGTCGCGACTTGACTCGCGACTCCGAGAGTGAGCGCATCTCTGAGTCCCTGTGTGCGTGTGTGTGTGTGTGTGTGTGTGTGTGTGTGTGTGTGTGTGCGCGCGTGGGTGGGCAAGAGAGCGGGCGGGAGGTATGGGGCCGCCTGTCACTTTGATTATGTGTCTATTTCTGTGTCTGAGTTTTGTCCCTGCGTGTGGGCGTGCGTCCCTATTCTTTCAGCCCGCTAGGATTTTTTTGGGGAAATAACCTCCACTATATCAAGGCTGGTTGCTTGCAGTTTAATGAATTCAGGTGCACATCGGGAAATAGAATAATATAAGGGAGTTTGAGGCTGCAATACAACTACTAACAGTGCGCATTAAAGTCCAACCCATAGCCTAATTACGATATAGCAGAATACAAACAATATTTCTTCCTAAAGTGATTAAAATATAACTTCAAATCAAAACCATTATAGTGGACGTTGCTGAAGAAGGAAAAATGCACTTCAAACCCATAACTGTATGCCAAATACTGAACCTCTGTGCCAAATAACGAAGATATGGAATAGGCCGAAACGTGATTTATCTAAGTAAGCCTGCCGGGCTGTTAAAGCCAATTAGTTTAGCTTACATTATAAAACCCTTTAAGCAGTAGCCTTCTTTAATCTGCACGCTTGGTTAGCCAACCTTAGTTATGGATGCATAGCCTACCTCACTTTTTCCTTTTTTATTATTCCACAAACAAGGGGAATGACGACTGCATGCGACCAAATAGTATGGTTAATTTAATATACATCCAGACTGAACTTAAGTATCTTGAACGTTCATAAAACCTTGAAAAGGTGCTCTCTTGTTTTGGTAACGGTCTCCTGAGCCTTCAGCTTCCCCACGTACATCACCCTGCAATGGGAACACGTCTACCTCTATCTAGAAAAGTAGCCCTAGGTCTAATTATTGCAAATGTGTCTCTGTCCTGCTGGTAGCCATGTCCGATTAAGAACCAGTCCACACCCACAAACCAAAACAAAAGTTCTGTGCAGAGTACAATAAAAATTCTCTAGTCTAGGTAAAGTATGCATGCTCATCGACACCGTTCTGCAAATACTATCTACTTGATAGTTTCTATGGAAACCATATCTCTCGTTTTTGTGCGTGGCTGTAAGCCAGCGCACCTAGTTAGCGTTTGTCCGGTTATCACTCCCCCCCTCGTTGATTGTTGACCTGCATTTCTCTGTTGGCACCACAAGAGGCAGTAGTCCCAGCACACCAAAATAAATAGGGACACCAATCTGCACAAGTAGAGTAGCGGTGAAAACAATGGACTCCCACGCGTGAGATCGGGGTTCAAGGTGGGGTCCGGTGGGGACGATTTGGGGAAACCATACCCACACCCTCTGCTAGGCTGTGGGTTTATTCCTACGTTTACTTTCGGCCTTTCCATCCCTCTCCCTCCCTCCTTTCACTCTCCTTTCCCCATTTTTTTGAAGTACGGGAGAGATTCCATAGGAACAAAAGCACTATGACATCCAGTACTTTCAAGTTCCTTGGTAGTGTAGTGGATTAAGCGTCCCACTCCCATGCGGGAGATCAGGATTCAATACTCAATTGAGGACAAACCTGTTTGATTCCCAACTTTAGCTACAACCTTTTTTCCTCTCCTCTGTGCCCCCTTTTTTCAGACGGACAGGGACAGATCCCATGGGAACAAAACATTTATTTTTATTTTTAAGGAAATGTACAGTGTTTTGCAGAAACTGGGTGACCAATTAAGTGACCAATTACAAGTCCCATTGATATACTAGACTTGTGCTTACTGTTATGTTTCTCTGTGTATGCAACTCTGTGTTTTGTTTTCTGCTCCTCCTGTTCTCGGTCCCACTCCCAGATTCCTGAGTGGATCCATTTATAATTAATATAATTCAAAGCATTTAATAAATATGAGCATTGTGATTTGTCATTTGTGTTTGTCACTGGATGTTATGTAAAAATGTGGTTAACTGGTGTCAGTTATTGAATTTATGTGCAGTAATTGAACATTTGAAATACTCCTGTTTTGAAATTATACCTATAGTATAGGTGTCTCAGTAATTATCCATTATATATTAGGCTATACTTTGCATGTATTTAACAGGTACATGTTTAGTAATTGGGGGACTATGAAAGGAAGGGTTACCCAAAAATGTTCAGAGTGAGTTTAGCAATAGAAATGTAATTTAATTTAGCAATAGAAATCCATAAGCCTGGGGCCAATGAGCCTAGGATATAGACAATAAACTACCAGTGGAATGGTGGTGGAGCAATAGCGGGAGTATTTCGGATTACTAGCGGACCGCTGTCCCTGACGCTAATAATCCGCCAGAGGTCCGCTTGCCATTCGATGTGCAAATGGCTAGGAACCCACCAGTGGATTCGGCCGGAGGTCCGCCAGCTCGTCCATCGGGGACCCACTGTAGGTCCACTAGCCATGTGTTGTCTGGGTTTATCCCTTACCTTTGTCCAGAAACAGAAGTTGAACCAATTGCAGCACAATAGCTAACGTTACAGGAATCATCAGGAATCATCAGTGTAACTGCTTTAGCCACTGACCGCTACCATTAATGTTATGGAAGCTGCTGCTAGTTGTTGTGAGCTCATGAGCTAAATGGCTATCCTGAAATCCATGAGCTAAATGGCTATACATTGAAACTGATGTGTCCAGGCGAAAAGACCAATCTTAATTTATCAAACATTATTTCACGTCATTTCAATTAACAGCTATTTCAATGGCATGACTAGCTTCCATCCTACCAGTCCTGAACAGAAACAAGCCAGCCACGCACATAAGCCAGGCTTGACCTGGCCTGGTCTCCCTCTCTCTTTCTCTGACAAACATTTCTAAACTGTAGGCTACCGCAGAGGCAGTTTATTTTTGAAACCTCTCCTCTCAGCGACAAGAGGTGGGTGTTCCATGTCCAGAGAGGAGCCAGGAGATAGACAGAGAGAGAGAGAGAGAGAGAGAGAGAGAGAGAGAGAGAACGAGAGAGAGAGAAAACGAGAGAGAGACAGAGAAAGAGACAAAGACGGAGAGAGAACGAGAGAGAAATTGAGTAAAAGGTGAGAGTGATCAGTGTGGGTGGTCAGAGGACAGAAGATAAGATGAGTCTCTGAGACCAGGACTGGGCAGGTGGGCGTAGGGAAGGATTGTGTAGGCAGAGACAAAACCGAAGAACATGAATGATCAACGATGCATCTGGCTATTATTGAAAATATATCTTTGGTGGGCTTCACTGGTTCATTTACAGCTTGTAGCCTTCTTAGTTTGTCAACAACAAAATACAAACAAAATGTATAGATGAACATGAGTGTTGACCTTTGAGAGAACCATAGCCTACCAAAATGTCACACCCAGAGGCTGTAGTCAAGAATAAATGGATATGTTATGTAGACTGATATACTTATTTTTCAATGGACGTTCAGCATAATTACTTCAACCATACCCGCATTTTCAATCATGACTTCTGGCCAACCTGTGGATAGCAAAGCTCTGCTGGTAAATGGACTGCACTTATATAGCACCTTACTGTAACAGACACAGCACTTTTCAATTGCCTCTCAGTCTCATTCACCCATTCACACACACACACACACACACACACACACACACACACACACACACACACACACACACACACACACACACACACATTGGCAAGCTGCTATGCTAGCCTCTCCTTGCTCAAGACACTGACAAGACGCTTCTTGTGGGGCAGTGGCTAGTTTTCAGTGCAAAACTAGAATGGAGAAGTAAGACGCCTCCTTACCTCCACTAGTCTGGGGGTCCACCTTGGGCAAGTGGTAGTACCCTCCTAGCCCCCCTACCTGGGGTTACAGGAAAAAACCCTGATGACAGAACAACAAAGAGGAAGAGAGACCCGGCCCGGAGGAAGCCCGGAGCCCTTGTCTGGAGCCAGGCCAGGACAGAGGGCCCGCCTGCGAGCGCCTGGTGTCCGGGCTTACCACGGAGCCCGGCCGGGCCCAGCCGAATAAGCAACGTGGCAACACCATCTCATCCTCCGTCCCGTGGACCCACCACCCGTGGGAGGAATTGTCCGGGTCGGGTGCGCTGACAACTAGGTGGCGGTGAAGGTGGGGGGCACCGACAGACCGGACCCGGGAGGCAAAGGCTGGCTCTGGGGACATGGAACGTGATCTCGCTGGGGGCGGGAGGAGCCGGAGCTTGTGAGGGAGGTGGAGCGATACCATTTACATCTCGTGGGGCTAACCTCCACTCACAGCACCGGCGCCGGAACCAAACTCCTGGATAGGGGTTGGACCCTATTCTTCTCTAGAGTTGCTCAAGGTATAAGGCGTAAGGCAGGTGTGGCGATACTAGCTAGTCCCCAGCTGAGCACCTCTGTGCTGGAGTTCACCCCAGTGGACGAGAGGGTCGCCTCCCTGCACCTTAGGAATGTGGGACTAGGGTTAGTGCCCTTTGTGCCCTTTGTGCTTATGCACCAAACAGCAGTTTGGAGTACTCGGCCTTCCTGCAGACCCTAAGTGGAGTCCTACTTCGGGCTCCTGCAGGGGACTCCACTGTCCTATTGGGGGACTTCAATGCACACGTGGGCAATGATGGAGAAACTTGGAGGGGCGTAATTGGCCACCACGATCTGAACCCGAGTAGTGTTTTGTTGTTGGACTTCTGTGCTAGTCACGGTTTGTCCATAACAAACACCATGTTCGAACACAAGGATGCCCACAAGTACACCTGGCATCAGAACACCTTAGGCCGAAGGTCGATGATCGATTTTGTTATCGTATCATCTGATCTGAGGCCATGTGTTTTGGACACTCGGGTAAAGAGAGGGGCAGAGCTGTCCACTGATCACTATCTAGTGGTGAGCTGGTTTCGATGGCGGGGGAAGCTTCTGGACAGACCTGGAAAACCCAAGCATGTAGTGAGGGTCAACTGGGAACGTCTGGAGGAAGAGCCTGTCCAGAGAGATTTCAATTGCCACCTCAGGCGGAGCTTCTCAGGCATCCCTGTGGAGGTTGGGGACATCGAGCATGAGTGGTCGGTGTTCAAAGCCTCCATTGCTGAAGCTGCGGCTGGGAGCTGTGGCCTGAGGGCCATAGGTACCTCAAGGGGCTGTAACCCTCAGACACAGTGGTGGACAGCGGTGGTCAGGGAAGCCGTCCGACTGAAGAAGTTGGTTTTCTGTGATATGTTAGCCCGGGGGACTCCAGAAGCAGTTGCAGGGTATCGACTGGCCCAGAGGGCTGCGGCTTCGGCCGTGACCAAGGCAAAGCAGCGGGCGAGGGAGGAGTTTGGAGAAACCATGGAGAAGGACTTTCGGTCGGCACCAAAGTAAATTTGGAAGACCATCAGACACCTCAGGAAGGGAAAGCGGGGGACCATCCAAGCTGTATACAGCAAGGAAGGGACACTGCTGACCTCAACTGAGGAGGTTGTAGAGCAATGGAAGGAGCACTTTGAGGAACTCCTGAACCCGACTAATCCACCCTCTACGATCGAGGCAGAGCTGGAAGATGATGGGGGGTCATCATCAATTTCCCTGGAGGAGGTCACTGAGGTAGTCAAACAACTCCACAGTGGCAAAGCCCCAGGGACTGATCCGTCCAGAAATGCTGAAGGTGCTGGGTGTTGAGGGGCTGTCTTGGTTGACACGCCTCTTTAACATTGCGTGGAAGTCCGGGTCAATGCCAAAGGAGTGGCAGACTGGGGTGGTGGTCCCAATATTCAAAAAAGGGGACCAGAGGGTGTGTGCTAATTATAGAGGCATCACATTACTCAACCTCCCAGGGAAAGTGTATTCCAAGGTTCTGGAAGGGAGGGTCCGGCCGATAGTCGAACCTCAGATCGAAGAGGAACAATGCGGATTTCGTCCTGGTCATGGAACCACCGACCAGCTCTTCACTCTCGCAAGGATCTTGGAGGGGGCTTGGGAGTTTGCCCAACCTGTCTACATGTGTTTTGTGGACTTGGAGAAGGCTTATGACCGGGTCCCTCGAGAGGTCTTGTGGAGGGTTATGCGGGAGTATGGAGTGACGGAGTCCCTACTTAGGGCCATCCAATCCCTGTACACCCAGAGCGAGAGCTGTGTCTGTGTCCTCGGCAGTAAGTCGTCTTCCTTTCCGGTAGGGGTTGGCCTCCGCCAGGTCTGCGCTTTGTCACCAATCCTGTTTGTGATTTTCATGGACAGGATATCGAGGCGTAGCTGTAAGGAGGTGGGTTTGCAGCTCGGTGGGCTGGGGATCGCGTCGCTGCTATTTGCAGATGATGTGGTCCTGATGGCATCATCTGCCTGCGACGTCCAGCACTCTCTGGATAGGTTCGCAACTGAGTGTAAAGTGGCTGGGATGAGAATCAGCACTTCTAAATCTGAGGCCATGGTTCTCATCAGGAAACCGGTGGTCTGTCCGCTCCGAGTAGGAAATGAGTCCTTACCCCAAGTGAAGGAGTTCAAGTATCTGGGGGTCTTGTTCACGAGTGAGGGAACCATGGAGAGGGAGTTTGGCCGGAGAATCGGAGCAGCTGGTGCGGTTCTGCAGTCGCTTTACCGCACTGTTGTGATGAAAAGAGAGCTGAGCCAAAAGGCAAAGCTCTCGATCTATCGGTCTATCTTCATCCCCACCCTCACCTATGGTCATGAAGGATGGGTCATGACCGAAAGAACGAGATCATGGATACAAGCGGCCGAAATGAGTTTTCTCTGGAGGGTGGCTGGGGTCTCCCTGAGAGATTGGGTGAGAAGTTCAGTCATCCGGGAGAGACTCGGAGTAGAGCCGCTGCTCCTTTGCATCGAAAGAAGCCAGTTGAGGTGGTTCGGGCATCTAGTGAGGATCTAGGGAGGTGTTCCAGGCATGTCTGGCTGGGAGGAGGCCGCGGGGTAGACCCAGGACCAGGTGGCAGGACTACATCTCCGCACTGGCCTATGAGCGGCTAAAGATTCCCCAGGCAGGGCTAGTTGATGCTGATAGGGAAAGGGATGTCTCGGGCCCCCTGCTGGAAGTGCTGCCTCCGCGACCCTACCCCGGTTAAGCGGATGACGATGGATGGATGGACGTCTTGCTCAAGGATACATTGACATGTGGACAGGAGGAGCCGGGATTCAAACCGCCGACCCTGAGGTCATTGGACGACCTGCACTACCTCCTGAGCTTCAGGGGCAGCGGTCCCAGGCCAAGTGATAAGTGAAACATATACAGGAAACAAGAGACACCAAAATCTCCCAAAATTATTGTCTGTGTGCATATTAATAGCCGGTAATCTATCTGATTCTTGAGAGCCAGATAAGATATTAACACCCTTTCAGAAGAACACCTTGCTCAAGGCATCTCTGTGTTTCTATCTCCATCTATCCATCTTTCGTCAATCTTCTCCTCCACTTACCTAGCTATATCTCCCTTAACGACTTAAAGTGACCATTAAAGTCAGGTACAATGATGAAAACTTCACATCAAGCGAATGAGTTAAAGAGTGACTTGCGACTGATGGGTGCCATTTTCTTGTCTTCTCCGAGACTCGGGGACAGTTTGGATGACTCCCACTTGTAGCAACACAAGCCAAGGAGAGCGGCTCTTTCCTCACAGCCACAGCAGATCCAGGTCAATATGTTTTGGGGAAGCCTGGCTGAGGAGGTGGAGGGGGGGGGGTGGCCTTGTGGTTAGAGTGTCCACCCTGAGATTGGGAGGTTGGGGATTCGATCCCTGGCCGAGTCATACCAAAGACAATAAAAAATGGAACCCAATGCCTCCCTGCTTGGCACTCAGCATCAAGGGTTGGATTGGAGGTAAGTCCCTGCAACATACTAGCGTCATGTCCAGGGGGTGTACTTGAACATCAAGCTGCCTCACGCTAATGGGCCACTAGGCTCGAGAACCATTGGTTCTCAAGGCTACTTACTTTCTATAGAACCTACAGACGATCAATATATTGTTCTCATCATTTGTGTATGGCATCTATTACTGTATATCAATATGTCTAATAATAGTCATGCAACAGTATTCAAAGAGGATTGCAAATGCCTGACAAGCAAAATGGACTCAGATCAGAGTTAGAGTAGAACTAACAGTAAAATGGGTTATATGTGTAAAAACAAAATGTGAGATGGAAGGTGGTAGTGTGTAATGGGGCATGCTGCAATGGGAATGTGTATGTCTGGAGTCACACAGTTTAAATAGACAGTGAGAGGTGAGAGAGAGAGAGAGAGAGAAAGAGAGAGAGAGAGAGAGAGAGAGAGAGAGAGAGAGAGAGACACACACACACACACACACACACACACACAAAGACAGAGGGGGGGGGGGGGGGTATTGTACAACACTACTAATGATGCTATTCAAATATCATCTAGAGAAATTGGGTGCACCAAGACATGGACTTATTTTTTAAGATCAATGCAAGAACTCTCTCGGAAATGGTTCTGGTCCTTCAACTGAGCTAGCCAAGGAATAAAGGCGTGTGGGTTTCTGCTGAGTTGCACAAAATGGCAGGCTCTGCCCACAGGCAAAACACTGATCTCGATTGTTGTCTCGAATTGGAGCCAGTCAGACACATAGCAATACTTGTGACCTCTGTGATGGTGTGCTGGTATGGAGTCAGTCTAAGAATAATACAAAAGGTTTAAAACTATACTTTTGAAATCAATGATTTTCCTTTACCAATGTGGGGCGAGTTGCATGTAAAAATACATAATAAGTTGTATCATGAGATAACTTTAAAAGCATTCATTAAAACAGTTTTTCCAAATTCACGTGTGGATGTTGAACTTTTTCCATCACATTTCCATGGTTACTGGATCTGTACCCATCATGGCAACTGTTGCCGGAGCAACTGAGTGTAGCTATGCAACTAGGACGCTCAAGACGGGAATTGGGCATAAATAACTCACCTGAACATTTTGCCAAATAATGCTAGCCACGTGACTTCAAAAACCCAAATATGACATTAGAGAATTATAGTTCTTGCACTGTAATCTGAGAGGTCAAGGAATATGCAATGTCTACAATGTACAGTAAAAGTAAACTTCTCAAAGCTGCAAACTGAGCGCGCAATTAATCATGAAAACTCTGGGACATAATAAATTTAAAACCTGTGTCACGCAGTGATAAATCAGGCTTGTTAGGGTATTTAGAACGCTGAGCAGCCAGCAGAACCAGTCATGGAGCACAGCTATAAATACACCACCTCTCTCTGTACACGCCTGCTCAGCCCATAGGACAGTGAGAAGACATCTCATCCTGAGATTGAAAATAGACTTGCTTTGTTTGCTTTGTGTGTGTGTGTGCGTGTGCAAGAGTGTATGTCGCCCCTACCCGTGTGTTTGCCTACGAGTGTGTGTGTGTGTGTGCGTGTGTTGTTGCCCCCACTATACACAACAAGGACCCGTCAAGATGACTTGCCCCCCCTGGTGGTTTCTCCGTGCACATAATGCCCCCCCCCCCCCCGCCCCCCCGAGCATCCTTGGCCGTCCATGTAATGAATCACACACAATGACACGAAGACCGCCGTACAGCATGACTACGCCATGGAGAATACACCCGGCAGTCAACACGGGAATAAAGTCTGGTTTAGTTGACTCAGATACACAGCTCACCTGACTCACACAGAAAGAGAAGTGCCGTTACTCACTGCTTAGATTAAGGTGGAGGAGCTCCACGTCGCTTTAGAGCTGACACCCTCTATAATAAGAGCTAGCTGCAGGAGCACAAGCAGTAGAACATTTGAGGTTTTTCATCTCTTAGAATTAGTAACTGACACTACAGAACATAATGACAACTGATTTTTTCCCCTAGTAATAATACTTTTTTTTAGACTTTTGTGGTGGAGGGAGGGGGGTAGTTGTTATTCTACAACTTGTTAGACAGATTTGCTCAACTGCTATTCCGTGACTCTCAGAGCTGCCATCTGTAAAACTGACCAACTATGTGACATCTGTCGAATGGAGGAAGTAGCATGTTTCACTCTCACAGATGATGATATTTGATACAGGCCATATTGAAGCCCTGTGTGAGCCAACTGGTGTTTTCCCTATGGCTAGAAACAGAGCTATTGTAGCTAGGCTACTATGGTTGCCATCACCACACTAGTTTGATCTATTCACGGGATAGTGGAGGCTGGAATGAGGAATACTTTTAAGGAAATAAACTCAATTGAAGGATCACTTTTCTCATCATAATTTCTCATCAGAACTTGGGAGTAACAGGTGCAAGGTAAAGCAAACCCTTAAATGAATTTATTTCACGGCTAACATTTCAGTGCAGTGTGCATGACATATAGGTGAGAAGGTGATGCTTGACGTTTTGAGTTTCCCGACGTTTACAAGATGACTATAGGTTACAATGCAATGGTTTACACGGTATTCCGTGTCACAATTATCTGTCCAGTGGTGTAAAAGTATACCATCGCTCATGGTGTGTGTTTCACCCACTCACTATATAAAGCTTCAGTTCAAGGAATGCCAAAAGAACACACCTGAGATGGTGTTACCTTGTTAACTACTTAGTTACCCACAGTATTTAATTTATGTCTGGGGTACATGTATCATACAGTATACTGCATGTGGGCATTCTTCAGCTACAGTATTTCAATGTCTGGGGTACATTTCATACAGTAGGCCTCACATGATTGCATCTATGTATACCACTAGTCTGACTCAACGGATGTACAGTAGGTTTAGGGATATAAACCTTGTCATTTGTTTATTACTGCCCAATCAGTGGCGACGGATCTGATTCCCGGCCCCAATCAGATTCAATCCAGACTACGTGAAACAACAACCTGGCAACATCCGTTCAAGACAACCGTGATTGGTTTAAAGAAATGTCCCGCTATCCCAGAATGGTAATGAGTCCAGCCAGACACTGGCACAGCGTAAACGCAGTGTGGGGATAGGTCTAGCTATGCGAGACTCGTATACCACTAGTTTGGTTCACTGCACCGTATTCAATCATGGCACATAATGCTATGGTGGTGTAAAGAGGTGTGTCACAACCAAATAAATCAGCCAGGTGCAGCAGGGTACAACAGCTGAGCATGAAACCGCAAATAAACACACACACACACACACACACACTGGTATTCTGTGTGATCCCTTGTGGATTTATTCCCTTGCAATGTTTCGGCTAAGTAGGTTTTCGTCAGGCATTCAAGGTGAGGTGCGCTGGGGAATATATGAGGACACACAGAGCAGGGTACACAGCGACACAACAGACTCAACTCATTAGGACATATTAAAATCATCATGAATACAGGAACTATATCGAAAATCTTCAAAATACTAATACACGCACGATGCCATTAGTACTTGCAATGTCAATTTCATGCTGAACATAATGCTATGATGTCCTGGTACCCATGCCTGCAGATGCTAGGCCTACGAATATTGTACGGTCTTCCCTCATGATAACACCTCTGATCAGAATGTACAACTTTTGCCAAGGTGGATTCTGTATAGGGTGCCATTGTACCGGACTGTGCCATCAGAGTAAAATAGGGGTGTCCAGTGGAAGCACCACCATGCCATTCTCTGGAGGTGACCGCTATTACTGCCGCGAGTTCCTGCCCAACGCCTTCGACCCCTCCCGCTGTGGCTCCTGTCTGCGGCCGGGTCACATGCACCTGAACACTACTGCCCAAACACCACAGGTGAGCGGGCCAGAACTGGGTGGTAGCAGGTGGAAAGGTTTTGTTAATAGTGTTTGAGTGGGTACTGAAGACTTTGACCAAATAACTATTTGAAGAATCTTTCAAAAAAGAATTGAGGGCTTTATGTCTCAAAAATACAATAACATCCACAATACCACTAGTACCACTATAAGTAGATTACCACTTTAAACCGGAAAGCCGAAAATACCTACAGAAATATACTTTCAGTATGAACTACAGTACTTTAATTTGATTGAGCAAAGTATTTTTCTAAGTACTGTAGTAATACTGTAGAAGAGGCGCCCAGCAATTCTGTGAAACGAGGCAAAACCGACGTGATCTACAGTCGTCAAATGAGAATACGGTAACAGCAGACCGCGGAGGGTGCAGGGGTGACGTTTGATTCTATCATTAATTAATGAAAGCTCATTAGCAATCCTCTGAGAAAAGCCGGTAATCCGATATGCTCACCCAACACACTTCAATGCTCTCTGAGGACACATCATAAATAAAAATGCAATTAATTTGACGACCATTTGAATAATCACCTTGTTTTAATAGACAGAGAATATTGTACCCTGTAGATATTATTAGATAGAGATATTATACACCTCCTACACAATACATACAGTATATGTACAATAGATCAAAGGACAAAACAACAAGAAAGAAAGTGGAAGGCTGTTGTTGGTCTTTAAAAGGAAGACAAGGAGTGAAAGAAGGATCAAGATAGAGTTAAGGAACGGTGGTGGGCGGTTCTGTTAATGCAAAGCCACTTGAGCAATGAAATAATGATGAGAGTGGCACGGGTCAGAGACTAGGTTGAGTTACAGACTGCTCAGTACTAATGTATTGGCTTAGGTGAGAGAGAGAGAGAGAGAGAGAGAGAGAGAGAGAGAGAGAGAGAGAGAGAGGGGAAGAGAAGAAAAGTTGTTCCAAGAATTGACAGCAGATTTTTACAAAGAGGGATCTTTGAAGACAGGAAGCAGATAAAGTAGGTGTGTTCCATTTCTAATGTCAGTAAGCTGTGAAGACTTTGTTTCTTTCCCGAGGGTATTTAGGTACGGTGTTTTGTTTACTGTTCATACATTTTATACACTTGTCCAGTTCACATTTTCAGTTCCAGTTGTCCCAGTTCACATTCATTTAAAGGGGTTATTCAGTCATTTGTGTGCTCTGTCTTTTCCATGTAATGTAAGTGGTTTATAGATCACATGTATCATAGATAGTTTGTATGATGTAATTTTATTTCCACATCTTTATTCTACAATTATTATTATATATAAATTGATAATATGGTAACTGTTTGCTCCTCTCTATTCATGCTACATCAATGTCCGTTACATTACACTACACACATTGCATCATTGTCTGTCAAGTGACTTGAATTTAAAGCTTTAACTTTACCCTGAATCCCATAAAGTCATTGACCAAGTTGACCCTATCCTGAATTATTCGTGATTGGTCAGAATGTGTGACGTCCCGCCCACCAGGATGACTGTGACGTCCTGTCAGTGGTGACCTCCTCCAGTGATGTCATCAGAAGTGGCTGGGCCTATCAGGAGAGCCTGGTGCACTCTCTGAGCCCCGAGTGGGAACTCAATATCTGTGACACTGACACGCTCTACAGGTGAGTATCCCCATGCGTGTGTGTGTGTATCACGTAGGCTACTGTGTTGTTTTGACCTGTCACTGTCATCATCTTTACTGCATTGCCAACTAGGCACTTATGTAACTGACTGACTCCTAATGTCTGACAACATTGTTAGTGTTTATGTTATTTGTATTCCTATTTATATGGACATAAATTATTCAAATGTGTTTAGTGGCTGTTGCTCATTTGACATTTTACAAGCTATTAGACTTTGAATGAGATACCCTGTCTCACAGTATAGGTGACATTAGCGCACGCGATAGTAGCACATTAACTATCAAAGTATAACTAGGCTATTTCCTCGGTCACTACCACGGTAGATACAGCATGCTGTATATGTGTGCCTATACCGTGTCCTAGAGATGTAATGGTATGAAAATTTCACATCACGATTACAGTGATCAAAATTATCACGGTTATCGGTATTATTGCGGTATTAATATGTGCTGAAAATGTTCAAAAACTACTGATACAGACACTGAAGTTTCACCTAGTTTTATATTGAAAACCACAAATAAAATTTGCAGCACTATGCACTTTTTGTTTGCATAAACATTAAAAGAATGAATCTTGGAGACTGTCGCTAACTTTGATGCAGGACAGTATTTACAGTTTTTTTTTTTTTAAAGTGTGGAAATCAAACACAGTTTTAATGATAATTTCATCACTATAAAATGAATCTAATTTTATCACGGTTTATCATCATACCGGTTATCGTTACATCCCTACCGTGTCCCCCTCTGCCTCAACAGCTCACAGGACCAGTGGGGCTGCTGGCCAGAGAGGGGAGGCTCGTCCAGCCCAGAGGGGTGCTGCGTGGGCCGGCCAGAGATGACCCGGCGGGATCCTTCTCCTTGCAGAACCGGCGACGACGGCTCCCGGATGGAGGAGAACAGGGGCAGGTCCAGGCGACCCTCAGGTCAGACGCACGCACACACACACGCACACACACACACACACGCATCCACACTTCACTCACACATGCACACACTTCCAATTGGCTGTATGTCCGAATTATGGTGTATTATTATGCCATATCACAACTAAAAGCAAAAAAAAAAAAAACTTTTTTTAGAATCGAGAGGCGACAGAGAGAGAGAAAGTGGCTACTTCTCTCCAGACCGGAGAGGGAAAGATGGCCCCCAGCGGGAGAACGACCCCCCGAAACGCCCCTACCGCCACTACGAGAGAGGCCACCCCCTCCCCAGCAACCACAGCCCGGAGCCCAAGGCCTGCGTCCCGTTCCGGAACCAGAACCTGGGGGTCCCGTCCCAGCAGAGGAACTCGGTGACGTACAACCAGGAGAGCTGGAGGAGCGAGTCTCCACAGAGGTACGTCTACCACTCCAACTTCCGACGCGACGCCTCCAGGGGCCGGGGAGAGAGCCCCGAGCGCTCCCCGAGCCCCGACCGCTACCGGCTGGCGGAATCTCCCGCCTCGTCGTCCCAACGCCGCGGGGTCTCCTCCCACTCCAGGAGCCGCGCTCCGTCTCACGCCGCCTCCCGCCAGCCGTCAGGAAGGACCAGTCCGTCTCGCGGGCGAGGCTCCGCCGCCGCCTCCCCACCTCGGAACGCCCCCTCCCGCCAGCGCGGCGACTCCCGTCGCGAGCGGGACGACGACGACGAGGCGGAGCCTTTCCAGAGAGGCCCTGGCGGCGGCGGTCGGGAGTCCAGACGCACCTCCCGCACCGCCAACGGCCACGGTTTGGACTCCGAAAAGCTATACCGGAATTTGGACTCCATCTCGCGACGCGGGTCGTCAAGCTTGCAGCCGAATGAACCTTACGAAGGGTCCAGGAGTCCGCGGCACCGGACAGACGTGAACGGCTCCTCTGCCGCTCGCGCTCGTAACAGTCGTGAATGCTCGCCCCCTAGGGGTGGCTACGGTGCTAAACACCTTTCCCCGCAAGGGGAAACCCCTTCTGCCAGGGACACCAGACCTGACACGACGCAGAGCTACTCGCACAGAGCCGCGGAGGGCTACGGCAGAGCCGACGCCAGCCCCCCTGCTAACGGCTCCTGGCGTGGCTCCTCGCACTCCCTCCCGAGCCCCGCCCCTTCCCTCAGCTCCCCGCTGGACTCCCAGCTCCTCGCCCGTTCGCTGACGACCCACGTCACAGCGACCGTGGAGACGGACAGCAAGAACGGCGGCGACAGGAGCAGGAGTAACCAGAGGCGGGGCCTGGAGGCACTGTTGACCTCTGAACCCAAGAGGAACACCGTGGAGACAGAGGACACGGGGATGACCATAGATGACTACGTCGTCCTGGCTGACGTCCCGAGGTGCGCGGAGTGATCAATGGGAGTTGTAGTCCTTCAAGTATTTGTAGGTGTCGGTGATGTCCTCTGCCGACTAGGCTGGACGACGTCACGGTGGTATGACGACTTATATCTTTTTTTTATTTGACATGTCAAGGCTCGTCATGGAGTCTGAGGAAGATGCTCCAGGGCTGAGGAGGAGGACCCAGAGTCCTAGCCCCAGGAGAGACGAGAGATACCGGGAAGCCAGGTGAGCTTGCTAAGCAGAGGACATACATTTTATACACTTGTCCAGTTCACATATAGGCTACAGTACTGTGAGCTGAGGGGAAGTTTAAATGTTGTGAACGGAGGAGGATAGGCCTACGTGAATGTATTGGTACCGCCTCCGCGTGTGATTTTAGGTCAACGTTTTTTGTTTTTTTAATTGGGCTCTGTTTCTTCCTTTTCTAGGTCTCAGGATGAAACGGATGGCTACAGTACGAGAATTGAGTCCGACGAGAGGGGGAGAGGTAGAGAGAGGGGGAGGAGGGAGAGGGAACGGGAGAAATGTCGGGATTCTGAGGATGGGGTATGGGAGTCTACAACATACCAACCCCACACTAAGGTTGGTATAGAAAAAATTGAACATGGACAGTTATTTACACATTGGACACAAAGGCGACTTGAGCGTCACTTTTATATTCATAAAGTTCCCTGCAGTATCCTGATCGAGTAGCCTACAGTGGAAGCCAACAGCATACATAAGCAAAAAAATGATTCATTTCAGAGTTCCGATAATTCATCTCTAAGGGGCCAGAGATCTTCAAAAGCACGGGAGAAAGTTCTACCTGAACCTACCCAAACACAGGTGAATTTCGCGTAGACCTGTATGCATATGACGCACGTGTGCATATGTATAGTAGCCTACAACACTATGCAACTGCAACCAACATGTTGCTATGTGCGAAAGATTGAGCTGCAATTGTGTCGGCAGCTCTGTTTCTAGAGACTCGACTGGACCATACAGATCTAGACCTATTTAAGACAAAAACTCTTAAAAGCGAGCTCCGCCTTTTTTGTAACTTCAGTAGGCTGGAGGACAACTCTCGACTTGGACTAGGCTACATCCATAGGCAGGTTACGTTATGTGACGTTCACGATAGCCTATATAAAATTAATCCAGACATACCTGTGCTGGGGACCCGTTCAACAACTAGTAAACTTTCTCTCTCCCACTCACGCTGCTCCTGGACGTAATAATAACATCCACATGTCGGTAAGAATATAACCCGTTCGATTACTGGCTGCATCCTCGTGCCTCTTCTCTGCATTTATGCGTTTTATGGTAGGCTAGACTCTCTTCTTTTTTTGTACCAATTTATATTTAGCTGTAGCCAACTAGGCTACACTTACAATTTTTTACGACATGATGATGCACCTCCATATGCCTCCTTTCCTATTGGGCATAGCATCACATGAGCTAGCATCAGCTGCTGTTCTATTGACAGATTAGAATTTATATCGTGTCTGACACGTTCGCTGTGTAGAAAAACGACCAATATAAATTATTATCATTATTATTATTTGTATTCCCTTTATGAATGTTGTTACTGCAGCTATGAATCTATGTGTGGGGAAAAGCATGTTTAGCTTGTGGAAACCCTTCACTAATGGTAGACAGTGATAATTGGAAACTGCATTGCCATTGAACTGACATACAGTTCTGTAAAAACTGGTGCTTTGTCTAGTTTAACTAAAGTGACAGTGATCTGATTCGTGTGACTGTGCTTAGCCTGTTCAGGATTTCAGGATAACCAGATAAGGTCTGAAGATTGTAAATAGAGATTTAACTCTCTGAAGTATTGCCTTCTCTCTCTCTCTCTCTCTCTCTCTCTCTCTCTCTCTCTCTCTTTCTCTCTCACTGTCTGCTGCAACATGTCTCACTTCACCTTTTGATAGACAGATAGATATGAACTTTATTGATCCCTGAAGTTAAATTCACCAAATCAGAATCAGAAGTGAATTTCCCTTACCCTCCCTATCTGTGGCCTCTCTATCTATAAAAAGTCAGATGATTGTGTGGAGAGAAAGAACATAGAACACAATTTCCTTGTCATGAGTTACCAACTGCAGCTCAATGGTTATATCTCAGAAGAACCAAGAAAGCTTCAGATCCACTCTAGTCTTATCTGCACCTCCATTTTGACTTCAAAGCAGTTCCTGTGAGTTTCACATCCCTCAGTTGTGAGACAGAACGCACCGCAGAATGTTTTGAATCACCCTGTCTCCCTCTCTCTCTCTTCCCCTTGCAGAATGCTTATCTGAACATCAAGGGCTGGATGTCCAGGCTAGAGGAGAATGGCAAGGTATGACTAGAATGTCCAGAACCTGTTACAACACACCCCCTTCCCCTCCCATGCACACACACACACAGAGGTGCGCGTGCACACACGCACACACATGCACACACTTAAACAAAAACGTTTTATGAAAACTGTGTTGATCAACCACCTGAAGACGCACCACATGTAATGCAAAAAAATATAATTGTAAAACCATTCAGACATGTTTGCTTAAATACTTTGGGACAGCCATTTGAAGGAGTTGTATTCAATGCGTATTCATTTAATATTGAATCGAGCTGAATTGAATTGAACTGAGTCTGGGCATCCTTTATTTGTGACAGTGGAGGAAACACTGGTTTGTTCTGGGGGATTCTGTGCTGAGGTACTTCAGAGACTCTGAAGCTGAGGAGGTAAGATCCACGGCCGAGTCTCAACAGTCTCCCTATGTTTCCTCGCTCCCTCTCTCTGTCCTCACTTCTCAAAACGGCAATGGAGGAGAGAAGATCTGAGGTCCTGCCTCTCTGACCTCTCTTACCTTCTCCTTACTGTATATTTATATATATATACAGTCATCGCACGCCATTTTGTATTTTGCACTGTTCATTTGCACTGTCCTGTCTTTGCACTGTCCCGTCTAGTCCTTGCACCCTGTCTAATGTTGTCTCCACCCGTGTAAACACTACCTGGCAAATAAAACACATCCTGATTCTGATTCCAATGGTTTTTGGGAATGAGGAAAGGAAAGAAGGTGTGAGGAGCAAAGGAAGGACCCTAGTTCTCTTGATGAGTAGCCTAATAGTGTACATCATGTACATTCTCTCTGTATCTCACCCGTTACTCATTTCCTATTACAGTCAGACGAGCCAGATGGGGAGATAGACCTCACATCCTGCGTCAGTGTGCAGGACTGCGATGTGGAGAAGAACTATGGGTTCCAGATACAAGTGTGTAGCATCCCGGTGTTTCTGTCACTGTGAAATAAACACATACCACAGACACACAAACACACACACAATCTTTGAGTCCATGCTTTGTTTCCGTTCTGTTTGTGATGTGTGTGGGTTCACCTGTTCTTCACCATCCTGATCTCCAACAGACAAAGAGAACAGTGTTCACTCTGTCGGCCATGACTTCTAGGATCAGGAAGAACTGGGTGAAGGTACTCAGACAGGCTATACAGGGCAACCACTCGTCAAACGTTGCACGGTGAGTAGGCCTTATGTAAATTCTTAGATTATGGACAGTGAGTATGCTTTACATTCATAAGATTATTCATAGATTATGGATAGTGAATATGCTTTACATTCATATAGTAGATTATGGACAGTGAGTTTGCTTTACATTCATAGATTATGCGCAGTGAGTATGCTTTACATTCTTAGATTATTCATAGATTATGGACAGTGAGTATGCTTTACATTCATATAGTAGATTATGGACAGTGAGTTTGCTTTACATTCTTAGATTATTCATATATTATGGACAGTGAGTATACCTTATATTCATAGACTAAGATATGGACAGTGAGTATACCTAACATTCATAGATTATGAACTGTGAATATATACTGTATAATATAGCCCAACCGTCTCACTATAAATTCAGTGGGAAATTTCCCAATACACAAACACATGGCAACATAGATTACAGCCTGATGTATTGGTTTTAACAGAAGTCCAATATTACCAGTGAGCGGTACTGAAACATAAGAGAGTAGAAAGTGCAACATGGCTTTCTCGTGGTCGCATCCTCTTATATCTCTTGTTGAAATGTAACAGTATCCTCTTGTCTTTCTGCTGATTCCGCCACAGCCAATCAGGAAGCAGCACCGGGAAAGAAAACCCCCTTGCCCGGCCTCCGTCGTCATGCCAACCGCCCTCTCGGCTCACCTGCGAGGTTCAGAACGCCAAGTCCGCCGCCGCGACCCGTCGACAAACTGACCGCCAGTCCGACTCGGCAGATCAAGATCTGGACGCCGCTGCGCCCGCGAGTCTGACCAGTCAGAGGGAGGCGGGGGAGGGCTGGGACAGAGAGCAAGCCAAGCGATTGGAGGAGAGGAACAAGTGGTTTGAGGCCGGGATCCCTTTCAGCGAGATGGGCAGCAGGTGGGACTCCATGGAGCTGAAGAAGGGGCAGGTCCCCATACCTGTCAGTCAAATGGACCCGGAGGTCATCAAGAAGTGGGCGGAGTTCGAGCGGCTGTCGTTCCGGGACAGGAACGCCCTGATTGGCGCCGAGACCAGTTCGTCAACCACTGCCAAGGCTCTGCAGAGGGAGGTAGGAGAGAGAGAGAGCCTTCCTCTCAGTCGTGAAATAAATAAGGGGACGAAAACGGATGTTCTTATCAAAATCAATATGCCCCTGCTGCGTACGTAACATGACCTGGATCAGGACACGGAAATAAACTAGCTCCTGGGATTAGGACGCTTCATAGAAATCTATTTCTGATCCAGTGTGTACAGTACACTGTGGATAGTCTAAGCCTTCTATCCTTCCCCCTATCCTCCCCACCACCTCCTTCCTCTCCTTTTCCGTCCTCTCCTTCCCCCTCCTCCCTCCCCCCAGGCCAGCTCTCTGAGGGAGCAGGTGGAGGGCCTGAAGAGGGAGCGCGTGGCCATGGGCATGGCGGTGGACAGCCCGTGCGGCCCCGGGGCCCCCTGCAGGGCCAAGCTGGAGGCCATGGAGCAGGCCCACCGCCAGAGCCTGCAGGAGACGCAGGAGAGGCACGCCAGGGAGCTCCGGGAGCTGGAGAGGGAGAGGGAGAGGCTGCTGGAGGAGGAGGGCCGGAGCGCCTCGCGAGGTGGGGGGAAGAGAGGCGCGCCCGCCGGCCTGTACGCCCGCTACCGGGTCATGAAAATAAAAGTGTGGCGATGTCGCGCACTGGCTGGTGTAACATGACTGCACGTGACGTATTGTGACTTGACCTGGCTAGATACCTGTACCTGTCTTTCCACTTAAGAATGAACAACAATAAATGTGTCCGCGGTGGCGTAGCCAGGTCCAATGCCAGGGCGGATGGTTTAAATCTCGGCTCGGAAGATTCGTTGCGCCACAGTGTGGCGCTGAAATCACGGTCACAGGGCTAGAGAGAGAGAGTCAAGTAGTTGTCTCTCTCCTTCGTATCGTTGAGCGGCAGGGTTGTGCGATGAATCTTCAACAGTAAAAATGGGGCAATTGGACGGGTGAGATGTTGGGTGTGATTGGCTACCAAATTGTGAGAAAAATCCGGAAAAAATAAACAAAAAAACAAAATATGAATTGCTCAAAAACAATATACAGGTGCATCTCAGAAAATGAGAATATTGTGAAAAAGTCCATTATTTTCCGTAATTTAATTCAAACAGTGAAACTTTAATGTATTCTAGATCCGTTACACAAAGTGAAATATTTCAAGCCTTTTTTGTTTTTATCTTTATGATTGTACAGTATGTTCAGTATGTTCATTAATACACTCAATACTTGGTGGGGGCTCCTTTTGCACAAATTACTGCATCAACGTGGAGCGTGGCATGGAGGCAATCAGCCTTGAAACATTTCACTACATGTGTAATGAATCTATAATATATGAAAGTTTCACTTTTTGAATTAAATTACGGAGAATAATGAACTTTACACATTATTCTAATTTTCTGAGATGCACCGGTAAATATCATCTCATAGCCCTTTCACTGTTTTCTTATGTATTTCTATTTGTCCTTTTTCTCTCTGCATCGCCACCTCACTTTTCTCTGAAGCTGTGGAGGCCCTGAAGAAGGCTCACAAGGAGGAGCTGGAGAAGGAGGTGGAGAAGGCCAGGAGGTTAGGGGGAGGAGGCTCCCACACAGGACAGCAGTAAGTTCTCCATCCAGGGCAGTCACCAGCGGGCACTTATTCTGGTACCAATTGGGGGGAGGGGTGGGGTGGGGGGGTGTAAACGATTTTCTAGGCTTTGTGTGTGTGTGTCTGTAGCTGTGTAAACGTGTATGTGTGTGTGCGCATCTGTGTTTGTGCATTTCTGTATACCTGTGTGTGCGCGCGCGTCTGTGTGTGTGTGCATGTGCGTGCGTGTACCAGATCCCAGGCTGACTCCCTGCACGGCGAGCTGGACGTCCTGTCCGAGCGTTACTCCCAGAAGTGCCTGGAGCTGAGCAGGACGGAGCAGAGCGGCGGAGAGAGAGAGAGCGACCGGGGCCGTAGGGAGAGAGAGATGACGCAGCTCCGCAGGGAGAACCAGGTCAGACGGCCCCGGAGACGGAGAGAAGGAGACGGGAGGAGGAAAGTGACACATGAGAGGACGTGACACACTCACTTACAAGAGAGACAGAGCTGTGTAGTTTAGGCCTATATTTTGTTTCTTCAGACACTTGCATGTAGTGCACTTCGATATACTTGCACACTTGCCATCCTGTAGATATTTAGTTGGTCTGTAACTCACAACGCTTTTATCTTTTGTACACATTCTCTACAGCCTTTGCTAATCTCTTTTATGTTCATTAAAACAGTTTGCTATTGTGAAGCATTTCCTCTTCCTGTGTCTCAGGAGCTGAAGGCGCGTCTGGCCGAGGAGATCAGCCGCATGCGTCATTTCATCACAGGTCAGAGTTCAGATTTCGTCTCCCCTGGCAACAGCGAGCGCAGCCCCTCAGAACTGGAGGTATGCATCAAGAGAAACAGAGCGACTACGCTGTATTGATCGGGGCAGAGTCTGCCTTATCGATTGGTGTATAATGTAGTGTTGTCCAGTTGTGGTTGGTCACATTCTGGTGCAGTGCATACTGCCATCTGCTGGCTGGATGAGATTCAAGAAGAGTCATGGAAACAAATTGTCCCAGTGCAGTTCTAAAAATAATCACTCTCATGGTACATGCTACTGCTATTCCTCACCATGCTACACTTTTTAGTGGACACACTCGACATGAGTGCCATTTATGCTATGCCATTTATGGAGTCACGAGTTGTGTTTGATACAGCTATTATCAGTAAAATACAATATTTCTTGCTATTCTTAAGATGCTGCTGCGAGCAAAAGAGAACGAGGTCCAGTACCTTCAGAAAGAAATCAGCTGTCTACAGAACGAAGTGCAGTCATTAACAAAGGTCACCATCTCAATTCTCATACTCATAATTCTCTAATCAAATACCTTTGCATACATGTCACATAGTTCCATTAAGTCAGTCACATCCCCCTCACTTGACCTCTTTTTTAATCTTTTCTCATCCTCCTATCCCAGGAGAAGGAGCATGCGTACGACCAATACAAAGAGGCATACGTGGAACTGAGTGGGATGAAGGGCCGTAGCCAATTGGAGATGGGCTCCCTAAGGGAACACCTGAGACTGGCCAATGCTGCGCTGCAGGAGGGAGCGAGAGACAGCTGATTGGTGTGGTGTGGGGAGGGGGGGCACCTGCTAAGTTTTGGGTGAACTGTCCCTTTAATAGGACAACCAGAGGTCACAAAGAGTGATGAAGGCACCGTATGGCACTTACTGTTGTGGTTGGAGTTACAAACCAAACCAAAGATGAGCGTATCTATGACAGCAACTATGACTGAGAAAGGGGAAGCCACAATGCAAAAACATCCTGTGCATTAGCCAGAGTGACGAAAGCAAAACACCAAAGAACATACAGTACTACCTTGTTTTTCCCTCCCACACACAGACTCATTTTATTGAGTTTATAAGACACATGCAAACAAGAGTGAAGGCGGATTTGTGAATGGCCTCACATAATAGATATAAAATCTCAGATATTCATGGATATGAAATAAGGTCAAAGGAAAGAGGTGAGAGTGAAGGCCATGGAGTGGCGGAGCAGGAGGTCAGCGATCTTCTCCCGCGGGGGGAATCTCTAGATTTCTCTCCTTCCTCCTCCTCGTGCCACCATGACTGCAAAGCACCCTAAGGGGGAAAAAAATAAATAACATTGGTAAAAAAAAAGATTCTTTCAATTCTTCCATGTCTGTTTTAATTGTAGACGTACCCTACGGACACACACAGCAGGAGAGTAATGCTTACATGTGATTAGTAGAACGTTTATGGAGTGACTTACGCATCCTTCCCAGGGTTTTAGTTCAAGTCGATTAAAAAGCAATGATCAAGTCATGTTATGCAGTATACATTTGTACACACCTCTCTGTTCTCAACCAACCTGAGTTCAGTCATGAGTTCAGTCATCGTCATCATCATCCTCGGGGACAAAGATGTCGTGCTCCTCCAACAGTGCGGCGAAGTTCTTGCTCATCAGAGTTCCCACATACAGGAAGGGCAACACCACAGCTGTCATACGGATCAGGCCAAAGGAGGTCTGGATTACAGGGAGAACAGAGAAACCAGTCAATATTTGAAGTGTACAGTTGACTAAATTAACTGCTTTAATTTCCCCTCACAGAATTACAATGTTGTTTTTTACTGTACTCCCTTGAATTGAATAGCTTCGTGGGCCATATACGGCAAGTATTGTAATATAATTTGATTAGTTTGAATTGATCTACTGGCTATAGTTCTGCTCGTGAAAATGCCATAGTAACATTTGAAACCTTCCAACACGCACACACCCATGCACTCCCTTCTTCGAACGATCGTTTTTATACTGTGTGTATATTAAGTGTAAGACGTGTTATTATAAATTTGTAATTCAACAACAAATTTCGTTTTCATTAGCTTTTATAGCTAAATTGGGGTAAAGAATTAACTACTTCCGCGTAGTTCACTGAGATATATAAACACAAGACCATTGGCTCACACAAACCTATCGCCACATATCTCGCATTTCTATTGACAGGGGCGGTGTCAGTCTACTTCAAGGCCCGCCTACAGAATTGCTCCATGTCTAAGCTATGAATACTATCGGTGTAGCCATGCATAAACACTCACTTTATCCGGTTTTGGCAGAATAGCGCCCGACGTTGTTGATACCGCAGTTCTACATGGGGTTAACCTTGACATGTTAGATGGTTTCAAGCTGGAGTTACAGCTCAAACCTGCCGTATTTTTCGATAATAGATGCCGTGAGAGCCGCAACACAGCCGCCGCCATTTTTCCAGTTTGCTATAGGCGTGGCCAAACTGCATATGGGCGTACTGCCAATATGTACCGTATTAAATATTTAAATATGACCGGATATGACCAGTCAGTATTTGTTCAACTGAGAAGATACACAATTCCATAATAAAATACACCTTCCACAGGGATTCACGTAAATTGATGGAAACATTTAACGCATTTAATGCATCACATTTTCATGAATGAATAGACCCCTTTCCCAGCAGCCATGTTGAGGTGTCATAGCAGGGTAAACACAGGTATAATTAATAACCTTAATTATGGTCATGTTCCATTTAGAATTTAGGTGAGCCAGTGCCTGTTATTCGGCATGCTGGCTCACTGGAATGGCTGTGACGCGCTAAATAGAATGGCACCTTAATTAATTAGATCAATTACACCTTTGTTTACCCTACTATGACACTTCAACATGGCTGCTGGGGAAAAGGTCTATTAATGCAATGTATGGTTCAAATGTTTTTTTTTTTTACAAGAGTGTGAAAAACCGAGAAACCTTGGACGATCCGTAAATGACGCCAGCTGCCACCTGTCCAACCAGCGCGCGAGGACTGCAGCACTCGGAAGTGCCCCGCGGCAGAGAGCGCGCACGAGAACGAGGAAGTCGACAGTGCGCTACTGCTAGGTCTAGATTTTTATTTTACATAAAAAATATAGGGCTTGAATGTTGAAAAGGTGATTTTGAGAATTAAAGTTACAGCAAGGGACTGCAACTGATATCAAAATTAGAGACACATTTCAGTTTTACCTCAAGGGATTCAAACCTCAGAATAACACCCGCTACTCCACTTGTTTCAGTCACGCCGCTCTCTCTCGCCCTTCGCCATACGAGTAACAAGGCGATAGGGTAGGGAGTCGGGAGAAGGACGGGCGGATTTTTGAAAACAGATTAGCTAGTTTGCCAGCAAAACAGCAAGGTTATAACCTAGAACCCCTTTTTGTGTTTAGGTGTTAGTATGTGGTGTAAAAGACAACACTGAACAAGTTAATTCGTATCAACTGGTCTTTACGAGAACTTGAGATACCCTGAGTAAAAGTTGTTCGTGCAACACGAGCCGACAGAGGCCTGTGGTCGAGGCTGCATGCACGGACCTTCGGCGTGGTGGAGCCAAGCGCCTGACACATAAACAACCAACATGTCGGCCCAAGCGCAAATGCGAGCGATGCTGGACCAGTTAATGGGCACGGGGAGAGATGGTGAGTACTACATTAAACGATTCGACTAACTATATCGCTGTAAAACAGTTTGTTCATTTAGTTAATTTGTGTCCAACCCAGCCTGGGGAGTATGGGCTACAGATTAGCCTGCTTGCTAGCTAGCGTAGGCTAACATAATACGCGACGTCAGTACTAGTCTAGCTAGCGTCGCTACATGCTAACTAGCTACATTGATGGCTACCTGTTGTTACTAGCTAGCTTGTAGCATAAAAGTGACAATCATTAGCTAACGTTAGTTCGGTCGTGGAGCAGACAATCTCACTGTGACAAGACGTAACAGGTTCATGTAGCTCCGTGGCTCGATAAACCGGCTAGCTAACGTTGTTAGCTTCATTTCCTACCTAGCCCGCTAGATCATGTGAGCTAACCTGCATCTGGTTTTGAATATGAATGGAGTTAGTGTCACCATTGCCCGATAACGAAACCGGTTACGAAGTCTGGCGTTGTAGAGTTGGATATGTGAAGAATGATCTACTGGCATTCTAGCAGAAGTCCGGATTGTAATGTATTTTGCCTATGTGAATTTAAACATTTGTTCTTGTGTGTGTGTCCCCATTTTCCAGGTGACACTATGCGCCAGAGAATCAAATTCACAGATGAACGAGTTTGCAAGAGTCACTTGCTGGACTCCTGTCCTCATGACATTCTCTCAGGCACTGTGAGTATGAAATGGTTACATTAGCCTAATGTGTCTAAAGGATAACATTGCTGTCCCGCAATCAGAAAGTGGATGTTGTAGACTCAACTGTTTCATTGATTGATTTATTGATATTGTATTCTCAGAGAATGGACCTGGGAGAGTGTGTGAAAGTCCACGACCTGGCCCTCCGAGCTGATTACGAGATCGCCTCCAAACAGCAGGAGTACTTCTTTGAGCTGGACGTAAGTTTCCTTAGCCACTTCTTATGGTGCTACCCTACCCTTGTGAGACCATCAAATCAGTCTGGGCTTCCCCACTATCTCGAATGATTTCTCTCCGATTACATTTTGACCAGGCCAATCAGGACCTGTATTCTGACTGCTGTTTTGCCCCCCAGTATAATGTAGCCCCTGATTTGTTCCAGTGGCAAAACAGTCTCCAAAAGCAACGAGCAGGAATGTTAACATGAGTGAAATAAACACTGCCATAATTGCTGTTATTGCAGAAATAGACTCTTTATTCAATATTTATTTCAGACTCACCAGCGGGTCCATATCAACATAAAATACAATAGACAATCCACAAAACATAATATACAATATAAAGTATAAAAATATAGAACCATGTCAGACTATCTGCCCATATATAGGCTCTCGCCAGTGTTTTCTGAGCCTGGACGTAAACCGAGAACAGCTTCTTCTAGGGTTGGTTAAAGCCTCTATGATGGTGTTCTCTGACCCATCCAACCCACACATAAAATTATACATCGAATGTCGTAAAGGTGCTTCAAATGTAGGGACACCAGAGGACACAAACAGTTGGCTGGCACTATATGCCATCTAGGGACCTGAAGCAGCAGCCTCATAGCATCATTGTAGGCCACTTTGAGCCTCTGCATACTACTCTTGTAACAACACCAGAGATAAGCTGCATACAGAGGTGTGCAGAAAGCTCTAAATAGTGAGCATTTTACTTGTACAGAGCACACGCTGAACTTGCGTAACAATATATTGGCCTGCGCATATAATTTACAACATTGTCTGTAGATATCTCTATCGTCATTCAAGTCCTCAGTAAAGAAATGGCCAAGGTATTTTAGTTCATGGCATGTCATGAGAGGAATATCACTTAAGTGAAAAACAGGAAAGACTAATTTCTTATCTTCTCTACTTCTAACTATCATGACATTACTGTTCTTAGCATTGTATTTTATGTCAAATACTTCACCGTACAGTGAGCACATCTTCAGTAATTACTGCAACCCAGCACTGTATGGACTAAAAAAATTTACTAGGTCATCTGCATACATAAGATGATTAATGACAGATTCACCAACAAGACAGCCAGTCTTGCACATATTCAGGTGCTTAGATAGATCATCCATATTTACTTTAAAAAGGATAGGAGACAAGATCCCACCTTGGCGAACACCATTGCTAACATTAAATGGGGCTGATATAACATTACCCTATTTAACCTGCATTTTCTGATGGGCATACCAGAACACCAATATTCTGACAATGTACTTAGGAACACCTCTAACGAGCAGTTTTTGAAATAATTTTTCATGATTGATCCTGTCAAAGGCCTTGGATGCATTAATTACACACATGAAAACAGTGGAGTTTTGGCTTCTATATTTAGCTTATTATCTCCTTCAGAGTGTATTCATGGGTTTCAAATGTAGTCCTAGACCTGCCATATAGGGGACCAACACGGGTGTTTCAATTTATCTGATTGGCTCTACTGCATAGAATCCTATGCAGTAGAACTAATTCATTCATTTGAAACACCTGTGTTGGTCCCCAACATGGCAGGTCTAGGACTACATTTGAAACCCATGAATATGCACATATCAGTGCCATGCTTTCTCTTAAAGCAAAACTGATTCAGTGGTGAGAACAAACATTTCTAACCTAGTTAGCAAGATTCTTTCCAGCACTTTGGATAGGATCCTGGCAAGGGCAGTAAGGCTATAGTTATCCATGCTATTTAATTTACCAGCCTTGTCCTTAATGACAGGTACTAGTAACACACGTGATAGAATCAGGAAGGATCCCATGAACCATGAGCCCCGTAAAACACATGGCAAGCAGAGGATACAGCCTATGACTAGCATTCTTTAGATGTTCAGACGGGATACAATCCATACCACAAGCCTTGTTATTATCTAACATCATAATGGCATCAAAGACATCCTCAGACTTAACTATCATGCTTTCAGAGAGATAATTTTCAACTGCCACGTTATTGCTCTTAACACAGTTGAATAGATGGCAGTAACCTCAGCTATTTTGTCTGGGCCACATGTACCCTCAATGTTGGATGGTAAAGAGGTTTTACAATTATTCATAACCCTGATCTCTTTCCAGAAGTCATAATGGTTTTTAGCTTTCTAGTAAGTGAGTCGGCTCTCAATACTAACAATTAAACAAGAACAAGAGTATGCACTGAGTTTCTCGGAGGAAAGTACGTTTTAGGTGTTCTTCCAACTGGATTTGGCAAAAGTTTGTTATGCTGATTGGTTGAAGGAGTTAGTCTGTCAAGGCAAGTACTCCCACCCACTGAAGTAGTTCGAGATAGGGGGAAGGCCAGACTGATCTGCGGAGAGAACCCGAATGTGAGCTCTCTAGATCAAGATGGTCTCACGAGACTAGTGCGCCCCTCTGCCCACGCCTTTATACCACACGCTGCCACGCTGAATGATTTCCTCTACGCTCACCGCCTGCATTCTCTCTCCCCCCCGTCTCTTCCAGGCTGCCGAGCACCTGCAGTCGTTCATCGCCGACTGCGATCGCAGGACGGAGTTAGCCAAGAAGAGGCTGGCCGAGACGCAGGAAGAGATCAGCGCTGAGGTCGCTGCCAAGGTGACTGACCCTAACCTGACCCGCCCCTAAAGATGCCATACAACTGTGCACCCTTGTGTTGTTACTTGCCTCCCACTCTGTGTCCATGCCTTGTGCTGCTGGCTTTCTTAAGGCATACTGCATCTCAATGACTCAGTCTTCACTTGCTTAGAAAGGAGATGCACTTGTGAGTTCTGCCGAGTAGTAGCCCACTGCCTACCTACGTTAAATGCAATTATTGTAAGTCACTTTGGATAAAAGCATCTGTAAAATGGATAAAGATGTTTGCAATATGCTTTGACTGTGAAAAAAACCAACAACAACAAAACAAACTGCAGCGCTGTATAGAAACTACTGTCATGGTGAACCAGCTCAGCCAGGGGTTCTAACCGTCGTCTCTTTGCCGCCCCGGCGCAGGCGGAGCGCGTCCACGAGCTGAACGAGGAGATCGGTAAGCTGCTGGCCCGGGCGGAGCAGCTGGGCGGAGAGGGCAACGTGGACGAGGCGCAGCAGGTGCTGGAGAAGGTGGAGAAGACCCGCGCCATGAAGAAGGAGGCCGAGGTCAGAAGGGGGGCAAGGGTCACGGGGGGCGAGTTCACATAGTTGATAGATACGGTCCGAGAGATACGGTCCAAGAGATGTGTTTTTCAGGCAATCGGCCTGGTTTCATATTGAGGGTTTCATGGCCGGCCATGTTGGAGGTTTAAGCTTAGATTTAGGCTTACTAATTAGCTAGTTATATCAATAGACAGATGGGTAGATCTAGCCAGCTATCTACATTCAGTAGTCTAAAACCTCCAACATGGCCGACTGATGACGGGTCGTGAAAACCCTCTATTGTGATTTATATAGAGTATTTCTAGGGAAGGATGACAAGTAATTGTTAGTCAGCTTGCTACCTGTGTCGGCAAGGCTAATTTTAAGATGTTTCGAAGTTAGGTAGATACATTTCTTGTGGATTGATTATACTTGTGCACTGTTAACAGTGGGTGATAAGAGCTGGTTTGAAGAATGTGGCGCTGTAGAGTGGCTTGATTCTTACTCTCCTCCACTGGTGTTCCTCTCAGGATGTATACAGGAACTCAATGCCGGCATCCAGCTTCCAGCAGCAGAAGCTGCGTGTGTGCGAGGTGTGCTCCGCCTACCTGGGTCTCCACGACAACGACCGCCGCCTGGCTGACCACTTTGGCGGCAAACTGCACCTGGGCTTCATCGAGATCAGGGAGAAGCTAGACAAGCTAAGGGTAGGTTCTTAACGCCATGTACATTTAAGACGCATCAATATAGGCAGAGATGGGACGGACAGAGGCTTGGACACTTGTTACAGCTTGACCTGAACCGCTTTGGTCATCGCTTGAAATGTCTCAAGTTAGCGATGTTGTCGCCATTGGTCATCCAACAGAAAGCGGTCGTCGAGAAGCAGGAGCGCATGCGGACGAGGAGACGGGAGGAGCGAGACCGCGAGGAGGAGAAGGAGAGGGAGTGGGAGATGGAGCGGGAGCGAGAGAAGGAGAGTGAGAGGGAGAAGGAGCGCGAACGAGAGCGGGAGCGGGAGAGGGAGCGGGAAAGAGAGAGGGAGCGCAGGAGGTGAGTTCCCGGGCCTCGTCTCCCGGCATTCTTGGGGTCCACAAAAGAAACAAAGAAATTAGTATAATTTCCCCCATTTTCATCCTGTCACGCTTGTGTGTTTTTTTTCCCCTCAGGTCAAGATCCAGAAGTGGAGAACGTTACAGGTGTGCCTTACTTACTCCGCAGGGTGCAATTTAAGAATTCGTTCATTATTTATTCATCACTTGTCATCTGACTCCTCTTTTCTGCCCTCTCTCTCTCTCTCTCCGTCTCCCCCTCTCTCTCTCAGGGAGGGAGGTAGCTCATCCTCCCATCGCTCCAGACGGCACCGCTCGTCCCGCTCCAGGGAAGAAGGGGGCGAGCGGGA
The DNA here is from genome assembly GCF_949987555.1 of Borostomias antarcticus. Taxonomy (NCBI): domain Eukaryota; kingdom Metazoa; phylum Chordata; class Actinopteri; order Stomiiformes; family Stomiidae; genus Borostomias; species Borostomias antarcticus. Next base: position 24,463,094 of record NC_140240.1, read on the forward strand.
CCGGGACCGGGAGAGGAAGCACAGGCACAAGGACCGGCACCGCTCTCGCTCGCACTCGCACAGGAGCAAGAGGAAGAGGTGAGGCCGCCGCCGACTAATGTCACACCATGTCCCCCCGGTGGGGTCGGTGATGGTCTTGGGTGACAGATGGCGCCGTGGTTTGGGCCTCAGCCCGGTCCTGTATGTGTTTGTATGTTCATAAATGTATAGGTTCTCATATGTGGCCATACAAACCAGCCAAATCCACTCTTACGGTGGTGTAGAAACTAAGTAGAAAATACTTAGTTACTTTACTGAGGCTGTTTTTTGGGGTAACTGTACTTTACTGTTTCTATATTTCTCTTGACTCTCACTTTTACTTCACTACATTTTGCACACATTCGTTACTTGCGACAAAATCAAAACTTTCTTTAGAAAAAAAAAAAGAATCATGATAGTCGGTGAAACGTCATTGGTTGTACAGTCTAGGTCAGCCATCACCAACAGGCGGACCGCGGTCTGGATCCGGACCCAGAAGCCATCCAATCCATACCGCGTCTTATAACCCGATAAATTAATGAGAATTTCTCCCTTTTGACGGAGCGTAGGCAGCTAGTTTGAGCCTGCACAGCCTTTCTAGTATTTTACGGCATTTGTTTACTATCATGCGTTGCTAGCCAATCGAATCTGTGTTCATTGCCTGACGTCACCCAGTCCACATGTGACAGCCTAGCTAACATTAACGTTACTGTTATCAGAGTGATTCCTTGCTAATATTACTTGGAGTTGGAAACTGCATGACCGGAGAAACGTAACAACAAACGAAGAGGGAAGTGAGATAATATAAGACAGAATTAACGTCAGCCTATACATGCCGTGCTCTAAAATAAGAAAAATGGATGTTGAAAATGGGGCGTTCCATAAAGTGGACTGAGTTGTGTATATTCATTCTCCCCGCGGGTACAGTAGCTCTAAACCTGTTTCTCTCATATGTTCAGAGAAATGCAAATACTTTATTTGATTTTAAAATAAGTTGGGGACCATACAACTGAAGTCAATATTTTATCTTCCATGCGTATTTCACAGTAACATACCTGCTGCTATACAACAATTTGATGGAAATATGCAAGGAAACAATTCATCTGCGTTGAGGGCATAAAAACGCACGCATCACCACCGGACCCTGGCTTAAGGCCATTTTGTCAAACTGGACCTCATAGAACTTTACTTGGATTACCCCTGGTATAGGTAGTCTTGTGCCTGGTACCTCAGGGAGTGCAGCCGTGTCATGTGGTTGTTAGTAATAAAATTTATACTGGCTATAGCCTACACTGCATTTTTACCCACTAGGCTACATTAGGGAATAAGGCAAGAGACAATCAAGTTCATCCAAGGCAAGGCAAGGCAAGTTTATTTATATAGCACATTTCAGCCACAGGGCAATTCAAGGTGCTTTACATGAGACATTAAAAGCATTAAAACAAAAAGCAAGACATAATAGACATTTAAAACAAAAGGCAGGACAAATTAAAAGCATAAAAACAAAAGCAAGTCATTATAGACATTTAAACAAAAAGCGGGACAAATAGAATACAGGAATAAAAGTTACAGTGCAGTATACTGATAAACATAGCTCCTCTTAGAAAGCAGTGGCAAAAAGAAAAGTCTTCAGGCTTGTTTTAAAAGAACCAAGAGTTGCAGCAGACCTGCAGTTTTCTGGAAGTTTGTTCCAGTTATGTGGAGCATAAAAACTGAATACTGCTTCTCCATGTTTTGTTTTAACTCTGGGGACAGAAAGCAGACCTGTGCCAGACGACCTGAGGGGTCTGGATGGTTCATAGCATATGAGCAGATCAGAAATATATTTTGGCCCTAGACTATTCAGTGCTTTATAAACCAACAGCAGTATTTTAAAGTCAATTCTTTGACAGACAGGAAGCCAGTGTAAAGACCTTAGTACTGGTGTGATATGCTCCACTTTCTTAGTCTTAGTGAGGACTCGAGCAGCAGCGTTCTGAATCAGCTGCAGCTGTCTGATCGATTTTTTAGAGAGACCTGTATACATGCCGTTACAGTAGTCGAGTCTACTGAAGATAAACGCATGGACAAGTTTTTCCAAATCCTTCTGGGACATAAATCCTTTGATCCTTGATATATTCTTCAGGTGATAGTAGGCTGACTTTGTAATTGACTTAATGTGGCTGTTGAAATTCAGGTCTGAGTCCATGACTACACTAAGATTTCTGGCTTCGTTTGTGGTTTTTAGCATTACTGATTGAAGTTGAGCACTGACTTTTAATCGTTCTTCTTTGGCTCCATAGACAATTACTTCAGTTTTATTTTTGTTTAGTTGGAGAAAGTTCTGGCACATCCAATCGTTGATTTGTTGAATGCACTTACTCAGCGCTTGTATGGGATTATAGTCTCCTGGTGATATAGTGATATAAATTTGTGTGTCATCTGCATAGCTATGGTAACATATTTTGTTGTTTTCCATAATTTGAGTTAGTGGGAGCATGTACATGTTGAACAGAAGAGGCCCCAGGATGGAGCCTTGGGGAACTCCACAGGTCATTTTTGTCAGCTCAGATTTGTAATTGCCTATAGACACAAAATAATCCCTGTCCTTTAAGTAGGATTCAAACCAATCTAACACTGTACCAGAAATTCCCAACCAATTTTCCAGTCGGCCTAGTAGTATGTTGTGGTCTACCGTGTCGAACGCAGCGCTGAGATCCAGTAATACTAAGACTGAGATTTTGCCATTATCTGTGTTTAAATGGATGTCATTAAATACCTTAATTAGAGCAGTCTCGGTGCTGTGATGTGGTCGAAATCCTGACTGGAAGACATCAAAGCCATTACTTAGTGCCAGGAAGTTATTCAGTTGTTGGAAAACAACCTTTTCAATTATTTTGCTTAGAAATGGGAGGTTTGATATGGGCCTATAATTGTTCATTTGTGAGCTGTCTAGATTATTCTTTTTTAAGAGTGGCTTGATGACTGCAGTTTTCAGGGTATGTGGGAACACACCTGAAAGAAGAGATGTGTTTACAATTTGTAGTAAATCAGAGGCCATGCAGTTGGATACAGTTTTGAAGAAGTCTGTAGGTAGAACATCAAGGCAACAGGTGGAGGATTTCAGATATTGTATAGTGTCCCCCAGGGTTTTATGGTTGATCGGATTAAATTGTGTCATGGTACAATTATTGATTTTAAGTGGACACTGTGACGACACATGTCCTGTACCTGGAATGGAGGCACTAACTGCTTGTCTAATTTTCTGAATTTTGTCAGTGAAGAATGAGGCAAATTCATTGCAGGCCCTGGTGGATAGAAGTTCAGAGGCTACTGACACAGGAGGGTTTGTCAGCCTATCAACAGTGGCAAACAAAGCACGCGCATTGTTATGGTTTTTGGTGATGATGTCAGAAAGGAAGGTCTGTCTGCATTTATCCAGTCCTCATCAGTTTGGGCAAATCCAAATTTGGTAAACGACATCCACCCGGAGCCCAGTCATTTAGCCCCCTATGTTATGTTTGAAAATATGGTCCACATTCTAGTGTTATGGAGAAAAATAATTACTTGCTGATAAAATTAGGCCATATTCGGATAAATAATAATCTTACGTTTTGGATTAATGGTTCTTATTCTCAGGGGTTAAATTGGGCCGGGTAGGTTCCCAAACGTCATCAGCTGTTAACTATAGTTAATATCAATTTGGACATAAGAATAACAAGAGTCACGCAAACAACAGCAAGCATATAATAATGTAGGATGAACTTAAACTGTATTCAATGTGTAGCCTACAGGTTCCCTTCAAAAAAGTACACATTTCAAATCATAACCCAAACAAGAGTAGACGCTTCAAATAATAATATTCTCTCTTAAAATTAAAATAAAAAAAGTAACTGGCAAAAAGTTAAAAAGCCTTTATTGAGATATGCGGCTATACGTGGGTCGGCTCCCCAGCTCAGTTTGTGTTCCCGACCAAATAGCTCCTTCATCACACCTGTCTGAACTTCCGAGCACTCCTGCCCTTTTATTTTTGAATAATATTCTCCATTCAATAATCTTATTCAGTCCAAATGTTCCAATATATAGTCCTCATAATCAGTTTAGTCCTTCATCCATTCCCTCACGTTATAGCTGCCATAGTATGACGAGAGGTTCTGAATGGGTTTAGGTCACCAATCCTGATCTGTAATCATTGAACAATAGCCTAGGAATTGGTTTGTTTGTGTGAGTCAACGATCAAAAATTAAAATAAGAATTGGATATGGAGTCTGGATTACTGGAAAAAATGAAAAGAGGAATTTAGGAAGAGGCCCGTCTGTGGACGACCCGATGATGTGGTGAACCAAGTACTATGGCCGGCCTTATCTAAGCCTATGGAACGCTGCGCTCCAGGACGAAGTTGGGTGAATGGATGAACTTAATTTTGTCGTCTTGGTAAAAGTTGATTGCGCTCAAAAACATGAAAGAGTAAAACAAAAAATGCATGAAGTACATGAAGTAGATGGTGGTTGGGAAGCAAAGGGAACTGTTTAAATTAATGGCAATATACCTGGCTGAGTTCATGGAGTTTACAACCATTCATCTTTTACAACATACATAAATAAGGTGAATAGTTAGGCTATAATATTATCACAGCAGCGCAGATTGAGATTGAACAATTAGATTGATATAAAAGTAGGTCATCTTTTTGGATTCGTCACAAAAAGAGATTGTTTTAAAAGCAATGCGCTCCAGACATGGAACACAAACTGAGATGTAAATGTATTTGTTTGTGACTGTTGCCGTTGGTTAGATGGCTTGACAGCTGCATTTTAAACTCACATTCTAATCTAGACTATGCTACTAGCCAAGAAAAATATACCCTTGATTGCTGTAGCTCAAACTCCTAAATCACCGTTTTGATATGCTCTTTAATGGTGGTGTGATATGCGTTTTCAGGCGTGTTACGTGAAATTTCACGTGTAATCGCGGATCGTTTTTCCCGTTCCAAAACTTAGCCATGGACATCCGCGCTAGTGTAATCCAGGCCTCAGATTCAGGGGCTGGAGCCAGGCTTGTTAGAGGAATATAAGGTTGTTGTTTTTTTTTAACTTTAATATGTGCAAACAACTGGTTTTATCTAAACTTCCATCTGGAAGCTTTTTGAAACAAAATTCATCATGCCTAATGTCTGTTGAATGTCCAATATGAAACCAACTTTACCTCGGACCGTTGTGACTCCACAACGTTGTATTCTCAATGCAACCTGCTCAGCGAGTGTTTACACAAGTGTTAACCTGGCTGCATGTCAAACACAGGTTTATCGGCATTTCACATGCCGTTCAGTAAATCAGCCAGGTAAACACTCGCGTTTGGAATTACGGGAGGAAGTTGTGGTCAATTTTGGTAACGATTCATTTGCGTTTAATTTTTCACGCGTTACTGATTGCAGCCTAATCGCGAGCGTTAATGTTGACAGGCCTTCAAGTATGTTTACCTTAAGAGTTAAAATGTTGGTACTTTTAGACTTTTACCCAAGAAGTATTCTAATAGGGGACTTTCACTTTTACTTTAGTCATTTTCCAGTAAGGTATCTTTACTATTAAGTATGGCTTTGGGGACTTTATACACCACACTCTTTTAACAGAGCAGTTAAGGTTTTTTTCATTTCCCCTGAGTCCTGACCCTCTGTGTCTCGCCACCACCAAGGTCGTCCAGAGAAAGATCCTCACACACCCGCGACAGAGAGTGTTCCCCGGGCACTCAGGAGCGCTGGAGAGAGAGCGGAGCGGAGGGCCGCCGGGACGACCGCCCCGACTTCCCTGGCGAGGACAGGGAGAAGTCCACCTCCTCGGAGGTGGCGCGCGGCGGCAGGGAACGGGAGAGGTCCCTGTCCATCGAGAGGGACCGGCGCTCCAGTTCAGAGGAGAGGGAGTCGGGGGAGATATGAAGTGTGTGAGAGAGAGAGAGAGAGAGAGAGAGAGAGAGAGAGAGAGAGAGAGAGAGAGAGGGGATGGGGGGTGATATGTCACAATGGGTCTCCAAAGTTGGTGTTGGTGGAAGAAAAACGAGCAGGAAGAGTCCAGGAGAGAGAGAGTGTGTGTGTGTGTGTGTGTGTGTGTGTGTGTGTGTGTGTGTGTGTGTGTGTGTGTGTGTGTGTGTGTGTGTGTGTGTGTGTGTGTGTGAGGGTGGGTGGGTGGGTGGGTGGGTGTGTATGCATGCGTGCGTGAGTACTCTGTGTTCATGTTTAAAAAAACAAAAAAAGGGGAAATATGAACAGAGGTGGGGGTGGCAGAGGAGGAGAAATTGGGCAAAGAAAGGAGAGGATTAACAGCATTGGAAGATGACAAGTCGCATGCTAAGTGTGAAAGATGACTGAAATGTTGGGATGGAGGTGGTGGGTATTCCAGAAAGCGGGTTTAGTGAAAGCTCAAAGTTTTTTAACCCTGCGAGTGAATTGAATCTTAGGGTTAGCAAACTCCAAGAGTTTTAACTAAACCCGCTTTCTGGAATGTCCCCCTGAAAGGCTAGTAAGACACCAGCAGCAGTGCTTTATTTCATGTCATCTTGTGTAAATCGATTTGGATATTGGCGAGTTGGAAGTTCTACCTTAAAAACCTCTTGTTTTATTTTGTTTTAGACATGCTGTTCTGTTTTTTTTTTTTTTTTTTTTATTATCATAATTATATACAATGTTTTTACCATTGATTTCTGTGTTCCATTGGGGAATCCAACATTTGGGGTGTATAGCCAGGCATTCATACACATATTAACACACACACACACACACACACACACACACACACAGAGACAGATGGATGAACATATGTGCCCCCTTAATGGAATAAAACAAGTCTTTACACTCATACGTACACGTAGAATGATTTAGTTGACCTACACAGGCATTTTAGATACTGGTACTCTGACTGGTGGTATTTCAGCTGATTGTCAGTGAACAGAATCTGTCCTTTTGCTGTGGAACAAGATGGGCGGTTTGCAGGATCTGTACCTTGCTGTGCCATCTACAAAGTGAATAAAATAATCTGCTTCCATTGAGATTGAAGCTTTCTGTCATTCTTGTCGTCTTAAAATGGTGTACATCTGTGTCATGGTTAAGTAGCTACTGCCACACCAGTAGCTACTGCCACACCAGTATAATGTCATAAGTGCACTATGTAGTCATAGTGGAGGTATGTATCGTACACATGGATGTATTAATAGAACGTACATAGGAAATGTGTGGTTATTTCTGTATAGGCATTACACACTCCGGCAGATAGATGGCAGTAATGCTCCAATTATAATATTGAAGAAACAAGGACTGAAAACGTAGTGACGTCCTTGCGTCTGACGCACATTCAAAAAATTAACGCGCCACTAGCGTGGACGGAATTCACTTTTGAAGAAAAACAGTTTATTTTGTCTCAAGTTAAAGTGAAAATGTCTGTAATAAAACCATTTAGTAAGCTGCCCGAACTCTATACGGCGAGTATTTTGGTGAGCGCAAAGTAACGTTATACTGACATGTAGCTAGCTAAGGTAGCTGTAGGCTAACAACATAACTAGCTAGTTTGCTTTGTTATCAACAAGGCAGAGATTGATGATTAGCTAAAAACAAAAAAGATTGATGGTGATTATACCATCATAGCTACCCACTGTGACAATGTTTCTCATAACAGCTGGTGGAAAACGAGGAGCAGTTTCAGCAGAAGTTGGCCGATACAATGGTGCAACACGATAACAATGTCAGACTGATTGTGTGAGTATTAAACTTTCTTGCTGGTGGTGCCAGGCTAAGCTACTACTCTAGCCTGGTAAACCAGACTTAAAGCGAAAATCTTCTGACGAAACGTCAAAAAAAGTTCACGATGGGTCTGGTTTAACTACAGTACAAGCTATAACTATGTGGCACTACAGTTACTATAGACAATTTCAATGGAATTTTTGGGCAACTGGTCCAAACAAACTTCATGTTGTGACTATATTATTATTATTATTATTATTTATAATAATAATATTACACTTTATTTCAAAACAATAAAACAATGTTCCAAAGTGCTTCACTACAAAATAAAACACAAAAACATTGTACTGTAAGAGAAAAAATAAGAAGCACTAACAACAACACCATGAAATACAATAAAAAGGAAAGAACGTAATATGAATAAAATAAAGTAAAATTACAAATACAAGCAAAAATACTATGACAAAAACTAAAATGACAAGAGATGATGAATTGATTTGCTATTTCATAGAATGTTCATATTCAAAGCAGGAAGTTTGTTTGGACCAGTTTCCCTAGTAACTGAAAATTCAATTGAAATGGTCTATAGCTGCTGTAGTTAAACTGACACGACTTGTGTATTCTTTACTCAGGAGACTAGCTAAAAATCTCCCTCTGCCGCTGGAAAATGAGAGTCGCGCCCGGATAGACCTTGTCACCTTCATCATCAACCTCAACTCAGAGCTCAGGTGAGGATAACGCAAGTTGGTCATATAGTCAGTCAGACAAGCAGTACACATTCCAATCCACACACACAACATGCGCTCTATAAGCGCTGTATATCTAGAGGGAGAGTTTCTGAGCGTATTCCTCCCTATTCCTGTGCGCTAATGTTCTGCGTTGTCTGTCTCAAGCTACAAGTCAGCAGAGGCTTCACTGAAGTACCTGGACCCGGATTACTTCCTTGGAAAAGTCTGCTTCCTGGTCACTAACGGTGAAACTGAACTTAAACCCAATTGCCCTCCCACACATACATTTTAGGCTATTCCTTTGTCTCCTGATGCAAATTAGATACTTTCTTAAACTCTTTGCCATGACTGTAGAACGAGATTATACTTCACGTGTTAACTGTGTGTGTGTGTGTGTGTGTGTGTGTGTGTGTGTGTGTGTGTGCGCACGTGTGTCTCTCCCCTATATCTTTAGCTCGTAGTAAATCAGCTCCTCCTGAGCGTCTAGCCTCTGCCAGGAAGCTGGCTGCATCCCTCCACAGCCCACTGCTTTGTGCAGAGGACCAGGTGTGTGTCCACCAGGTGTCCACTCACTGTTGTAGCGGAAGAAATCGGAAGAGCATGAGTAGAATCTCTGTGATTATTCACCTCTCTCTCCCTTTTCAGACGACGGAGGGGGTGACCGCTGCGGCAAATAGGCTGCTTTCAATCCTCAGGGTGGCGGCAGGCCTTGTTCCCATGGCGACCAGTCTCTACCTGTCCACTTTGACCCGCAGCATGGTGTCCTCTGACATCGATGCACCAGAGCTTTGAATGACCTTTGACCCACCGTTCTACCGTTTTTTGTTTTTATAGAAGGTTTTCTGGGCAAACAGGAATGTGATTTCCACCCACTTGTAAATAAATGAAGCGAAAGGAATGAATGAAAGGAGATATGTTTTGTAAATAAAATCTCAGTCTTTGTGAATGTGCTGTCTGTGCCCTCATTCCAATGCTGCTTCAGGTTATGAAAAGTCTGCATGTGAATAACACAACATCATAATTTATGAGATTGTGAGGATGATTTATTTTCATTCTTACACTAGAGGGAGTGCCAGACTAGAGACACTGTTTCTGGACATGCACTAACTGGACAACGGAAATAAAATAAAAAATAATACAAAACATTTGTCCAACACGACTGCATTTGGCTATTACCATAGCAGTGCCATACATCCAGTTTAAAACTGGTACTAGTCTACAGGGCAATGAAAGGAACCGACCACTATGCTCTGCTACCTCAAGGTGATTAGCTGCGCCATCACTCTGAGGTCCCTGTGGGTAATCGATCCGGTCACGTCTCTTTTCTATCCTCTTGGCTCCGCAGTGGTGGAATAAACTGGCCACTGACGTCAGGACAGCTTTCGTTGCAGGCTCAAAACCTCTTCAAGAAGTACTACCCTGATCCTTCCTCTTAACCACCTATTGTATTTGTATTTTGCTGCTCTTGCACTTGGACCATAGCACTAGATTATGTTCTTATAGTAACTTGTTTAGAAAGGAGATGCACATATGAGTTCTGGCGAGTAGTGGTACCTCCGACTACCTACGTTAAATGCAATTATTCTAAGTCACTTTGGATAAAAGTGTCTGCTAAATGACTAGGATCCTGTCCTTGAGTGAACTTTGCCCCACTCTCCTCTTCTCTATTTTTGACTTGATGTTTCGCCTGCTCCCTCTCTGCCTTTCTCTTCTCTAATTCAGCCACCCCACCAGTGTGGCTGAGTGTCGCATATTGACCTCTATCAGTCAGCTATTTTTGACTGGTGGAAAACCTGCTGCCAAATCCCACGTGCATGGTTAACTTAAAGGACAATGCTCGTTTTTGACAACCTGGACCTTATTTACGACATATTATAAGACGTTTGACTCACCGAGATCACTTTGGTGTAGTTCGGAGGCATGTAGAAGAAATTTAAAATCCAGCGCGAGCCAGTATATCCATGTAATGGCGGTGGTCGGGGCACTTAGAATGCAGTTTCTAAAAATCTATTTTCTGCCGCGAAACGGTTGTTTTCATCAATCTGTCTTGATGAATCGCTAGTTGTGCTTACATAGAGCATAGGCCTGTTGTGTTGTTTTTCACATGCCTCTGTAATATGATCTTTAGAAAAGTCTTTAGACACGAAATATCTTCCTCACTTGCTCCAGCACGCATGCGCACAGCGTGCTGGAGCAACGATTGCGCGCTGTGCGAATGCGTGCTGGAGCAAGTGAGGAAGCTATTTCGTTCCGAAAGACGTTTCTAAAGATCATGGCATGTGAAAACCACAACAGGCCTATGCTCTATGTAAGCATAGCACCGGTATATCTCATGCCCCATTTTACCTAGAGTAATGAAACTTTGCACACATATGCCTCTCCAACTTCTGAATGGTTGGACTGAACACCATGTAACTTTGTATGCATATAAAGACACATATCGGGGGGCAAACCCTTTATTATTGGCCTGATCAAACAAAATGGGGGCGCTAGAGAGCTCATTTTCAGTTTAGCCCTAACCACCATGCTGATTTCTGCGAAACATTGTACCGTGATGCATGGGCATGCTTAATGGGGACTGGAGGAAGATGGAGCTGATTGGCCACAGGGTAACAACAAGCTAAAATGCTTAAAAATGACTAAAACGCAATCAATTGCTGTAGCGCACCCCTGTGGCCAAATGGGTTTCATATTGCTTGTATGGGTAGGTCATGGCATGCTGTACAACTAATTGGACTTTAAATCACCAGATTAAATTTTAATGTTGAAATAAGCGTTTTTGTGAAAATCCATCGCGCTTTCATCGGGGTGTAGCATGGGCCCATTTAGAGCCAATTAAAGCGGATCCGAATCACGGGACGAGTCCACGAGCCGCCCAAACATGGCCAGCCATTCACTCAAAAAATTCCCCCCATTCAGTGATAATGAGGGGAATTGAAACGGCCACATCTCCACATGGGAAGGTCACAGAGACACAGGGTTTCGACTGGCATAAAGCTCTCGACCTAACAAATGCAACAATACCAAACATATCCTGCTTGCACAGAGTCACGGAATGCATTCATCGGCAGAGGTCTGTGCTCTCTGAGCTTCATTTCTAGTTTAATATTCTATGTTGATTTGGAGTCATTGGGTTACGTGACTATTGAAACCAGGCAAGGTTCAGCCTGGCTTATGTGCGTGGCTGGCTTGTTTCTGTTCAGGACTGGTAGGATGGAAGCTAGTCATGCCACTGAAATAGCTGTGAATTGAAATGACGTAAGAATGTCTGATAAATTAAGATAGGCTTCAATGCTTCCAATGCTAATCCAGGACAATAAGAGCGGGATAGCCAGTTAGCTCATGAGCTCACAACAACTAACAGCAGCTTCCATAACATTAATGGTAGCGGTCAGTTGCTAAAACACTGATGAATCCTGTAATGTTAGCTATTTTGCTGCAATTGGTTCACCTTCTGTTTCTGGACAAAGGTAAGAGATAAAAAGATTGGAGTGAAAGGATGAACGTGTGGAGGTTTGGGGTATAGTCCCATAAAGTCATACCCACCGAGGCCTTGAACCCCAGTTTCCCGGGTGGGAGTCCAATGCTCTCACCGCTACTCTACTTGTGCAGTGGAGATCAGTAGGTTGATTTTGGTGTCCTTCTTCCAGTCCTGAGTGTGGGTTGGGGTTAGAATAAGGGTTGGGGTTGGGATAGGATCTGACCTATAACGCAAGGGGTAAAGGTTGGAGTGAAAGGATGAACATGTGGAGGTTTGGGGTATAGTCCCATAAAGTCATCCCCATCAGGGCCTTGAACCCTGTTGTCCCACATAGGAGTCCATGGCTTTCACTGCTACTCTACTTGTGCAATGGAGCTCGGCGGGGTGATTTTGGTGTGCTGGGACTACTGCCTCTTGTGGTGCCAACAGAGAAATACAGGTCAACATTCAACGGAGGGAGGGAGGGAGTGATAACTTGACAAACGCTATCCTAGGTGTGCTGGCTTACAACCATACACAAAAAAGAGATGAATTTTCCAATAAAATAATAATAATATTATTATTGTCCAGGGGAAGTCTGCAAAACAAAACAATATTTAGCCTATATAACTACTCTTTTACTTGTACATGCCTCTCTTAATTCTAGGCATGGTCACAACCACGGGAATAAATGTACAATATCAAAGGCTCCGATGATTGCAGCTTCAGCTGGCACCCGAGCATGGTGCGCATGCTGACATTGGTTGCATGCCTATCCATTGTCACACACAGCACTTTGATATCTCGCTCATGCAGTGCCTCTAATGCAGGCCAACTCACTCACTCACTCACTCACTCACTCACTCACTCACTCACTCACTCACTCACTCACTCACTCACTCACTCACTCACTCACTCACTCACTCAAATGATTGGCCTTTGTTGAAGTGTTAAAAAACACATCTGTAGCAAGAATAGGCCTACTGTAGTTCCCCTGTATGTTTTTAACATATAAAACGCCATTGCTCAAGAACCCTTCTGGTGCCTAGAACCCTCCCAACAGGGCATGCTGTGCAAGCGCACCCCCATAAAAAAGAAAAAATCACTTAGAGCTCATTAAAGCGGATCCGAATCATGGGACGAGTCCACGAGCCGCCCAAACATGGCCGGCCAAAAGTGCATTAGGTCCTCCACTCAACGTACAAAAACATTTTTTGACAATTATATTGTTTCTGAGACAATTAATCATCTAGCAAAAATTGTAATCGTTACAGCCCTACATGCAAGTGCAGTGTTGAAGCAAAGTCCCTTTGAGCTGGAGTGTAGGCATCATGCTCTTTTAGGAGTTCAACTAGAAGATCTGGAATGTTAGGAAAAACTAGTCTCGCGATGCCAGACTTTTAAGATATAGCGACTGACTCTGGAGTCTTGGGAAAACATGAATATCCAAAAACCAAAAATATGACATTTTATTTCAATGAATGCTTTATGTAGGGGTGAAACATGATAGTTGAAAATGTTTACAGTACAATTCAGATCACAAATTAAAATGTGAATTAAAATAAACCCACTGTATATTCTTATACAAATGTAAAAACCCTTCCGGTATAGTGGTCAAGCTTTAGGTAGTTCCTTTGAAATCATCTTTTTCTCTGTTAATTTCTCTAGCAGTAACTTTACAGTTCGTTTCTGTCTTCTTTCACGACCCTTGGCATTTCTCAGCTGCCTCTTCAGCTCCTCAACTCTTGCCTGACTCTCAACTATCTTATATTTGACTTGATCAAGGGGCACGTACGTTGCATCTGGTGCGTCAGGTGAGTAATCAATAGTGATTCTGAGGTAAAGCAATAGTTTACCCATGCTGATGGAGAGCTAGCTTTTCATCGGCGTAGCTGGTTAAAATGGCGTCTGTCCCGTGGGAGACCAGGGTTTGAATTCCACCCTGGGTGTGGCGAAACATATAGATTACAACAGCTCCCTCCTCAACACGGAATGAGTCATATCTGTAAGAAGACATAACATAGCTGGAAACCTCACTTCTTAGACCACAATACTGTGGTCGTTATCCTTACAGTATGTGTAGATGAGATTGTGTGGGACCGAAAAGCTTGATTTGTAATATTTTACATTACATCACATTGCAGTCATTTAGCAGACGCTTTTATCCAAAGCAACTAACAATAATTGCATTTACCGTAAAAAAAGCCAATGTACTACTACTTGCCAGAACTCACAAGTGCATCTCCTATCTAAAACAACTGACTAAGAGCATAATCTAGTGCTGAAGGCAAATTGCAAGAATAGCAATCTAAAATATAATAGGTGCTTAAAGGTACCCAATGTAATGTAATATGTAATATTTAAAAGGCAACGTTTTTGTGTGTTGGCTGTAAGCCGACACACCAAGGAGAGGGAATCCTTTTTGTCCATGCTTCTTGCGTCTTTCTTGCGGCATGTTGTTGACCTGCAATTCCATTGCTGCTACCACAAGATGCAGTGGTCCCAGAACATCAAAACCAAAAGACTCCACTGACCCCTACATGCGTAGTTTCTCTCCCTATCTGCGTGTGTGTACGGGGTGTGCAGGGGGGGGGTTGGGGGGCATTGGGAGTAATAACAATGTCAGAGAAGACCCTGTGCAAGACCCCACGGTACGCTACTGCATTATAGACAGACAGTCCTCATTACAATAGGAGTAGGACACTTCAAATCCTATAGTAATTAATTTTTGTATAGGATGTGATGCACCAGTCGCTCTACGCCTATGTGGTTTATTTTCAGTGATTAGACTGACTGTTGACTGGCACAGCTTTAGGTGGTGATGGAGAAATGAGCTTAATGTATTGATGCTTTTTTGTGCGTGACTTACAGTGCAAGCGCACCTAGTATAGCGTTCGTCCGGTCATCACTCCCTCCCTCCCTCCCCTCCGTTACTGCGGACAATGTTGGCCTGCATTTCTCTGTTGGCACCACAAGAGGCAGTAGTCCCAGCACACCAAAATCAAGAAGGACACCAAAATCAACCCGCTGATCTACACTGTACAAGTAGAGTAGTGGTGAGAGCATTGGACTCCCACCCTGGAGACTGGGGTATAAGACCCGGTGGGGATGACTTTATGGGACTATACCCCAAACCTCCACATGTTCATCCTTTCACTCCAACCTTTACCCCTTGCCTTATAGATCAGATCCTGTCCCAACCCCAACCCATATTCTAACCCCAACCCACACTAGGGACTGGTAGAAGGACACCAAAACCCACCCGCCGATCTCCACTGCACAAGTAGAGTAGTGGTGAGAGCATTGGACTCCCACCCAGGAGACCGGAGTTCCTGGTGGGGATGACTTTATGTTATCATCAGTATAACTGCGTTAGCCACTGACCGCTACCATTAATGTTATGGAAGCTGCTGCTAGTTGTTGTGAGCCCATGAGCTAACTGGCTATCCCGCTCTTATTGTACTGGATTAGCATTGGAAGCATTGGAACTGATGTGTCCAGGTGACAAGACCTATCTTTATTTATCAAACATTACCGTCCTACTAGTCCCGCACAGAAACAAGCCAGCCAACACATATAAGCCAGGCTTGACCTGGCCTGGTTATATATACAATGTGTGTGCCATTGTGATACTGTATGTGTGTGCAGTCCGAGCCTACAGTACAGTCAGCGGTCATGTGCGAGTAATGCAAAAGGTTCAAAGTCAGAGGGCAGAGAGTCAGATGGAGGAACGGACCGGGTTTACCTCACCATCTCTCCTTAGTATTGGGTCAACAGAGTGTGCGTGTGTGTATGTATGAGAGAGCAAGATTAAAGTTGGCAGGTCACAGCAGTCAACATTATGTCTGGTAGCATAGCGGACACTACGTGCAGAGACAGAGGTAGGCAGTTCAACTATTAATAACTCATGGCACTAACCAAATTGGGCAAGCAGTTTGCCACTATCAATGCCAAAACTGTTTTACAGTCTGATGCCAGACGCTCCTTTGTCCCAGCTGCATCAGACTGTATAACAGTGCCTGAGCATTCTATGTGTCATGGAGGTGTGCATGTATGTATGTATACATGGGTATTACTAGATATACCTAAACAGCCTGTATGTATGTATGTATGTATGTATGTATGTATGTATGTATGTATGTATGTATGTATTGTGATAGTATTTTAGACTGGTCTATGCCAAAGATTTACCAAGATACGTTCAAAGGTTGAGTCTGTTTTATTGTGGAAAACATTACGAGCGCAAGGACTTCCTGACAAACGCAGCAAAGGTGGTTCAGTCAGAGAAGTGAAGTCCATGGGTATTGCTGTCGCTTATATGCAATCAAAACAAAGGTACAGTGCTTCCAGGATGTGATTGGCTACTGCATTGTACATATGAATGACAGGCGTGGCCAAGAGTAAAGACATGTGACATGAGAAAATGAATGGCAGGCGTGGCCAAGAATAAAGACATGTGACATGAGAAAAGGCGGTAGTTTCTAAGAGGGACAAAGGAACAATGGATGGTTATTCTGGAGCAGACAGATGGCCTTCTGGAAGCCATTTTGTATGTTAGCACAGCCATGTGAATACTTGGGGGGAGGTGATGAATTATAAAGACAAAGGTTTAAGGTGTTTGGATGTAAATTCCTGGACAATCCCTCATTTGTGCCTGAACAGGCACACAAAAATAAAATATAAAATCCAAACACAGTGTAAACAGTCAGCTATGCTATACATGTGGAAAGGAAATAATCTCTCCACTAGGTGGAGCAAAAAAAAAAAAAAAAATTTTTTTTTTTTAAATTATTTTCTTTCAACGTGCAAAATCACACACCAAAACCCCTTGCTTCAGAAATTTGACAGGAAAAAAGATAAAAAGATGACATGATTATATACTATTTATAGTCTAAGAGTGGACAACCATTCACCAAAAAACAAACTTGATTTAACAAGGCAAAAAAAAGATAAAATGGTTACCAGTGTAAGAGGGGCAAAAAACCTCTTGGTCAATTTAGAGGAAAAACCCAAACCTATTTATCAACTCATGTTTCAACAATTGCAACTCTTGTAAACAAATATGATATTTTCCAGATTATTTCAAAGTTCATTCACTCTTGTGAATAATCGCATGTGATGTCCTATGGAACATAAGATTCCATGTGTGCGTCTCTGAATGTTTAATGTAGGTTCCAGTGTGTGTGATCAGAGGTGCAGTCCGATTGCTCATCAGAGGAGAATGTCATCTGGGGAATGCAAGGCGTCTTCTCTTCTAGATCGCAACTTCGATGTCGCGTTGCTTGAAATCAGTTATGTTCAATGTTAGTGTGTGCAGGTGTGTGTGCGTGTGTGGTGCATCTTGTGAGGAGGTGACCAGCAAGGTCATTTTTCCTCCGATTCCTCGTCAGAGGAGAGGACAGTGTGATGGCCCATGGTTTTGGCCTCTGAGCCCTCTGGTTCAGCTGCATTCTGATCTCCTGGTGTTTGCGATCCCCTGGTGGACCGTCCTCTGCTGCTTGGACCCGTCGGCAATGGCTTGCATGGGTCCACGAAGTCCTCTCAGATCGCTGTCTGCGTGATGAGTAGAAACTGGTACGGCCCGAGCCACCTCGGCGAGTTCCAGCTCCTTCGTCTGTGGTCGTGGACCAGGACCCAATCCCCAGGAGAGATGTGATGCAGGAACCCCTCCTTAGCCTCAGGAAATGGCGGTCCTCACTCTGTTGGAGACATCTGTTAACATCCTCCGCCACCCCTGTTTTTGAAACATGATCTGGCCCGTGGGCTAGTTTGAAAGCATAATGAAAACATGAACGAGGTAGTACAGGTTTGTCATTAGGCCCTAGATACAGGTTAGTTTGGTGGTGGAAATGTGCGTTTAGTCCTTCATTTCTTTTTCTCCGCAGGTGGAGCAGATGCTTGTAGGTCAGAAATGTCTGCCAGGGACAGTGGAGGAATCTTGTCAGGGTCTGTGGATGGTACAGAGAGTATAGAAAGCACAGGGGAGGAAGCAGAGACAGCTGCAGCTTTTGCAGCGAGCTCTCGGAGGGTGAGGAGGGAGTCCCTGTCCTGGTTCAGCAGGGTGAAGGTGCGGTGGGACACCACACAGCCAGGGCGCCAGCAGCACGTACAGGCTCTTGAACTGAACCCGGTCCATCCCTGTACTGCTCCACGTAGGGTCGGCCCGGGTCGTGCTGCTGGAGGGCTCACCTCGGCGCTCCCGCTCCCCCAGCACAGGCTGATGAAGTGCTCCGTCTGTGGATCCACAGATGAGAGAGACAAACAGAGACAAAACAGAAGAGCAAAAGGAGAGTCCTCTGGTCTGGTTTCCCTGTTCCCCCTGTTCCCCTCTTTGGTCAGGAACGGTTATTCAAAATCTGTTGGAGATTCTCAGAAACATGGTTAAGCGCAAGCTCCTGCTTTGGGGAAAAAATGTTGTTATTCAGTCAGGAAAGCTTAAACAGGGTGTCTGTTCAAGTGTCATTTTAGAGCCAGTCTGCAGTAGCCTACAGTGACATCAGGGGCAGCGTTAGAATGACTTCAACACGCCCAGTCCCCAGTCATGATCAAGGCAATTGGATTTGGCTCTAGCATTTCTCTCGCGATTTTATGAAAATAAAATAAAATAACCCACATTCTCGTCTCAACAAAACAACACCCCCTAAGGGTGAAAGCAAAAATTTCCTGAAGTCAGGATAAAAAATAGAGATGGGGCAAAGAAAATGACACTAAAATGAACTGGCTTCATTTACAATTAACTAATCAAAAACTCCATCAAAGCTTCATTTGTATAGCTAAAATTTGTATATCTAAACCCTCCCTCTTCTGCATTTGAGGACAGAGTATTTGGGCACTGCTCCTGTTTCATACTTATCTGTCGCTCACAGTGAGTTGGTGACATGGCGTTGGTCTGCATCTCACGAACCCCAGATCGCCCATCTGTAGGGAAACAGGCCAGTAACCTCCGGTGTACGTGCCCGTCTCCTGGTTCGGCATTCACCCATCACTCCCGGAACGACAGTTGTCTGTAAAAAACCACTCAGAAAAAACACTCAGGCCCGATGAATGTGCCTCAAACTATAAACATGAGATATTTAACATAACCATTTAAAAAATATAATTGGGTTATGAGATGCTGCATTCAGATTAAGACACTAGCAACCCTTATCTATTCCCCCCACTATTATGCACAAACCTTATGTCTTAAGCTACATATCAGAAAGAGAGACAAAACAAACAACAGTTAAACAGACCAACAGCAGGTTCTAATGTCCCCAGGAAGGCATGATCCAGGCTCCTCAAAGACCTGCCGCCCAGGGTCCATAGCACCTGAAAATTAAGACTCAAAACACAGACTGGGTTCAATAGCAGAGGAGAAGGCCTAGAGCCAACTCCTCAAAACACACATTCAAAACCCTGTCAGACTTTTGAGTTCTCCACTATTACCTAAAAGATCTGCTCAGAAACATTAACAGCAACTTAAGACTCAAAGGCTCTACATCTATTTCATCCTGCCACCATTATCTTAAAAAAAAAAAAATCTCTCTATCTTGGCCAGTTAAAATCTCCCTTAAAAAATCTCTATCTTGGCCAGTTAAAATCTCCCTTATGGGTTGTTCAAGTGAACTCCAGCAGGTGGCGCTCGACCCCAAAATCGGAGGCTCTTCCTTCCGGACCTGTTCGGACAAATACCTCGTAGAAAGGGGCGCGCTTAACCCGTAGAGAGAAAAGGCGTGGCTAATGGCGCAACAAGTCGAGGGGGGAATCTAATTTTAAATCAGAGTTATTCTGCTGGGGAAATGGTGGAGAGACTGTTTGCTGAATCTCCTTATCTTTCCTTCCTGACCTAAAAAAAAAAAAAACTCTCTCGTTCTACTCTCCCAAATCTTAAAAACAGACCAGTCTAGAGAATTTACAGTCTTTTCCCTTAACCCTCTAGCTGAGCCCGAATCTTAGAATTTAACACTAAAATGTCAGATGTGGATGTAAGAAATCAAAAATGCTTTAGCACATAACGAAATTCTGCCAACAAACGCTCGCAGAGTAATGCTTCAGCGCAACAATCTCCTCAGGCTAGCAGTAGAATCCTGTGACCTCCTCTAGCCCTATGTTATTAGCCGGGGTTACATTGACACCTAGTGGTGATCCCAAAATGTTGCATGTATGACCCGGAAGTTGTCTTTGGCAGCGCGGGGAAATTTAAAGAAACAAATCCCAAATAATCACGACGCAGCCTAAAAACCCCAAAACAGCAACGAAAGGAAACCTTATGGTTAACTCACGGCGGGAAAGAATACAATTTCGAAAGAAACACACATTAAGACACATTAAATTCGCTTAGTACTCACTCAGTCAGGAATCTCTTTGTTCTCCCTCTGGCTCAAGGCGGATCACCGGGAGTTGTTTTCCGGCGTCTCCTAGGCAACCAGTTAGCTAGCCTACTGGGAATCTAGCAGAAATTTTAACAGTCTAAAAAGTGTACAAAACAATACTTTACCTGGATCCATGGCGCGCATAACAAACAATAATCAAGAGCCGAGGCTCAAACAGTGAACACATAAGACGACCAACCCCCCGTGCACATGCAAGAGAGAACGTAGCAGACACACGGGAACGCAAACAAAGGACGACCAAACGACGACCAAAAACGACTAATATACGACTTAACACACAAACATGAAACAAAGGCCCACGTTTACAACAAATCATTCTCGGCTGCACTAGCAATTTGGTCCAGGCTAAACCTTCCGTTTAGATCCTACCAAATATGTACAGCTTTGGTCAAAGCTAACGCTCGTTAGGTCTACCAATCTGATCAAAGCTAACTTCTCGTTAGGTTTACCAATCTGGTCAAAGCTAACTTCTCGTTAGGTTTACCAATCTGATCAAAGCTAACTTCTCGTTAGGTTTACCAAACCACCCGGGATCAAATGGGAAAACGTTTCTCCAAGAAACGCGGATTGGAAACACCAATCACTCCCTGTAGCTACTTTTCTGCGGTTTTAATCTCATCCGCGACCGGCCAAAAGGGAAGCCTGTTCTGAACACTGCTTATACCCTCGTAACGAAACAAGGACGAAGTCAAAGGACAATACGATATAAATATATATATTGCTGTTCACATCTCCTTGGATAGTTACTTACTTAATACCCACGCTGGGGTTTCCTGTTTTCAACCAATCCAGACCAACACAACTGAACCAAATCAAGGCAAATACAACTCAGAACCACAAGAGGGTTCGTTTAAACGTACCTGTGCGCTTCAAGAATCCAGTGGTAGAACTGAGGAAATAATCTCGGCTGGCGCTCTAGCGCAAGAGAGAAAATTGATTTTCCAACGCCCACTATGGACCGACACGTCTGCCGATCAGTCCTATCCACTGGAATCCCGAAGCAAACGCAGGCAGTGCTCCCATTCCCGTTCGCCAAACTGTGATAGTATTTTAGACTGGTCTATGCCAAAGATTTACCAAGATACGTTCAAAGGTTGAGTCTGTTTTATTGTGGAAAACATTACGAGCGCAAGGACTTCCTGACAAACGCAGCAAAGGTGGTTCAGTCAGAGAAGTGAAGTCCATGGGTATTGCTGTCGCTTATATGCAATCAAAACAAAGGTACAGTGCTTCCAGGATGTGATTGGCTACTGCATTGTACATATGAATGACAGGCGTGGCCAAGAGTAAAGACATGTGACATGAGAAAATGAATGGCAGGCGTGGCCAAGAATAAAGACATGTGACATGAGAAAAAGGCGGTAGTTTCTAAGAGGGACAAAGGAACAATGGATGGTTATTCTGGAGCAGACAGATGGCCTTCTGGAAGCCATTTTGTATGTTAGCACAGCCATGTGAATACTTGGGGGGAGGTGATGAATTATAAAGACAAAGGTTTAAGGTGTTTGGATGTAAATTCCTGGACAGTATGTATGTATGTATGTATGTATGTGTACTCCTAGACGTACAGTATATACTTGTATAGTTATATTTATACAGACTGAATGTATGCAGGTACATAGCCTACTGTATATATCTTATTCTATTGCTGCACAGCTACTGTACATATGTTTTTCCTGTTTCCCTGTTATTAGGGGTCCAAGCAGCCGCTACTGCGGCTGGAGCCTTATTGCCCTAAGTTCTTTCTTTCTTTCTTTCTTTCTTTCTTTCTTTCTTTCTTTCTTTCTTTCTTTCTTTCTTTCTTTCTTTCTTTCTTTCTTTCTTTCTTTCTTTCTTTTTCTCCCCTAACAGCTGTATGCTCAAAACTCACAAAAATTGGCAGGTGGTTTGCACATCCCACCCACTACTCAGGCACATAAAATGGCACTCATTGACCTCAAGGTGGCGCTATAACAATCATGTTTACATTTTCACAATTATCTCAAGAACGACTTGGTATACAATCAAAATCCTTACAGAATTTTAATCCATTAATTAATTTGCATCTTTACTCCAATGGCTCTAAAGATGTAACATTTTGGGACTTTTATTCAATTTTCTCAAAAACCTATTTCGACGAACTCGTCGGAGACCATTGGACCAATCGTCCCGAAAATTTGGCAGGATCATCTACGGACTTCGCTGATCTAAAGTTACCAAATCAATTTTTATACTTTGATCCATTTTGAGATGACGCATCTTTAAACCTGCTGCTCAAATATCCAATATGTGCAAAATAAATACAAAAAGTAGGTTATATATTCAACTTAAGTTAACAGAATTCATAAGTCATCCCATCAAAACCTTTTAGCCATGTCTCTATTTTTCTCTTCGCAAAGTGCTTGGACCCCGATCATTGCCGCTTGCGGCTATATTTCTCCTTATTATGCTACTACCCCCTTATCTTATCTAGTGTCTTTTTCCGTTACTCTGTATCTAGTGTCCTTTTTCTTTCAAACCTTGCTGTAATTTCCAAATTTCCCCCTGGTGGATCAATAAAGTATCTATCTGTAGTATCTGTAGTATCTTTTCATTTGAATGGGAAGTGCTGAGACGTTGAGAGGCTCAGTGAGACTCATTCTGCAGTGAACGTTTAAAAGCTCAGGCTGCAGAATGAGGGTTATTTGTTTGTACACAACCTCCAATATCTGTCTATTGTTGTTACAAGATCTTTACTTGATTAGGCCATTAACATTATTTCTGATTCTTATAGCTAAAATTTCAATGGAAAGTACAAATAAATATGCCGATAGAGGGCAGCCTTGTCTTACTCCTTTGGAGAGTGTAATTGCGTCAGAGATATGCCCATTATTAATGATTCTGCTACAGGGGTTTTGATAAAGAACGTGTACCCATTTAATAAAAGTCTCCCCAAAATTTTACATTTGTAAACATTGATATATGTATGTCCACTTGATTGTATCAAAGGCCTTCTCGAAGTCAGCTATAAATACCAATCCAGGCAAGTTTTTTTCCTCATAATATGCGCTACGATCGGATTGTTGCTGACGAATGACGACGACAATATTCTCGGCACCAACAACGATCGTAGCGCAGAGAATGAGCCGGAGAATAGCCAGTCTGCGCGCTGGCCTGTGCGCATGCGTGCTGGAGCAAGTGGGGAGAGGCGTGTAAAGATCATATTACAGAGGCTAAAGACCCCGTATTTGAAAACATCAACAATGCCTCGCGTTGAGGAATCTCAACTGTCGATTCATTCAATCTGATTGATGAAAACAACCGTTTAGCGGCCGAAAATAGATTTTGAGAAACTGCATTCTCGGTGCCCCGATCACCGTCATTACATGGATATACTGGCTCGCGCTGGATTTTAAATTTCTTCTACCGGCCTCCGAACTACACAAAAGTGATCTCGGTGAGTCAAACTTCTTATAATATGTCGTAAATAAGGTCCAGGTTGTCAAAAACGAGCATTGCCCTTTAAGTGAACTTAAATTACATGAATACAGCAAAATTAATTCATAATACCTTAGACAACTTGTGACAAGACAACTTACATTTAAAATATGAATATAGATCAGTCAACCAAGGCTTTGTTTGTGTTCAGTCGGGTGATGTGGATATCAACAGTAGATATTATAACCAAGGTATCAACCTTCATTGCTCAAGATGGAAAGTCACTGTAGCTACTGAGCTGTATGGAATAGCACAGGATACAATGTGAGGCAAAAATTGACCTTGGCTTTAAAGTACAGGTTAGGCTTATCTGGGACACAGGAACAATGGCCAGTGAAATGGGCCCTTATATAATAAGGATAAACCTGTTATTAACACACACTTATGCCCTTCCGATAACAAAGCAAGCCTATCCTCTCACTGCTACTCGGCAGCAATGGGTTATATTAAGCATAGAAAATATGAAGTCATCATTTTGGGCTTTAGTACACAGACTAGTTAAAGCATAACTGGTGCTTCTATTAGAGCTTTGCTATGATTCAAATCTCACAGTATGATTTATTCAGTCTGTCACTGTAATTATGTTTTTGAAGTATTCAGTTCATCTTTCATTGCTCTTATACCTTGTCATTCATTTGACCCTGAAACATCAGTGAAACGAAGCCTCAATATTGACTTATTTAATTCCACAGTGCAGGCCTGACTGCTCCTCCTCCTACTCCTCTTCCTCAGATCATGGCAGACTTTGACATGGTTCTGAAGTGCTGGGGCACAGTGGAGGCTGACTATACCACATACGGAGGTCTGGTTCTGACTGGGTCAGTGGGCGATGAGGTAGTTGTAGTGACTCGGGCTGGTAAACTGGTCATGGGTTTATTAATGACACACTAAGAACTGAACAGGTTGTTGCTCTCTCTTCCTCTCTCTCCTCACAGTCTATTTGCGGCCTACCCAGACACCCAGAAGCTGTTCCCTAAGTTCGCGGGCATCGCCCCGGGCGACCTGGCTGGCAACGCGGACATAGCTGCCCACGGCGCCACAGTGCTGAAGAAACTGGCCGAGCTGCTCAAGGCCAAGGGCAACCACGGTGACATCCTTAAACCACTGGCCACCACCCATGCCAACAAGCACAAGATGAGGACTGACCCCTCCTCTTCCTCTTCAAGCCTCTCATCTTCTATCTCCTGTGCATTCATATTGAATCTCTTGAGTTGACCATTTGGTTCAACAGCTTACTGTATCTTGAGTGTCTTGAAAAAAAATATCTTATCCAAAATAATAATCCTCACCCCAGCTCATCACTGAGATCATCGCCAAAGTCATGGGTGAGAAGGCCGGGCTGGACGCCGCAGGGCAGCAGGCCCTCAAGAAGGTGATGGTTGTGGTCATCGCCGACATCGAGTCGACCTACAAGGAGCTGGGCTTCGCTGGCTAAACGAACGTCAGGGGTCACACTAGAGAAAAAACAGCAGCAACGTCTGCTTAGTTTTATCGCCTGAGGTAAAGTGGGAAAGGGTGGTGTTGAGTCCATATATCAAGTGCAAAGATATTGAAGAACTCAATTCCAAGTTTTGTTTTGCCAATGAGCTTACAGAATGTGATAAATCAAAATGCAATGAATTATCATGTTGTGGTTTTCTTTCTGTGGATTATTGTCTGTTAAACTTGTAGTTTGCTTACTAAATATTCAGGTAATTTCCATTGCAACATGATAAGCACAGTAGCATTGTCAGAATCACATAAAAACAATAAACATTCTTTGTATGCTTTGTATTGTCATGTCCTGCATTTGGTGAGTTTATTACTAACTATGGGACAATAATTAATCACATGGATTGATGTGTGACTCACGAATACCCCAAAGACGTGCATACACCAGGACAGACACTCTTTATGGTGGGGGTGGGTCTATTTGGGCAGTGACCTCATTTGCACTCTGCTTTGAGTTCAAGCTCAAGTTCATTGTCATGAACTTGATAAAAATGCTTGTGTCATTGCCAGTAATTAAATTCTCAGAGCCAACTCAACTTTGCATGTGTGAAAATAAGGCATAAGAAAAAAATAAGGCATAAAATAAAACAATACATATATAAAAATGTATAAAAATGTTTACCTAAAGAAGAATAGAGAATATAATATGGAGAATAACAGTGCAACCCTGCAATAAAATAAAAGCTAGGAGAGATCACTTCTCGAAATTAATTTCTAGGAATCATAACAATTCCAGGGCGCTTTTTTCAACAATTGATAGCCTCATAAATCCTGCCCCCTACACACCTTCTGAAGAAAAATAACCGTCTGATAAATAAAGATGGGTCTTTTCACCTGGACACATCACTTCCAATGCTTCCAATGCTAATCCAGCACAATGAGAGCGGGATAGGCAGTAAGCTTATGGGCTCACAACAACTAGCAGCTTCCATAACATTAATGGTAGCGGTCAGTGGCTAAAGCAGTTACACTGATGATAACAAAGTCATCCCCACCAGGAACCCCGGTCTCCTGGGTGGGAGGCCAATGCTCTCACCACTACTCTACTTGTGCAGTGGAGATCGGCGGGTCGGTTTTGGTGTCCTTCTTCCAGTCCCTAGTGTGGGTTGGGGTTAGAATATGGGTTGGGGTTGGGACAGGATCTGATCTATAAGGCAAGGGGTAAAGGTTGGAGTGAAAGGATGAACATGTGGAGGTTTGGGGTATAGTCCCATAAAGTCATCCCCACCAGGTCTTCAACCCCAGTCTCCAGGGTGGGAGTCCAATGATCTCACCACTACTCTACTTGTGCAGTGGAGATCGGCGGGTTGATTTTGGTGTCCTTCTTGATTTTGGTGTGCTGGGACTACTGCCTCTTGTGGTGCCAACAGAGAAATGCAGGCCAACATTGTCCGCAGTAACGGAGGGAGGGAGTGATAACCGGACGAAGGCTATACTAGGTGCGCTGGCTTACAGCAACGCACAAAAAAGCATCAATACATTAAGCTAATTTCTCCATCACCACCTAAAGCTGTGTCAGTCAACAGTCAGTCTAATCACTGAAAATAAACCACATAGGCGTAGAGCGACTGGTGCATCACATCTAATACAAAAAATAATTACTATAGGATTTGAAGTGTCCTACTCCTATTGTAATGAGGACTGTCTGTCTACAATGCAGTAGCGTACCGTGGGGTCTTGCACAGGGTCTTCTCCGACATTATTATTACTCCCAATGCCCCCCAACCCCTCCCCCGCCTGCACACCCTGTACACACACGCAGATAAGGAGAGAAACTACGCACGTAGGGGTCAGTGGAGTCTGGTGGGTCCTAGAACCGGGTAAGCCAGGACCAACGAAGCACGATTTTTTGGGGGGTGCGCTGTCAAAGCATGCCCTGATGGTTTTCACAACACCAGAAGGGCGCTGAGCATTGGCATTTATATGTAAAAACATACAGGAAAACTATAGTAGGCTACTGATGTCAACAAAGGCCAATAATTTGAGAGCGAGCGAATAAGAGGGCAATATTAAGGCCGAAACAACCAAGCTTTTAGGGACACACTAAACAAACTACAGAGCCATTATGACAACAATGGCCAAGCACCACAAAGAGAATGACAGGACAATAAAATACACCCCCTTAGGACACAGCACTCAATAGCCTACTCCCCTACTTCACTAATCAGTGTTTAGGCTACTAGCCTACTAGGCTACTAGGCGTATTAGCCCACCGCTCCAGGTCTTGATTTGGTTTGGTTTGACTTCCGTGAGCTAGAATCATTTTATCTGGCCTACAATGTTATGTGTGAATAACGAGCTAGTAAGACCGGTGTCAACGGACGGTAACGTGAACTGTATTTTCATGAAGACTACAGTAGGGGGCGACGGAGCACTACCAAAATGCTAAACATGGATGAAAATGAAGCGATATGGCAGAATACAAGACGCATTTAAGTCAAAAACAGTCTGAAAGTCGATTTCAGGCTTCCCCTTATGGTGGGCCTACAATGTTATGTGTGAATAACGAGCTAGTAAGACCGGTGTCAACGGTCCGTAACGTGGACTGTATTTTCATGAAGACTACAGTAGGGGGCGACGAAGCACTACCAAAATGCTAAACATGGATGACAATGAAGCGATACGGCAGAATACAAGACGCATTTAAGTCAAAAACAGTCTGAAAGTCGATTTCAGGCTTCCCCTTATGGTGGGCCTACAATGTTATGTGTGAATAACGAGCTAGTAAGACCGGTGTCAACGGACCGTAACGTGGACTGTATTTTCATGAAGACTACAGTAGGGGGCGACGGAGCACTACCAAAATGCTAAACATGGATGAAAATGAAGCGATATGGCAGAATACAAGACGCATTTAAGTCAAAAACAGTCTGAAAGTCGATTTCAGGCTTCCCCTTATGGTGTCAAAACGATGGCTTTGGATTTGTATGGGTAAGCCAGGATTACCCTGGCTTATAGGAGCAATCGCCACTGGTAGGGGTACCAATAATTTGCAACACTTGGGACAATTTAATTGTTCCTATCAAAACGTAAACAACTATAATTCCGCACCAAAACGAAGTCCATTAGGCTACGACAACTCGTGCTCAAACACCACAACGCCTTTTATTAAACTGAAATAGCCCTGCCAGTGCTAACCATCTCTGGGCTACTGTATGTAACATAATAACATCGCATTCATAAGCCATCGTTCTGACACCATAAGGGGAAGCTTGTCAACGACATGTGACAACAGGTCCTTATCTCTCACATAGCAGCAAATTCACACACATTGCCAACATGATCAATCTGAAATGCATACGGTTGCGTGTCCACCGACAAGCTGTATTTTAGGGCGCTATAGGGACAAGAAAATAACTTACCTGATATAAAATGGGCACCGCAAACGCAGGCATTTCTGATTATGTCCTCAGTCCAGTACGTAGGCTATGCTTAGCCACAGGCGACTCCATTTCTGAAAAGGCCGGTTTCCTCTTGAAACGAATAAAGTTTGTCACTAGAGCGCCTATTTGTAGCCTACACCCGTAGACGCAACAGCCAGACATATTGATGGTATATAAAATACGAGTCTTTGCACTAAAATGCAGCTCGCTCTGAACTCGTCTGTCTCCACCTGCTTCTGTTCCAAGAATGCCCGTGCATACATAGCTGGGTCTATAATGAACAAATATATGACCCACGCTCTATTTTAACAAATGCTGGGTTTTGAAGCCTCGGCGCTACCAATAAATAACTTATTTAGACACGTTTTGTCCGAGTGAAATTATTTTTCCGAGGTAGTCTTCTTCTGTGGTCGTGGCGGTGCTTTGAAGCTTCAACCCAGCATTTGTTAAAATAGACCCTTTTGCTTAGGTAAGTGAAGTTTCATGTTTATCTGACACTTGTAGGCTAAATATGAGCGCCTCTCCAACTAGGCCGACACCGATTTCTTTTGACGGAAAAGTGAATGGACCAGCAAAGGACTGACAACGGGACTGAGAAGGGCTACATTTCAACCAGACATTCCAGTGAAACCAGGTAGTCAAAATAACTTACCTGATATAAAATGGGCACCCCAAACGCAGACATTTCTGATGATTTCCTCAGTCCAGTCCGTACGCTTAATAATGGCGATTTTGTCTGTCTTCCTCTGCTACTGTTTCAAGAATGCGCGCGCATACTTGTGCTGACAAGGCTGTAAAAGGGTCTATAATTAACAAATATGACCCACACTCGTTACATAACTTCTATAACATCCAGTGACAAAATATATCATGGTACCTTGGTATGTCCACACCAAGGATTGAACTCACAACCTTCGCGGTGATAGGCAGCGCACATGGAGGTATAATATAAACAGCGCACTATCCACTCGGCCACCGCTGACCTGGGAAATCTGTGGACTCTTTTTGTTTTGATGTTCTGGGACCACTGCCTCTTGTGGTAGCAACAGTAGAACTGCAGGTCAACAACAACAAGAAAGAGGAAGGGAGCGACAAATAGGATTCCCTCTTCTTGGTGGTTGGCTTACAGCCAACACACAAAAATAGCCCATGGGCCCTGGATGGTATCTTGTGATACGGACATGATTGCAGTATCAAACTGTATGTTGTTACCTCCGCCTTGAGAGAACGTGCTAAAAAGTAAATATTTCACTGTGGAGTTAGAATACTACTTCCCACTGACCACCACTGCTCACAGATGTAAAGTATGTTGACACAAATAATAGGAACATATATCTGTATCTACATGATATGTATCAACTTATTATTATTGGTCTAGAAGAGATCAGACCTGAGAGTAACAGACTCTAGCTCCTTCGGTAGGATGTGTGTGCCTTCAAACCAGTAGGTTTGAGTTCAAGCCCAGGGAAGGGCAACATGTAAATAATGTAGTTTTCTTATATATTATAGTGATTGTGTTTTGTTTTAGTTTTTTGTAAATTATGTACATAGTTTAAATCATGTATATAGTTTAATAAAAGTGCTGCTCCTGTTGGCATCACTGCAATGCTTGGCATGAGAAGTCATGTAATCTTCCCAGTGTGACGTATGCCACACACATTTCAATTTCTTTATTGGATTTTCAATCAAAGATACAAATCAATATCAAAATCCAACAGTAGCAAGAGTCACACAACGCAGTGCAAGATCACATTCACATAATGTAGTCCCAGCAGGGAGATCAAAGCTATTTATGGATATAGGTAACAGCGTATTTTCCATATGAAATGACTGCCAATGATGGCAGACACAGAACACACACACACACATACACACGCACACACACACAAACATGCACAATTAATAAAAAATGTACATATAACTAGGATGAGCATCCCATAGATGGAACACTCAACAACTAATTAGAATGCTGGGCTGTCATGATCAAAATTCTTCTATGACATCTAGAACAATTCTTCTATGACATCATAACAAAAACAGCTATAGATTCATACAGTAACATCACCCTGGAGTGCATTCACTATTGAATTTCCGGTGAACATTTCTGACTTTTCTGATGGCTTTTCAGCATTTAAAGCTTCTTATTGAAGTTGCTCTCTTAGTGGCGGTGATCAAGATTGATCCTTCAGACATCAAGGCCTTCAGAGATACCCTGATGTCTTCCATACTGCCTAAACAGTGGGCTGCCTCTCCACCTGGACCGCGTCACCCACGACTTCCACTTGACTTTGACCTTGCCTCCTTCACTGGTCTTCAAACTGTGACAGAGACAACTGACGCCCACCAGATGGAGACCAGCAGGTTCTGGGTCTGGAACTATATGGAGACCAGCAGGTTCTGGGTCTGGGACCATATGGAGATCTGCAGATTCTGGGTCTGGGACCTGTTAGTTAAGACCTTAGCGAAAAAGACATCCAACGCCCACCAGAGGACCAGAGTATCCCTGGTCACTCCCATGATCAAAAGACCGACCAGGATCAGGGCTCTGGACAGTGGCACACAGTCCTGGGACCTCTCGGCTAAAATAGTCCTTGCTGTGGGAGTTATGGCCCTAGGAGCCACAATTGTCTGCCTTCTAGGAAGAATTCATTAGGGGCAGCCATAAAGGTAGACTGGGCCACCATGGAAGGGACTGAGGATACAAGGGGTGCAGACTAGCGTTCGTTGGCGTTCTGACATATAATTCGCCATAAAGTAAGATTCTAGTTCATCTGGAAAGGCTTTTTTAAATATTTAGCGTAGAACTATTTAGTCGCAGCACATACGTGTGTAAACTTCCGCAAACTAGGTAGCCTAGCAACATAAACAATAACAATAGCTACCGTAAGTTGTTCTGCTTCCTGAATCCCCTCTGCGGATTGATCTACACATCTACAACGGTCGTTTAATACAAGTCAATGGATTTCATAAAATGATCAATAAAACCCTACAGGATTCATACTTTGCGGCGAATTTGATGTCAGAACACCAACGGACACCAATTACCCCCTCAGTGAGCTTCTTGTCTTTGAAATCGAGAGTTTACCATGTTTTTGAATGATTTTTCAAGGTGCCCACCCACATCCATTGTGTGACCAAAACGGTGGTAGAGCAATTATCAGACTTTCTCAAAAGTGCTAGTTTTGTCAACATTTTGATCTGAACCATTGTATATGATCATAAGTAACCTTAAAACAGGGCTAAACATGCATTTTCCCTTTACTACTCCTTTAAGTTTCAAGACTTACAGTAGTAATTGTGTTCTCCCCTCCTCAGGTTAAAAACAGAGCAAACCAGGGACTGCGACCAGACAGAGGGAAAAGACAGAAGACTGCTAACAGAAACCTCTGAAACTTTTTGTATTTAGTAAATGATGTACATTTGTAAATTATGTACATAGTTTAATAAAAGTGTCAACATGTATCCGTTATTGAGGTTTGATTGTACCCTAGGCCTACTGAATGGGCTCTGATAGCCCAGGGAGAAAGAGAGAGAGGGAGAGAGAGACCTCTGATAGCCCAGGGAGAAAGAGAGAGGGGGGAGAGAGACCTTGCCGCTTTCTTATTTCTCAATCACAGTCTGTTAATTTTTGTCCACTTACACATTCAACAACTGCACATACTGATGAAATGCATTCATGGGCAGAGGTCTGTGCTATCCAAGCACCCTTTTTAGTTTTCTATTTTTTCCCCCGCAAACATTTACAGGGTCATTTTTGTGTGTTTTGTGTGTGACACACCAAGGAGAGGGAATCCTTTTTCTCCGCACCAAAACTTAGTCCATTAGGCTACGACAACTCCTGCTCAAACACAACGCCTTTTATCAAACTGAAATAGCCCTGCTAACCATCTCTGGGCTACTGTATTTAACATAATAACATTGCATTCATAAGCCATCGTTCTGACACCATAAGGGGAAGCTTGTCAATGACATGCGACAACAGGTCCTTATCTCTCACTCAGGAAGATGAACCAGCCAAGGTCATGGAGGAAGCAGGAGATGAATAGTAGGTGATTCTTATGAAATGAAAGGCATCTTTTATTGCTATTCAGCTGCTGAGACATAGGTAGACATGTGAAACCAAAGGTGACCATGTGAAAACATACATGCAGCAGGGGCAGCAAGCTGAAGTTTTTCCCCTTGTTTTTCTTATTTTTAGGTTGGTCAGGATTAGTCAACCCATTGCTAAATCACAGTGATGTCGTCCTATCACCAACTGAAAATATTGATCTAGTGATTAGTCAACCCATTGCTAAATCACAAACTACTAAGCTATCCCATAGGAATGAGCCTATAACCATACCAGCTGGGCAAGTTGACTTTGCTAGCTACCTAACCTAGCCCTAATGATATTGCCCTGCTCGATTGCTGTGCAACATATCAACTGACCAGTTGTTAAATGTATTTCACAACACTGGTTATTCTACTCACGAGACAGTCCCAGTCAGCTGACGTTGCTTGCTGTGTGAATGCTTTTGCTACGTACGTTGTGAGGCAAGTGTTGGTGACAAGGACTAGCTAGCTTGTAGTAGCTAACCTTAGCCAAAGCACTTTGAGAGAACGTGCACAGTATCTCCAACTCCTTGGGCCTTGAGTTAGGTAGCTAACACTAGCTAGAATGTTAGCTAGCACTAGCTAATGTTAGCTAGCTATCATTGGGCTTCATTTCCTGAACTTAGCTTTAGCTTAGCGTGCAGCCAGGTTATGGGTTCCTGTTTATTTCAGATATTACTCTACATTTCAACTAGCCCTTCTCAGTCCTGTTGTCGCATTCCGCTCGCTCATGCCAGACAACAGTCAGCATTTGTTAAAATAGACCCTTTTGCTTAGATAAGTGAAGTTTCATGTTTATCTGACACTTGTAGGCTAAATATGAGCGCCTCTCCTAACTAGGCCGACACCGATTTATTTTGACGGAAAAGTGAATGCACCAGAAAAGGACTGTTGACAACGGGACTGAGAAGGGCTACATTTCAACCAGACATTCCAGTGAAACCAGATAGTCAAAATAACTTACCTGATATAAAATAAGCACCGCAAACGCAGGCATTTCTGATGATTTCCTCAGTCCAGTCCGTACGCTTAATAATGGCGATTTCATCTGTCTTCCTCTGTTACTGTAGTGAAACCAGGTAGTCAAAATAACTTACCTGATATAAAATGGGCACCGCAAACGCAGGCATTTCTGATGATTTCCTCAGTCCAGTCCGTACGTTTAATAATGCCGATTTCGTCTGTCTTCCTCTGCTACGGTTTCAAGAATGCGCCCGCATAGGCTACTTGTGCTGACTAGGCTGTAAAAGGGTCTATAATTAACAAATATGACCCACGCTCGTTACATAACTTCTACAACATCCAGTGACAAAACATGTCATGGTACCTTGGTATATCCACACCAAGGATCGAACTCACAACCTTCGCCGTGATAGGCAGCAAACTATCCACTCGGCCACCGCTGACCTGGGAATTCTGTGGAGTCTTTTGGTTTTGATGTTCTGGGACTACTGCCTCTTGTGGAAGCAGCAATGGAATTGCAGGTCAACAACACGGCGGAAAGAAAGAAGCACAGACAAAAAGGATTCCCTCTCCTTGGTGTGTCGGCTTACAGCCAACACACAAAAATGCTTTTACGTTATACACCAAGTAGGTCCCCTGGGGTCCCCCTGGGTCTGAGCTTTTAATGGTTCCTAGAGCCAGGACCAAGAGATATGGGGAGGCAGTCTTCAGTTTGTATGCCCCCAGGCTCTGGAATACCCTGCCAGAAAACCTAAGAACGACTGAAACTTTTAAGCGAGATCTTAAGACATGCCTTTTTAAATCTTGCTTTTATCATGTAGCCTTACCTGTGTTATGGTTGAATCTTCTCAAATTTTTTTTTTTTTTTACTGTTTCTTATTTTCTATTCTCTTTCATCATATATTATTCGTCCTGTTTTATTTTATTATTTTGTACTAATAAACTAAGTTTTTATTTATTTTCTTATTTGCTTGTATGAACATGTGCTATGTAAATAAAAGTGACTTTGACTTTACTATAACATGAACCACAATGCAATACTGATATATGATATACACTTAAAGTGACTAATTATGACAATGTAAAAAGTAGTACTTAGTAGAAGTTATCCTTAAAAGTTCCTACTGTATGTGTGCGGAGTAATTTTAGTGTGTGCATGCCATTGTTGCTATGTTATGTATATGTTACGGTCAATATTGTGAGAAAACGGGGAATGTGAGCTTTTCCCGGTTATTGCGCACATTCCCCGACCTCGCGGGGAATGTAGGAGAAACATGTGCGTTTCTCACATCTCCCGGGTAATGTGCACATTCCCCCGACCTTGCGGGAGATGTGAGAAATTGGTTAGTACTTCTCACATCTCCCGTACGGTCGTAGATTGTGCACATTAACCGGGAAATGCTTACAATTCCCGACCTTGCGGTAAATCTAGGAAAGCGCAACCATATGCAAAACTTCTGCGCAGCCTTGTGGTGGGAGAGGGCTTATGTGACGCCTCAGAGGGCGTGCACCATAAGAGGCACCCACGGTAGTTGGGCTAACGTTACTGGCGAACACCTGTCACCTGTGAGAGATTTTTCGTCTTTTCGTCTGTCTTTCGGCTAGCTAACGTGTAGGGTTCCTTTGGAGGTTCCCACCTTCCTGTTGTTGCAATGTTCCTTTTGCGTTTGTTAACTTGATCACCAGTGTAGGCCTATCCTCCTAATACTACTTACACTGTGTGCAGCATAGGCTATATTACTGTTCAAGGTAGACCACAGACTGTTATTAACTGTAGGGGAGGACCGGGACGAATGAAACACTTTTTGGTTTGATCAGATTTACACAGAAATTAATAAAGATGGAGATTACATTTTTTGATGACAAACAACTTGTACATGTCCTTTACTAACCTATTAGTTGTAAGTTTCGTTCTGTGGTGTAACAGATCAATTCAAGACGGCCGAGAACAGAAGATGTGCATTGTTTCTCTTGTCCCTGCCGTGCGGGGCGAGTGAAACAGAGGAGTGGGACGAGTGAAACAGTGAGATTGTTTTGCTTATTGTGTTGCGTAGCCTCGCGGCTTGTAGGCTAATTATCTTAACTTTCAACACATGTATAATTAGACCCAATTTAATGTTTCCATTAATGCAATTGATGCTATGTATTCGAAAACCATGGGCAAAATGTCAAGCGCCTCTCGTAAGCGCACGAGCCCTCTCCCACCACCCGGCTGCGCAGAGGTTTTGCATACGGTTGGACTTTGCTAGATTTACCGGAAGGTCGGGAATTGTAAGCATTTCCCGGTTAATGTGCACAATCCCCGACCTTGCGGGAGATGTGAGAAATACTAACCAATTTCTCACATCTCCCGCAAGGTCGGGGAATGTGCACATTACCCGGGAGATGTGAGAAACGCACGTTACTCCTACATTCCCCGCGAGGTCGGGGAATATGCCCAATAACTGGGAAAAGCTCACATTCCCTGTTTTCTCACATTGACCATAACATATATACAAAGAATCAGGTCATGACTGTCATTCCTTCACTGCCTCACCTACTAGACTACTACGACTACTACTACAACCTCTCTCTCTTTCTCTCTCTCTCTCGCTCACTCTCACTCTCTCTCTCTCTCTCTCTCTTTCCTGCATTCCTCACTGGATGTACCAGGTGCATACATTCATATTAAAGGTTTAGAAATGGATGGCCTGGTGTCAAAATGTTCATTCTACGCAGATGATGCTTCCTTTTATGTACAAGCTAATTTTTCCTCTCTAAATACTCTTATCTCAGAATTAGATTTATTTGCTTCTCTATCAGGATTAAAGCCTAATTATGAGAAATGCTCTATCCTTAGAATAGGATCTTTGAAGAAATCAAACTCCCAGATTTCTTGTAGGGCCCCTATTAAATGGACAGATGGCCCTGTGAATCTCCTAGGATTACATATAACAGCTGAAAAAGATGATCTTGTGAAAACCAATTTTGATTTAAAACTTAAAAAAGTGGACAGAATCCTCCAGGCTTGGAGAGGTAAATATCTATCTATTTATGGAAAAGTTACTTTAATAAATTCACTTTTGCTTTCACAATTTACTTATCTTCTACAGGCTCTGCCTTCTCCTGATGCAAACTTTATCAAAACATGAGAAAATAATTTTTACTTTCATGTGGAATGATAAAATTGACAAAATAAAGCAAGAGTATCTGTATAATACACGGGAGAATGGAGGATTCGGATTAAAATGCCTCAGCACTTGATGCTACTTTAAAAGCTGCTTGGATACAACGTTTGTATAATAATTGAGACTGGTTCTCATCAAAGCTATTTGTAGCTCAATGTGACCTATCAATTGGACAACTGTATCCTTTTTTCCAAACATGCCCTGCTTCTTTGAATATACTTTTTCCTAATCTTTCCCCCTTTTTCAAAAATGCATTGTCCCTGTGATCTCAATTTCAATTTTCCATACCAAATAATGCATTAGAGACCAGACAACAGATATTATGGTTAAATGATGATATTTGTATAGATAAGAAACCTGTGTATTGGAAAATGTTCTTAGATAATCATATTTATTTTGTTAATGATATAGTGTTGAGGGAGAATTCCTTACTTTTAAATCTTTCACTTTGATATATGGGGATATTTGTCCAAAATTATGTTGTTTGCAGTTACCTTCTGCAATTCCCCCATCTTAGAAAGTAACGATTAGAAAATCAAAAGAAAGTCTAGGTGTTTGCCGCCCATTTATTAAAAACTATAAATGGTTGAGCCAAAAGAAGATAAATATTGATATATATAATTTATTTCTGTCCTTGGAAAAGAAAGCCACTCCCCCTTTTTATTTTCAAACCTATTGGAAATATATTTTTGATACTCCACTTCCTTGGTTACATTTCTTCAGAAATATATATAAATCATCTTGTTTTACTTATTTATGGGCCTTTCAGCTAAAAATCTTTTATAAGATATTACCAACAAGAAAAATGCTCAAAATATGGAAAATAACTGATGACAATTTATGTAAATTTTGTGGGGAGGAAGAAGAAGATATCATGCACTTGTTTTGGTACTGCCCAGTTGTTGCCCTTTTCTGGCACAGGGTGGCATTCTGGTTGAGTGAGCAGGGACTTGTCTTTTCTTTATCACCCATTCATATTATCTGGGGTTTTCACAATGAACAAAATATCCTGTTAAATACTATTGTGCTGCTCGGAAAGGCATTCATATTCAACACACAAAACATTTTAAAGCTGGAATCCTTTATATTGTTCTTGAAACACCATTTTTTATCAACTAAAGTAATGACGAAAAATATGAAAAAATACTACAGAAATAAATAGATGGAACATCCATCCTATCAATATCAAAAACCTGGGAGGAACAGCCCATGTAGGTTCTAGATTTTTTTCCCGCTGCGGTTTATCTCATATTAGCCTACTATTATTATAGTGAACTTATTATATTATAGTGAGCTTTTGAGTTTAATATACAGTATCATTTTTGGTGTGTGTATTGTTTTTTTATTTGGTGTAGTTAATGTTTGTTCAATGTTTTTCTTTTTTCTGTTTGTAGGTTGTAATTGTTGAAAGTTTGATCATTCTAAGGTTATTGTTTTGTTTTGTGTTGTGTTGTTATTGTTTTAATGTACTGTCTGCTTTAATGTCTGGCTGCTCACGCGTGGCTACCGAAACCGGCTCCGCAGGGTTGGGTCTGGGAACGGGAGCTGAACATGCAGCAACCCAGGCCCTTCACTGTCGGGGTTGGTGTAGGTAAGCGAGCGTGAGCTTCTCTGTGGTGTTTGTGTAGTTTTTGTCTCATGGTTTGTACTGTTTTTGTCTCATGGTTTGTACTGTCTTATGTCATTAAAAACCAGGCCAGGTCAAGCCTGGCTTATGTGTGAAAAAAAATAAAATAAATTACAACACTGTTGACACCATGTATCCCTGACATGCCCACCCCGCAACAACACTAGTGGTTTTAGGGGGCCTACCTCCCCACCTGAAAAAATTCCTAGGGAAGACACTGAGAGTTGTAAATAAATTTACGTCGGGAGGTTTACGTAGCAGTTTTGGTGTGCACAGAGCCATGAAATGCATTCAGAGGTCTGTGCTCTGAGCACCATTTATAGTTACTATTATATTATTACTCCAGAGTTGGCGCAAATATTAAATATATCTGTAATAGATATATATCTGTAATATTATAATATCTGTAAATCCAGAATATTGTTGAATTTTAGGTCAGATACCTTAACCAGAGCACCATGGGGAGGTACAGAGGTCTACTGCACCCCTGACAGAACTTACTACAGAGGTACTGTATGAGCACTCAGAAGAAGAAGAACATCTCAGTTTGGGTCTATAAATTTAATCCACTCCCACAAGTCTGCAAACTTAAATACATAATTAAAATGGTTTACCACCATAATTTTTGTTGTATGCAAATGTCAAAATACAAAAAAATGTCTTAAGATTTTTAGAGAACCAAGTTTTTTTATTTTATTTCCAATAATTCTCTCTCTTGCCTCACTCTTGGCCTCTCTTGGCATTTCCGTAACTCAACATCCCTTTGTCTGTCTGTTGCAAGTGTCCTATTTCCTCTAAAACAAGTGCCATGTGGTTCACTACAGTATATTGACACGAGAAGTTGCAGAGTTGGCTAGTACAACTGTTCTACTTGCATGTTGAAAACAGTCTGAACATCAATAGCTTTGTTCCATAGATCAGCAGGTTTCTCCTTGTAGTGTAGGTCTGCAGCTTAGTCACTAGCCTAAATAGATAAGCATGAATTCGTTTTGCTCCTTATTGACAAGTTAAATACACTGACATGATTAAGAGGTATGAAGTATTTGGACATCCACATTCACTCTTTACATCAAACACAGTGCAGCTGATGTATATCTTAGTGTTAAAGGAGTAGTAAAGGGAAAAATCATGTTTAGCCCTGTTTTAAGGTTACTTATGATAATATACAATGGTTCAGATCAAACAGTTGACAAAACTAGCACTTTTGAGAAAGTCTGATAATTGCTCTAGCACCGTTTTGGTCATACAATGGATGTGGGTGGGCACCGTGAAAAATCATTCACAAACCAATCAACTTTCTCAAAACTGCTAGTTTTGTCAACTTTTTGATCTGAACCATTGTATATGATCATAAGTAACCTTAAAACAGGGCTAAACATGCATTTTCCCTTTACTACTCCTTTAATATGTCTAGTAGTACTACTGATTAATATTTAATAATACTGTAGCAAACAGGGGGGGTTAAGACTCGCCCCAAACGGGGATCAACCCCATGATCTCCTGCTTCCAAACTGGGATGGCTAACTGCAACACCAAGAGAGCTATCATAGCTCCCTTGGTGGAGCTGTTAATGAACCTTATGGTTATTACAATACAGTTTCTGTTTTAATTTTGAATAGTGTACAGTAGTTATGTGAGACAAGAAAAAGTAACGTAAGTGAAAATTACATACAGTTATGATAACGGTGTATTGTTTTATGTTGTCTGAATCACAGTCAGTAACTTTTTGATTCTGTTGAATCTACTGCAAACCTGCACTTTACAAGGTTCACTGGAGGCAATTTGATAAGTCAAAGAAAGAAGCTTTTGTAGGTAC
This sequence comes from Borostomias antarcticus, assembly GCF_949987555.1. NCBI lineage: Eukaryota > Metazoa > Chordata > Actinopteri > Stomiiformes > Stomiidae > Borostomias > Borostomias antarcticus. Next base: position 24,503,369 of record NC_140240.1, read on the forward strand.
TGTAAATGTAAATCCAGATTTTGCTGAACCTCAGATCAGAAACACCATGGGGAGACAGAGGTACTTGCATGGTGTATAGAGATGGAATAGCCATTCAAACATCAACATGTTGATCACTATCATTGAACACAGTTCTGTAATCTAACATGTAATGTGATATATTGAGGAAATATTTGCCACAGAACCTATTGAAGCTGCAATCATTGAGTTTATGTACCACTAAATGGCAGTAAGAGACTTGTTAACAAACAAAAGGCTAAAACATATAATACAGTATATACATGTAAGGCATGGGGCAGAGCAAAGGCACGAGCCGGCTATTGACAACATAGGCAGAAATGCTGGAATAACAACAGACATGGTGGCTGGTACGGATGAGTCATTGAAGTAGGACGCTATTAGGATGCTATGGCTCAATGAAACAATCTGATATCAGGTGGTTTTAATTAGTTATGACAATGTGAATAAAATCAGTGATTGCAGCTTTAAGCCTTGTCATAAGTGGTAGAAAACCCATGCAACAATTTTGATACTATGGTAATTAGATAATCAATCAATGATCATACCACTAATGTGGATGCAAACACATTCCTACAATAGTTCTCAAAGATATCTTTGTCGTTTCTATTGGGACTATTGCAAATGTTTTGTTTCCTGATTCTTTGAATAGGAAATGCTGACCCAGTGACATGTACAGTATTTGAAATACTGTTTGTATTTCCACTACTTTTGAGTATTTTGTAATTAGTGTTTGACTGATGTGACAAAATATGTAATTTGTTACTAGATACTTCTGAGTTTACTATTTTTTTTAATTTGAGAAAAAGGAAATCTATTCTCCAGAAACAGGAATAATGCATGATGTATCATCTTGCTGGGTGTTTGAGTTAGGCCGGAACTGCAGCTGCCTGTTGTAAAGGTGGAGGCAGGTGAAGTTAGAGAGAGGGAGGCAGTGTCAAGCCAAAAGTAGTGTTCTAGTTTTACATACAAAAATGATAAATCTCATTAGAACTACTTACTTCCCATTTCATAGTGTTGTTTGGTATTCTGCATGTTTTGAGATAAAACTACAGCTGCCTGTAATAAAGGTGAAGGCAGTCCAGATTGGAGGGCGGCAGGGGGGGGTCGATCTGTCCCACATCCTGTATCAGAGCCACATCCTGGTTGTCACCACATCAGTGCGAACTGTAGACAGCAAACCATGTTGCTTCACATCTTACAAGAAATACGACAGATTCTGCATAGTTACAATGCAACACTGTGCACGCTGATAGTGTTTAAGCACAGAGACTGTGCTTTTTTATTTGTAGAGATAACTCTGGTGACCTAGATTCTGAAACTGATCAAGTTTTTGTTGTCGTTCTGCTCTCATCCAGTGTTGTATGTGTATATATACAGTATTATATATATATATATATATATATATAATCCTAATATACCTGCCAGTGTGTATCATATACACCAAATTTCTACATGTGAATGAGTGAAAGGCTCAATGGGTGTACAGGAAGGTTCATCCAGCACAACCCGTGGGAATTATGACTGATTCTCAGGGCAAGTAACCTAATCTGAACAACATCGACTAATTGACTAGTCTAACCAGGCCAGATCCAGCCTGACTTATATGTGTGGCTGGCTTGTTTCTGTTTAGGACTGGTAGGACGGAAGTTAGTTATGCCACTGAAATAGCTGTGAATTGAAATGACATGAAATAATGTCTGATAAATTAAGATAGGTCTTGTCGCCTGGACACATCAGTTCCAATGCTGACAATGCTAATCCAGAACAATAAGAGTGGGATAGCCAGTTAGCACATGGGCTCACAACAACTAGCAGTAGCTTCCATAACATTAATGGTAGCAGTCAGTGGCTAAAGCAGTTACATTGATGATTCCTGTAACATTAGCTATTTTGCTGCAATTGGTTCAACTTCTGTTTCTGGACAAGTAGAAGAAGAAGTATCACTTCAGTAGAGCAAACAGACACGGACACAACCAAGGCAGATCACAATGAAAGACAAGAAAAAGTAACGTAAGTGAAAATGACATACAGTTATGATAACGGTGTATTGTTTTATGTTGTCTGAATCACAGTCAGTAACTTTTTGATTCTGTTGAATCTACTGCAAACCTGCACTTTACAAGGTTCACTGGAGGCAATTTGATAAGTCAAAGAAAGAAGCTTTTGTAGGTACTGTAAATGTAAATCCAGATTTTGCTGAACCTCAGATCAGAAACACCATGGGGAGACAGAGGTACTTGCATGGTGTATAGAGATGGAATAGCCATTCAAACATCAACATGTTGATCACTATCATTGAACACAGTTCTGTAATCTAACATGTAATGTGATTTATTGAGGAAATATTTGCAACACAGAACCTATTGAAGCTGCAATCATTGAGTTTATGTACCACTAAATGGCAGTAAGAGACTTGTTAACAAACAAAAGGCTAAAACATATAATACAGTATATACATGTAAGGCATGGGGCAGAGCAAAGGCACGAGCCGGCTATTGACAACATAGGCAGAAATGCTGGAATAACAACAGACATGGTGGCTGGTACGGATGAGTCATTGAAGTAGGACGCTATTAGGATGCTATGGCTCAATGAAACAATCTGATATCAGGTGGTTTTAATTAGTTATGACAATGTGAATAAAATCAGTGATTGCAGCTTTAAGCCTTGTCATAAGTGGTAGAAAACCCATGCAACAATTTTGATACTATGGTAATTAGATAATCAATCAATGATCATACCACTAATGTGGATGCAAACACATTCCTACAATAGTTCTCAAAGATATCTTTGTCGTTTCTATTGGGACTATTGCAAATGTTTTGTTTCCTGATTCTTTGAATAGGAAATGCTGACCCAGTGACATGTACAGTATTTGAAATACTGTTTGTATTTCCACTACTTTTGAGTATTTTGTAATTAGTGTTTGACTGATGTGACAAAATATGTAATTTGTTACTAGATACTTCTGAGTTTACTATTTTTTTTATTTGAGAAAAAGGAAATCTATTCTCCAGAAACAGGAATAATGCATGATGTATCATCTTGCTGGGTGTTTGAGTTAGGCCGGAACTGCAGCTGCCTGTTGTAAAGGTGGAGGCAGGTGAAGTTAGAGAGAGGGAGGCAGTGTCAAGCCAAAAGTAGTGTTCTAGTTTTACATACAAAAATGATAAATCTCATTAGAACTACTTACTTCCCATTTCATAGTGTTGTTTGGTATTCTGCATGTTTTGAGATAAAACTACAGCTGCCTGTAATAAAGGTGAAGGCAGTCCAGATTGGAGGGCGGCAGGGGGGGGTCGATCTGTCCCACATCCTGTATCAGAGCCACATCCTGGTTGTCACCACATCAGTGCGAACTGTAGACAGCAAACCATGTTGCTTCACATCTTGCAAGAAATACGACAGATTCTGCATAGTTACAATGCAACACTGTGCACGCTGATAGTGTTTAAGCACAGAGACTGCTTTTTTATTTGTAGAGATAACTCTGGTGACCTAGATTCTGAAACTGATCAAGTTTTTGTTGTCGTTCTGCTCTCATCCAGTGTTGTATGTGTATATATACAGTATTATATATATATATATATATATAATCCTAATATACCTGCCAGTGTGTATCATATACACCAAATTTCTACATGTGAATGAGTGAAAGGCTCAATGGGTGTACAGGAAGGTTCATCCAGCACAACCCGTGGGAATTATGACTGATTCTCAGGTCAAGTAACCTAATCTGAACAACATCGACTAATTGACTAGTCTAACCAGGCCAGATCCAGCCTGACTTATGTGTGTGGCTGGCTTGTTTCTGTTTAGGACTGGTAGGACGGAAGCTAGTTATGCCACTGAAATAGCTGTGAATTGAAATGACATGAAATAATGTCTGATAAATTAAGATAGGTCTTGTCGCCTGGACACATCAGTTCCAATGCTTCCAATGCTAATCCAGAACAATAAGAGTGGGATAGCCAGTTAGCACATGGGCTCACAACAACTAGCAGTAGCTTCCATAACATTAATGGTAGCAGTCAGTGGCTAAAGCAGTTACATTGATGATTCCTGTAACATTAGCTATTTTGCTGCAATTGGTTCAACTTCTGTTTCTGGACAAAGGTAAGGGAAAAAAGATTGGAGTGAAAGGATGAACGTGTGGAGGTTTGGGGTATAGTCCCATAAAGCCATCCCCACCAGGGCCTTGAACCCCCGTCTCCTGGGTGGGAGTACTAAGCTCTCTCACCACTACTCGGCTGGTTGGTTTTGGTGTCCTTCTTCCAGTCCCTAGTGTGGGTTGGGGTTAGAATAAGGGTTGGGGTTAGAATAAGGGTTGGGGTTGGGACAGGATCTGACCTAAAAGGCAAGGGGTAGGCGGGACTTCCGGTGGCGCTGAAGCGAGATGGACGTGTAGGGGAGAGCTCTGCAGAGTCGGTTGTTAATAAGTACCTCCTATCAATATAATATATATTTTTAAGTTAACTCAACATGAACCTGGATGGAGGAAGACCGAAAAGTCATAAGACTGACAAGAAACCCGATAAAAATCAAGATAAAAATCAAGAAAAAGTCGAGACCAGGACCAACACGCGACAGAAAGATGGCGGTGAGGTAGAGAGGGAAACACAAGCTAACCCTTTGGCTAGCCAAAATGCGCTACTCGACGGTATGGCTAAACTCTCTCAAGAGCTCAGAGAATTTAAACAAGATATGAAAAAGGATCTCAGTGAGTTTAAAGATGAGGTCAAGAAAACGATGAAAGAGGACTTTGTCGCGTTTAAAGAAGAGCTTGTACAACAGTTGCAGAATCATCAGTCGAACATCGCGGAGACGCAAACGCGAGCAGCAGATCTGGAATCAGCTTGCCTCGAGATGAAAGACACGCTGGTGATGGTAGTGAAACAGAACGCAACTATGAAGGAAAAGTTGGTTGACCTAGAAAGCCGTTCTAGACGAAACAATATTCGTATCTATGGAGTACCAGAAGATAAGGAGGGGAAATCTGTCACTGACTTTGTGAGCGAGTTGCTTAAAAAGCATGTCACACTGCCCGACGGAGTCGAGCCCCAGATCCAGCGAGCCCACCGTGCGCTGATACCAAAACCGAGTGCGAACATAACCTCGAGATCAATCATCGTCAATTTCCTGCAGTTTCATGTTAAAGAGCAGATTCTTAGGCAAGTGTGGCAAAAGCCTATTGAACTCGATGGCAAGCGACTTTACTTTGACAACGACTATGCAACTGACATCGTGGAGAGACGCAAGGCTTACGGACCTGTCAAGGCAGCGCTTAAAGAGAGGCAGATTCGATTCCAGACGCCCTACACGAAGATGCGAGTACAGTGGGAGAGCGGCCTGCGGACCTACGAGAGTGCGGACGAGGCAGCCCGGGATCTGGCTAAAAGAGGAATCCAGGTGACGGTGGTGACAAGGGGGAACAACGTGACAGCCGTGGAGGACCGACTGAATCAGCTGATTCCTTGGAAACGTACCGGCGCGGCAGCCAACACTACCCAACGCGTGAGGGATAAGCTCACGGAGTTCAGAAGATCACCAACCTAAAACTGAATGAGGAGAAAAGTGTGGCCCAGATTTATAGTCTACGTAAAACAGACCGTGTGTACGGTAAGAATAACGGGGATCTTATACAACTTGGGGATAACCCAGCCTACATTTTATTTTGGTGGAGGCATTTTGTTTTGTTTTTTCTAGCGTTGCTTGTTTATGCGACTAATTTAAGAAATGTGCCTCTTTTGTAGTTATTTGGGTCGCTGATGAGTAGGCTAGGTAACAGGTGTCAGTTTTTTTGTCTTTACTTCCCTTTTTTGCTGGGCCACACCTTGAAAGACTTATGACTTAATTAGATGAGAATGTGAAACCGACAGAAGAGTCACGTAGCACATGCGCCGAATGTTGGACACTAGTACAAGTGAAATACCAGTTTGTGGGTATTTTTTCACTACTAGGGAGGGCCCCTACAGCAGAGAGGCACTTAACCCTCCGCCTACCAACAGGGAACCTAAGGGATGTCTATGCACATCCTTGTCTTTGGAAGCAGAATTCTATGTTAAATTGTTTTTTGTTGTTGTTTTGGTTCATATTTGTATAGGGTTTTTGTTCGGATTGCAATGCGACTCCATGTACAGAGATGATAGAGAGTAATATTAAGATTTTGTCGTTGAATGTGAACGGTCTGAATAATCCTGTGAAGCGTCAGAAAATAATGACCAAATTGAGGAAGGATAAAGCACAGGTTATATATTTGCAGGAAACACATTTGTCTAGACAGGAAAGCGAGAAACTTAAGAGGTTTGGCTATACCAATACATTTTATAGTTCATTCCGTCATGGTTGCAGAAGAGGCGTGGCTACACTCATCCATAACTCATTGAAATTCGAACTTACTAAAGAAATACGTGATAAAGAAGGAAAATATATTATTGTGAATGGGATTCTGGAGAATGAAGAGGTGACGTTGGTTAATGTCTATGCCCCACCGGGTAGTACGAAGCACTTTTTTAAAAGTCTATTTGATAAAATAATTATGGAAACGCAGGGGATATTGATCTGTGGGGGTGATTTTAATATTGTGATGGACAGTAGTCTGGACACAACAAACCGAAAGAAAACTGCCAGCTCCGCTACAAAAAAGATCAAGACCATATTTAACGAATTTGGCATAGTTGATACTTGGAGAGAACTGCACCCCTCCAGAAGAGACTATACATATTACTCGGCACCTAACAAGAGTTATGCTAGAATTGATTATTTTTTCATGGGAAAAATTGATTTATATAGAGTGAAGGAATGTGTAATTGAACAGGCAGACGTGTCTGACCATTGTGCTGTTTGTTTAAAAATTAAATTAGAACCGCAGATGAAAAAAACATTATGGAGGTTAAATGTTGGACTACTGAATAATAAGTTAATGGTGGAAGAAATTAAAAAAGAAATTGCTACATATCTAATTGAAAATGACAATGGAGAAGTTAACCCCGCCATCTTGTGGGATGCTCTTAAAGCAGTCATGAGAGGGAAGCTTATTGCTAAGACAGCATCCATCAAGAAAGCCAGGGAAGAGGTCTATAAAAAGGAAAAAGACAAGCTAATTGAAATTGAACAACAACATAAGAATTCAAGGGATCCTGCATTACTGCCAAAAATTAGGGAGATTAGGGAACATATAGATAAATTACTCACCTCGGAAGTGGAGAAGAAAACGAGATTTATGAAACAATCCTACTATGAGGTGGGGCCTAGGGCAACCAGATTACTAGCTAAAAGACTGAAAAAACAACAGGCGGATAGGACAATCTATAGGATAAGGGACACACACACAAATCAGATGATCTACGAACCCAAAGAAATTGAAACTATGTTCAGAAACTATTATGGAAACCTGTATAGCCAGCCTCCTTCTGCTGATGTTGACCAAATCAGGGCCTTCCTTGATACCCTAGATCTTACATGTATAGGAAGAATGCAGAATGAGGTGCTGACCTCACCAATAACAGTAGCCGAAATTGAGAAGGCAATGGGTAGGTTAAAAACAAATAAGTCCCCTGGCAGTGACGGTCTACCGTCTGAATGGTATAAAGTGTTCAGTGAGCAACTTATACCATTGCTTGAATCGTCATTTAATTATACACTTGAACATGGTGTTATGCCACCGTCCTGGAACGAAGCTGTTATAACAGTGATTCCTAAGGTAAATAACAGCGAGACATGTTCAAACATTAGACCTATATCAATTCTTAACATGGACTATAAATTGTATACTTCGATTATAGCAGGACGATATGAAACCTTTATGAATGACATCATAGATGAGGATCAGACAGGTTTTATTAAGAGACGTCAAACCCACGATAACATAAGAAGAACCCTACATGTCATTGAACATATTGAACGTGAACGAATTAGTGCAGCCTTAATAAGCCTTGATGCGGAAAAGGCGTTTGATTGTGTAAACTGGACATATCTGTACCAGGTACTCAGGAAATTTGGATTAAATGACAAGGCCATTCAATGTATTGAAACACTCTATCAAAAACCAACTGCTAGGATAAAAATAAATGGAAGTCTGACTGACAGTATAGTATTAGAACGGTCTACTAGGCAGGGATGCTGTCTTTCTCCTACTTTATTTGCAATCTTTATAGAACCTTTAGCCCAAGCAATTAGGCAGAATAATGACCTGAAAGGGATAGCGGTTGGAAATGAAGTACACATCATTGGGCTTTTTGCTGATGATGTGATATGTTATTTAGAGGATCCCGATATAAGTCTTCCTATTCTAATCAGTCAGCTTGAAATGTTTGGTTTCTACTCTGGATATAAATTGAATTTAGCAAAGACACAGATTTTGACTTTAAATTACCGCCCATCCACAATAACTCGACAAAAATATGATTTGAATTGGAGTTCTGAGAAGATGAGATATCTTGGGGTTACTATAACAAAAGGGATTGATAAATTATATAAAGCTAATTACATCAAAGTAGATCAGGATATCAGGAGGGATATTGAGAGGTGGGCTGTGCTTCCGCTGGACTTCAGCTCTCGAATAGACACTATAAAGATGAACATACTTCCTCGTCTGCTCTACTTATTCCAAGCACTACCAGTTGAGATCCCTGAGAAACAGTTTAGAACCTGGAATAAATTGATTTCAAGGTTTGTTTGGAATGGTCAGAGACCGAGAGTTAGGTTCGAAACATTACAGATTGGTAAACATCAAGGAGGTATGGCGCTGCCCAACCTTAGGGAATATTACCATGCAGCACAGATTAGACCAGTCATTTATTGGTGTGCTACAGACTGTGAGGCGAAATGGAAAATGTTTGAGAGTTATGTAGAGGGAAGGGAGATTCAAAGCATTATAGGAGACAGGGAGGTGGCGAAAGATCTTTTTGAAAAGGTAGATGCTGTGACTCGATTCACATTAAAATTATGGTTTCATCTAGTAGAAAAATATAAGATGGGAAAAGAACTCAGACTTCTTAGATGGATAGCCTATGACAGACAGTTTACACCGAGCATTCTTGATCAGAGGTTCAAACATTGGATTACTTGTGGTATAACAGCACTGAGTACGGTACTAAAGGACGGGGGAATAATGAGTTTTCAGGAGCTGAAAGAGAACTTCTCATTGACCAATCAGGACTTCTTTAGATATCTCCAACTTAGGGATTATTATGATAAGGAAATACGACACAACATGAATCTGGATGGGAATGGAGTAATTAAGGTCATAACTGAGGTTTACAAATCAAAGAAACACAGAATAATATCTACACTATACCAACAGTTAATGGAGAGAAGAGGTGTTTCAACATTATATGTTAAGTGTAAATGGGAAAAGGAACTAGATATTAGTATTGCAGATGATGAATGGTTGGATATCTGGGAAACCCAACAATCTACAACATCCTCACGTACGTGGAGAGAACACTGTTGGAAAAATGTAATAAGATTCTTTATTACTCCCAAAATTAAGAGCAAATGCTTATCTAGAACACAACCATGTTGGAGACTATGTGGGACGATGAATGTAGATCACTCTCATGTATTCTGGCTCTGTCCTGAAATTGTGCAATTTTGGAGGAATGTTCATGAAACAATTGTAAAAGTTCTGAGATATGGTATACCGATGTCCTGTAAAGTGTTGTATTTTGGGAAGATGACTGAGGATACTGTGAGGAAGGAAGACAGATACCTGTTGAAAATCCTCTTGGCAGCCTGTAAGAAGGCTATTACTAGGAGATGGCACAACACAGACTCTCCTACACTTGAGGAATGGGTGAGGATTGTGGACGAAATATATGGCATGGAACTGTTGACTCACAGGATAAGAACACAGGAGGAGCGATGTGAAGGACAGTGGATGAAGTGGACAGAGTTCAAATACGGAATATGAAACAACGGGACTAGTCAGACTTTCTCATGTTAAGAATCACATGTCAACGACCAGTTACAGATACCTTTTGATCAATGTACATAATATTACTTTTTTGTGGAGAAGGCAATCCAAACCCTGGTTCTTTGTATTTACTTTTCTTTGTGTATGTGTGTATTTGTATGTTACTGATAAAACAAGAAAAATAAAGTGTTAAAAAAAAAAGGCAAGGGGTAAAGGTTGGAGTGAAAGGATGAACATGTGGACGTTTGGGGTACAGTCCCATAAAGTCATCCTCACTGGGGCCTTGAACCCCCGTCTCCCGGGTGGGAGTCCTATGCTTTCACCGCTACTCTACTTGTGCAGTGGAGATCGGCAGGTTGATTTTGGTGTCCTTCTTTATTTTGGTGTGCCGGGACTACTGCCTCTTGTGGTGCCAACAGAGAAATGCAGGTCAACATTGACCGGAAGGAGGGAAGGAGGGAGGGAGGGAGTGATAACTGGACAAACGCTATTCTAGGTGCGCTGGCTTACAGCCATGCACAAAAAAACACTGCCTCTTGTCTAGGTGCGCTGGCTTACAGCCATGCACAAAAAACACTGCCTCTTGTGGTAGGTGCGCTGGCTTACAGCCACACACAAAAAAAACACTCCCTCTTGTGGTAGCAACATAGAACTGCAGGTCAACAACCCGACGGAGGCACGGACAAAGGGACAACCCGACATTTGCTTTCTCTGGTGCGTTGCCACGCACAAAAATAGAATGTCTCATAAAACCGTCCTATACCCTGTGGCTTAAAGCTGAGAATTTTCAGAAGCTCTTGTTACAGTGTTTGGAAAACAAAGAAAGAATATGTTAAGGGTATTTCATCTAGGCCCAACATGCATCAGTCAATAGGCGTTTTAAAAACTTAAATGATTTTATTGACAACTCTGTTTAACAAGTGAAACGGTTTGAGTAGTTTTATCAAGTGAAACGGATTGAGTAGCGTTACTGACTGTGTTAGGTTAACACCGAGAGAAAAATAACAGTTGGGCTATAATTTCTGAACCATGAAACGGAGGATTGTAAAACTGTTAATGTTACTGCGTTTCTGCTGTATATAGATAGCTAAACAAAAAATGCTAAAAGCTGTGCATTTTGATTGACACGTTATTTTTTTTCGTACCCTTTTTCAGGCCTAACACGCACTAGACACGCCCTACCTGCCTCTGATTGGCCAATGCACTTCTTACCTTCGATGAACGACGTCGGGGTCGACGTCATCGACAACAGTCAACAGTCAGCAGATGTCCTGCACACATTAACTGTGGCCAGTATTTGTATTTTAGGTTAACAGGTTAGTATTTTCTTTGCCAAGTAGCATATCTCCCATCTTCACTTGACTAGTAATCATGCACATCCCTTATTGTCATCAAGAGTGTGTTTTGCTGACATGACCTAAAATGATTAATATTCATTTATTTGGAATAAAATACATTCTACATGACCTGCTTTATGAAGAAACATTGGAGAAAGCAAATTTGATGCATTTTATTTGAGTATTTTGCATGAAATCATATCCCCTTTTCTGGGATTTAGGGCGTAAAGGGTGAAAATGCTGAAGGAGGATGCAGACAAGGCAAATCAGCCTGTGTGTGACGTATGTACAAATCTACCTATACTGCTTTCTCTAGTGATCTACCATGGCCACATGTGATAAAGGACAGCTGTTGGCCACTCTGGAGGAGCTGAAAATTGAGGAACTGAAGAAATTTAATTGGTACCTGAATCAGGATGTGCTGGATGGCTTCTCTCCCATCCCAAAGTGCAAGTTGGAGAAAGCTGACAGACAGGACACAGTGGATGAGATCAGTGCCGGCCCTAGCATTTCAGCAGCTCTAGGCGAGATTATGGAACACCTTCAGTTTCGATTTGTTGACGGGGGGGGGGGGGGGGGGGGTGCTGCTGCGCGATTTGTTGACGGGGGGGGGGGGGGGGGGGGTGCTGCTGCGCGATTTGTTAACGGGGGAGGCGCCCGGCGCTGGGCGGAGGCGCCGCACCGCATTGCGAAGCGTAATAGAGACAGTAGGGATTACGGAATGAAATTATTTTAATAAAAATAAAAAATATTATTATTTTATTTTTTTTTGGTGCTCCTTGGCCAGGCGCCCCTTGGCCATTTGGCGCCCTAGGCGACCGCCTATTTCGCCTATGCCTCGGGCCGGCCCTGGATGAGATGGTGCAGACCTACAGCCCTGATGGTGCTCTGAAGATCTCACTGAAGATCCTGAAGATGATGACCCAGAATAATCTTGCTGAACAGCTGGAGAGAAAGTGTCAGACGGGTATTTATAAATTCATATATGCTTGTGTTTTATACATCGTATGTAAAAAAAGAGGAAAAAGGACAATAGACACTAAACAACATTTAACACTGAAATATCAATGAATCATTTTCCTTATTCTAATTACTCTCTGGAACATTATTATGACATTGAATTGAAAGATATAAAGACATTATTGAATAGGCAAGTCTCTTTGTCACACTTTGTCCAGGTTTTACACAATGATGCCCCTGGCGCTTCCTGTCTTCTCTCTCTCCATAGGTGTCAGTGGAGCAGAAGAAGCTGATGAGATGAGTTCAACTTTCTGCCTTCCTGAGGAAACCCTGGACTCCTCTTTCCATTCCTCCAGCATTACTGAGACTGGAGGCCATGTTGCAGCTCCTGCACTCCCTGGTGGAAATGCCACAGAGCATGGTAAATAATCTAACTGGCAATGGCATACATGAGAGAGTTGAGAGTTGAGGGAGAGACTGTATAGTAGAATGACGTGGAGTTCTTCTGATGTAATGTTTAAATATACTCTATGTATAGCCTACATTAAGAAATACTCTTACAAAGAGATGTAACTTTGTCTTGAAGGTAGAGGCTGAACCAATTTAATATTTTTTTTAAATCAATAATTTATTGAGAAGAGTTCAAATTCCGGGTGGGTGGCAAACAGAGCAATGTCCCTATCCCAAACACTGGACAGCAGTACGAGACACTCTTTACTCTTTACAGTACTTCTCTTTACTTGACGGGACACGCCAACATTTTTAACATCACTAATCTTTTAAAAATATCAAAATTAATAACTTTACTGCTGCCATCTGTTACTGTGTAAACAGGAAGTATGGTGGCCCATTTGTACACTGCATAGAACTACCTGTTCTTTGACAATAGATATCTGTTTAATAAGTGGCTGTGTTTTTGACAACTTTACAACAGTTTCTCCACACATGCTAGATTCATGAGGTGCCCCTTGAAGAGAGAACGATGAATAACAATAGCAATAGCTCCTATTTACAGATATCTCCTTTGGGTGATGCTCATATATGGATATGAAATCTTTGGAGAACATTAATAATACCAATTAACAATAAATATGTTCACTTATAGGTCCTTCAGATGAAATTATTAAATTATATCAACAAACACTGAAAGCCAACTTGAAAGACACATATGAGAGTATAACTGAGGGTTTTGCAAAGGCGGGAGGAAAGAAACTTCTCGATGACATCTACACAGAGCTCTACATCACAGAGGGTGAACGTGGAGAGCTCAATAATGAACATGAGGTGAGACAGATGGAGGCAGTATCCAGGAAATCAGCCAGAGCAGAGGTACCAATCAAATGCAATGACATCTTCAAAGATGGACAACGCAGACGTATGAGAACTGTGCTGACGAAGGGAGTTGCAGGCATAGGTAAAACTATGTCTGTGCAGAGGTTCATTCAGGAGTGGGCTGAAGGAAAAGTCAATCAGGATATCCAGTTCATCTTTCCACTGCTATTTCGGGAGTTGAATTTGTTGAAAGGGAAAGAATACAATTTGTCAGAGCTACTGCATAAATGCATTACGGAGACAAAAGACCTCAAGAAGGAAGACCTCAATCATATCTTCACAAAATTACAACAATCAGGAAACACAAACTATGAAAAGAGCCCCTACAAGATCCTGTTTGTCTTGGATGGCCTGGATGAGTGCAGATTGGAACTACACTACAGTTTTGACAAAGCTAAAAGCTGTGATGATGTGACAGAGGAAACCTCAGTAGATGAGCTTCTGAGTAACCTCATCAAGGGGACACTGCTTCCAGCTGTTCGCCTCTGGATAACCTCCCGACCTGCAGCAGTCGATGAGATCCCATCTCAGTGTATTGACCTGGTGACAGAGGTACAAGGGTTCAATGACCAACAGAAGGAGGAGTACTTCAGGAAGAGAATCAGTGATGAGAGTCTGGCCAGCAGAATCATCTCACACATCAAGGCATCAAGGACCCTCTACATCATGTGTCAGATACCAGTCTTCTCTTGCATTTCTGCTACAGTCCTTCAGCACATGCTGAGAACAGAGAAGCAAGGAGAGATTCCCAAGACTCTGACTGAGATGTACACAAACTTCCTGGTGTTGCAGACCAAACAGAAGAATGTGAAGTATCTTGAGAAAACTGAGACACATCCACAATGGGATGAAGAGAACATTCAGAGCATGCTGTCACTGGGAAAACTGGCCTTTCAACAGCTAGAGAAAGGCAACCTGGTTTTCTATGAAGAAGACCTGAGAGAGTGTGGCATTGATATACTTGATGCCACAGTGTACTCAGGAGTGTTCACAGAGATCTTCAGAGAGGAGCGTGAAGTCTTCCAGGAGAAGGTCTTCAGCTTTGTTCATCTGAGTATTCAGGAGTTTCTGGCTGCTGTGTTTGTGTTAGTCTCATTTATCAACAACAATGAGAATCTGATGGTAGAGTCTGCATCATACATCAGAAAATTTAAGCCGCTGATCAGAAAAATGCCTGCAATCAAACTCCACAAGTGTGCTATGGACAAGGCCATAAAGAGTAAGAATGGACACCTGGACCTTTTCCTCCGCTTCCTTCTGGGACTCTCACTGGAGTCCAATCAGCGTCTTTTACGAGGCCTACTGACACAGACAAGAAGCAGCTCAAAGAGCCACGAGGAAACAGTCAAGTACATCAAGGAGAAGATCAGGGAGAATCCCTCTCCAGAGAGATGTATCAATCTGTTCCACTGTCTGAATGAGCTGAATGACCATTCTCTAATGGAGGAGATCCAACACTACCTGAGCTCAGGAAGTCCTTCTGGAGAAGACCTCTCAAATACACTGTGGTCAGCTCTAGTCTTTGTGTTGCTGACTTCAGAAGAGAAGCTGGAAGTGTTTGAACTGAAGAAATACTCCAGATCAGAGTACGGTCTTCTGAAGCTACTCCCAGTACTTGTGAACAAAGCCCCCAGTGTGGTCCTGTAAGTATTGGATATATCTAAATTCATACATGATAGTAATAATAAAAGTTGACTCTTGGTAGTCAAAATGCTCATTACTTAAATGAAAAACAGATTAAAAAACCAAATGTTGAAATTAAAGTGGGTAGTAGTTATTTTCTTTTGGAAATTATCTTCATACATTATCTTCACTTTCTCAGCAATGCTGCATAGGGGAAATTACACCAAGGAAAAAAATATGAACCCTTCATATATACAGCCAAGTTAAACATGGGTTACAAATGTAATTAAGGTGTTATGTTAATAATGATCCTTTTTCTTTAGACTGTCAGGCTGTGGAATCACAGAGGAAAGCTGTTCCTCTCTGGTCTCAGCTCTGTGTTCCAACCTCACCCACCTGAGAGAGCTGGACCTGGGCTCCAATCACCCTAGAGACTCAGGAGTGAAGCTGCTCTCTGATTTACTGACAGATCCACACTGTGGACTGGAGACTCTGAGGTGAGTAACATTGGCAAGGGATTTGATTAGCAGTTGTAATATATGGAATTTTAATGGAGTTAATTTATGTTTATTGTTGCTCTCTCCTGGTCTCTCTGGTTGACACCCAGCACAGATACTCTGGGTCTTAGTTTCAAGGATCCAACAGCTCTTTAATATATAATGTTTAGATGACTGAGTGAACAGTACCAGGTTATTTAGAGATGGTTATTTTATCTTTTTCCATTCCTAGTCACACACAGCAGGAATAAGGACTATAAACTGACTTATGGAGTGGCAGGACAAGTCCCCCCCCCCAAAAAAAATCTAGGTAGTGACAATGACTGTCAATTCTTGTTTGCGTGACTGACTGAATACCTGGGTTGTAGAGGGGCTTGAGCCGTGCTGTATGGTTATTCATGCATTCATGCATTCATTCATTGTAGGCCTATTCATTAATTTGTGTTAATCTAAATGAATGAACCTCATGTTTGCTAAGTAGAAAACATGTCACTACAGTTGACTATGTTTATTGCTAATGAAATTTGTTTGCTTATCATCTTCATTGTCTCTATAGACTGAATCAATGCAGATTAACAGAGACATGCTGTTCTCTGCTGGCTTCAGCTCTCACCTCAAACACTACCCACCTGAGAGAGCTGGACCTGAGTAACAATGACCTGCGGGATTCAGGAGTGAAGCTCCTCTCTGCCGGACTGAGGAATCCACACTGTGAACTGGAGACACTAAGGTCTTTATTCCTGTAGACAAAAGTGTCCTTTTGACTAATAGCCATTGCCTTTTTAAACAAGATGTTCTCATCATTGGCAGTGTTCATTTTGACAGCAAATTTTTATTTAGTTAGGGTTAGTCAGTCTTTTGACTACAATGCTATTTAGTTTTAGTCATATTTTAGTCATCTGACTTGTTTTAGTTTCAGTCTAGTTTTAGTTAGACTAAATAGCATTAAGATTTTAGTCAACTAAATCTACAATCAATCAATCAATCAAAGCTTATTTGTATAGCGCATTTCATACCCAGAGGCAACACAATGCGCTTTACAGAGAACAAGGGAGGTGGGCATACGACCCACTCTCTACATATTCCAGAGGGAAGCAAAAAAACAGTAATCACCCGGGGGCCAGATAAGTGAGCTGTAAAAATTATTCCCTGACCCCTCTCAACAAGGCGATCGAGCAAGCTCCAGGAGTATGTTTGTCTACCGGCTAAGAACATTTATAAAGCAATACATTACATTAAATTACATTTCAGAGTAGGAGAGGCTAAAAGCATCATAGGAGAGAGAACATTCTACGGACATGCTACGACATCCACAGCAGACACGGGGGTATCTATCGGACTCCGGGAGGTCTGCTGGTGACAGTGGGGCATCCACTGGACCTGGTTAGAAGATAGGAGGGAGAGAGAGAGGCACTAGGGAGAAGGAAGGCAGAACAGGGTTAGTAGCACATAGAGCCATACAGACCACACAGATATTGAAACAGGCAACCTGGGGCAAGCTCCTGGAGTATATTTGTCTAATGGCTAAGAACATTTAACAATACATTAAATTAAATTTTCAGAGCAAGAAAGGCTAAGAGCATCAGGTCCAGGCCTAA
This sequence comes from Borostomias antarcticus, assembly GCF_949987555.1. Taxonomy (NCBI): domain Eukaryota; kingdom Metazoa; phylum Chordata; class Actinopteri; order Stomiiformes; family Stomiidae; genus Borostomias; species Borostomias antarcticus. Next base: position 24,520,653 of record NC_140240.1, read on the forward strand.
GCCGGATGTGGACTGATGTGTGTCTGTGTGTACGTGTGTGTGTGTACTAAATACTACGATATCCACAGTAGATTTAGTCGGCAAAAAATAATGAGTTCAAGTGTAATGCATTATTTAACAATTTCTCTAGAATTTCCAAACTCATATATACTCCTGGAGGAAACATTTATTAGACTGATGGACAAAGCTACTGAATTACATTACTGTGCGCTCTCCATGCCTGTGTTCGAGTTCTTTCAGTGTGAGCCACGACTTTCACGGAAATCTCAGCATTCTGACTGGATCTCTTCCCAACTCCCTATCCACTCCCTAAAATTTCATCTAGTTTTTATTTATGGATGAAAACATCAATAGATTTCGTCATAGTTTTTGTCATAAATTAGGTGGTTGACGAATAATATTCATCGTTTTCGATCGAAAGTAAATTAACACCAGCGAGTTTTTAGCTGTATGTGTTCATGTGTCCTCCATTTAAAAAAACTCAGTCAAAATATTGAGAAAACCGATGTTCTGCCTTGTATTTCAGTCAATAGGCTATTCATCCATTTTAGAACATGCTCTAGGGTCTAGGCTATAGGACTACCATATGTTTCATGGAATTTGACTTAGAGTACATGAACACCCTAACAAGTATTTCATGGTTATTTAAACAGACAGCAACAAGTTCAAGTACAGCAAAAGTGATTTGTGAAGCTGACTAGCAGTGACCCCAGCTAAATAAAATCACAAAAAAACAGCTATAAGATATATCTGGGAGCACTTTGAGTTATAGTATGAGGATGTGGAAATATATTTCAATTAATTAAGTGCCAATATTGAAATCATTAATCAATAATTAAATAATATTACATCAATAATCAATAATCAAAAAATAAAACGGTCTTCTGTCCAAATACAGATACAGATAATTGTGTTGGTTGAACAGATACAGATAATGATGTCTATCCCTAGTGCTCTCTGAGCACTCTTTCTATAGTTACATTTTAAGTTAAAAAGGGCATATACAATGTTTCTATTTTTAGGAACATTCAAATTGCATTCAAGGTGTCTATCCAGATAAATATTTTTTGATAAAGGATTGAATATAAATCTGCCATTCCCTGTTTTCAGAACCAGAGAATAGTACTGTGTTTATATTGATCATCTTTCTACAGGTTGTCGGGCTGTCTGGTCACAGAGGAAGGCTGTGTCTCTCTAGCTTCAGCATTGAGGTCAAACCCCTCCCACCTGAGAGAACTAGACCTGAGCTACAATCACCCAGGAGACTCAGGAGTGAAACTGCTCTCTGCTGGACTGGAGGATCCACAATGGAGACTGGAGAAACTAAAGTAAGGAGAGATACGTTTTAAAATCATGCTGATAAAATTCATCCTCTAATACAGTAATATCTTATCTTCTTGATATAGCCCCTCTCCATCATCATTCTTCTTCCCACTCTTCCAACCCCTATCTGAACTAGTAGACGGTCTCAGTAAAAAACAATGTCTCTTGACAGAATAAGCACCTTATGAAAATTCACCGTGTAAATATAATAACAGGAAACACAAAATACAATCATAATACCTGTTCCTATGTAACTTCAATGTTGCTACAGGAGCAATTCCTGTTGGGATGTTGTGAAGTGCAACTTAATGGAAAATGTCACCAGGCTATTTTACAGATAAGGATAACATTGTGTGCATTTGTCATTTCTGATTGTACTGTATCATTGCCATGTCTGACAGTATGATTTCTTACTGTTATAATATTAGTTTCCATTGTATGGGATATAATACTGTGTGAACTAGACCATGTCTAGGGGATTGCAGGATTGGACGTGATGATAGTTTGAAACTACATATTCAAAGTAAGAACAGAAAGTAAGACAAATGTGATAGAAACTAGTGACGTCTCATTGCATCATCTGCATCACTCCTCTGCTTATCCCTACAGTGTGGATCATAGTGGAGAGTTCAGGATCAAAGCTGGACCTAGAAAATGTGAGTTTTGACTGCTGTGAAGAGAACGTATGTTATTCATGTGTTTTAACTGAAGCTGACCTAAATTGAACCAATATTATGTATTTGCACATAGTACATAGGGGTCATACAACACACAATACAATACAATTTATCTGTACTGTTGTTCAATCTATGGGACAGCATCTGAGACCTGTGTACATTTGGTGAACTATGTTCATAGTGATGGGGGCACACACTCACACACCCTTGTTGGATTACTTCATGTCCAATCATTTAAGCAAGAATCTAGTAAGAGGTGACATTTTTAGAGCACTTAAGTGGTCATGAAGAAAGGGGATCTGTCCAAGTAAGCTTTTGTTTCAGCGTTGGAGTCCTCTATTGTTATCCATAGAGTACAGGTGAGAGTTCAGGGAAGTATATGGTATATGGTTCACACATACTAGGAATTTGTCTAGGGTAATGGCATATGCTGTTGTAGATGACATATGACAGGGTGTAGGCCAGGACAGGACAGGACAGTGCAAAGACATGACAGTCAAATGCAATACAAAGAAAATTAATCTTTAAAACAGAGTGCAAACAAAATACAGTGCAATAATGATGTTATCACTCTGCACATTTGCTCTGAGGAAATTGGTGATAATCTAGAACTTGTAATATTTGTAATTACAATGTTTACCATAACAGTGCTTTTTCTGCTTAGAGCAGTATTTTTGTCTATGAGGCATCATGCAGCCCATGGAACAAATTATAAAAACTCCGACTTTTATTTTGATTTAAAATGAAAGACAAAGTTAATTACTCAACTAATTTGTGAAAGCTTATATAATTCATACATATGTTCTAGTACATTATATCCCCCTTTAAAATAAAGTATTAGAAACACATTCAACATTACTTGGTAACAGTACACAGTCGAATGGAAAAACACGTTCAGTTACTGTAATCAACACTGTCATCTCTTTCACTTACACAAGTCCCAAGATCAAAGGTGGCACCCGCAGTAGGTACAGTAGTAGAGGTCTCTATTCTCTCTGTCTGCACCCACTCAGTCTTGGACAGTTGAAGTGAGGAGGGTGTTGTTTTACTCAAGTAATGCCTCATAGAATATGATGCATAATTTATATAGAACAGGCCTATGCCTTGGAATTTATATTGCCATGCAAGGACATTTGTTGTGAAGAACAAAGAAAGTTGATAGATAGTTGATTGATGACAGTGACAGGACACAAAGATGAGGAGGCCTGGGTTCCAGAGATGAGTCAAACACCGACTTTAATACAGACCTCTGCGTACATGCATTACAGCAAGTTGCCATGGTAAATACCAAGAAACAATGTCCTTTGATGGTCTATATGGCTGACGATCGATTGATTTTATTTGAAAAATTAAAAATACAATACACAATATACATAAGTGTGCATATAGTATGCATGCGTGTGTGTGCATGTGTGTCTCAATGTGCGCGTACAGTATGTGTGTGAGTGTGTGTGAATGTGTACGTGCGTGCGTGTACTATGTGTGTGTCTGTCTACTGTATGTGTACCTGGTTTGCTTTGTGCGTGTGCACGTGTGTCTGCGTGTGTGTTTGTGCTTGTGTGTGTATGAGTGTGTGTGTGTTTGTGTGTGTGGAGGTTGGTGTGTGTGTGTACTGTAGGTTTGTGTGTGTGTGTGTGTGTGTGTGTGTGTGCATGTGTGCGTGTGTATTCATGCTTGTAAATAAACACCTCTGACTTGTCATGAGAATCCCACAAACACTAAAGAGCACACGTTCGCACACACTTTGATTAATCAATGAATATACTTTATAAATGGTCTGGATGAATTAAAAATTGACAAGACATTTCAATGTGAACGATGATTTTTAGTAATATATTTGTCTTGGTTTCCCCCATCAGATGCCTGTGATCTCACACTGGACCCAAACACAGCAGGCAGAAAACTCTCTTTGTCTAGGGAGAAGAGAAAGGTGACAGGGAGGGAAGAGTGGCAGCCGTATCCTTCCCACTCAGAGAGATTTGAGGGCTTGTCACAGGTGCTGTGTAGAGAGGGTTTGTCTGGGCGCTGTTACTGGGAGGCAGAGAGGAGTGGAGGAGGGGCTTGTATAGGAGCAGGGGTTTGTATAGGAGTGACATATAAAGGAATCAACAGGAGAGGAGTGGATGATGACTGTGTGCTTGGATCCAATGACAAGTCCTGGAGTCTGGAGTGTTATGGTAACAGGTACACTGCCAGGCACAATAAAAAGGACACTGTCATACCCGTCACCTCCTCCCACTCCCTTAGAGTAGGAGTGTATCTGGACGGTCCAGCCGGCGCTCTGTCCTTCTACAGCATCTCCTCTGACACACTGACCCACCTGCACACATTCTACACCACATTCACTGAGGCACTCTATCCAGGGTTTAGGGTTTGGTTGGACTCCTCAGTGTCCCTGTGTCAGGTAGAATAGTTTCCTGTGTCTTACATTACTCCATTGAAGTTAAATAAATTCAATCCAAACACGACAGAGCTAGCCTTGCTGTTGCACTGTCTTGATGCTTTTAATGTCTCATGTAAAGCACTTTGAATTGCCTTGTTGCTGAAATGTGCTATACAAATAAACTTGCCTTGCCTAACCAGCTTGTTCAGTTTGTCTCCCCAGACCTAGTGTTGCCTCCCTAGATAATACTGGGTGGGATGGTACTGTTGTGATTTAATTTGATTTAGCTCCCCTGCATTTTAATCATCTCATAATATTGTAATCATATTCATCATATGGTATGATTGTTTTAGACAGCCACAACACCAAAATGATTGCAACAGAGATCTGCTCAAGAGTAATACCAGATGTGACCACTAGATGTAGCAATAATAAACTGCTCAATAGTAATATCAGATGTGACCACTAGATGTAGAGGAGATGCCACAGGAAACTGATCTGTCAAGATTTATAGATGGTGAGGCTAGCAGTCTAAGACTGCTGGAACAGTCTACTCTCTTCACTGACCGCTTAAATCCCCCAACTTCCTCCTTTTCCACCCCTGATCTGTCAAAAGATTGAATTTATTGATGCTGACACTGCAGTCTTGACTACAAACACAGTCTACGCTTGCCCATGTACCGATAGTGTTCCCAATTTCCTCCTTTCTCCGTATCCCCCCCCCCCTGCCGGATATAATGGCGTACTAAAGGGACATATTTGGGCATAGGCCGGTGCTGAGTCTGCAATATTGGACACCATTGGATTTGTGCCAAGTTAGGGGTGGGTTTTGGAAAATGGGTTGTGGCAAAAATAGAGCCGGGGATTACAGCAAGCTATATAAGACATTGCACAGATGACAGAGTTGAGAACTGAGTTGTTGTATCGTCGAGGGGCCCCCGAGGACCAACCGGTTTTTGATGCTGTTTTCATTGAAGGAGCAATAAAAACCTGCTACATCGGACTCTGTTTTCTTCAAGTGCCTTTATTATTTTGGACTTAGAATTATTTTGGAAATTGACCAAGGATATAGCGAATTATTTTACTCAACAGTACTACCAGTCATATCTAGATCATGCACCACAGTGTTAATGAAGTTCAAACCACACAACGCGATGACCCGGTTTATGTGTGAAACCCAAAGATGTGAAAAGCTTATAGGAGACATCGTTGCCCTCTTCCACAAAACAGTAGACAGGGTAACTCTGCTGAAGGAGACGCTCTGCCATGGTGGCGATGAGAAGCTTGGCGTAGCCTCGTTTCCTGTGCTCTGGTAGAGTGTACAGTAGACCCAGAGCACAATGGTGGTAGACAAGAAGCCAGGACACTGGCGTTGGCTCTCCCTCTTTCAACACACACAGGCTGGGGTGGCTGGAGATGTAGCTCAGCACCGAGCTCAGGCTGCTCTCATCTCCTCCGTACTTCCACGTCTTGTTGACTAACGGGGCGTCATCTCGGGTCAGTGGGCGTATAGTGCATCCAGCATTTCTGTCAGGGAAAGGGTGAATTAATTGTATTCATTTAAAGATGCAGTGTGTAGTTCTTGGCGCCATTTAATGGTGAGGTTGCTGATTGCATCCAATTCAATACAGTTACCATTGCTTAGTTTGTAAATCAGGAGGTCCCGAAACACAGCCTATATATGTGAATGCATGTGTTTTTGTGCGCATGCGAACTCCGTGAAGTGCAAATCATGCCACAACAATGGGACTTATGAGTTTTCATAATAGCCACTCATCATTTCACCATTTCACAGCACAAATGCCCACTTGCTTAGCTGTGGGTCTTCTAATCATTATGCCAAAATTACACCAAAAAGCATTAAACCACTGGCCAGCATACTACCGGTAAAGTCTCCTCACCAACTCTGTTGCCTACTCGTGTCATCTCCACCTCTCCCCAATTCCATGTTCTTCTTGTCATTCCTCTTCTCGTTCCAGCAAAATTTATTTTAACCATGTTGGCATTTGCTTTTGCTACCTGTGCTGTCGCCACCCTGTTCTGCCGAAATGACTTTGGCCTGCTTTAGTGCTTAGGGTTCCAACTGATTTGAAGAAATGAAATCAATTTAACTGTCTTTTGGACATTTTACCTCTAAGCTCACGACGTAGCCTACATTACCCAAAACTCCCATGCTTGCATAAAACACGATGAGTGATTGACATCTGCTATGCGTCCAAAAAAGCAAGCAAGTGATTTACATACAGTATGAGTAACTTAAATAAAAGAATGACAGAATATATTGACAGAATATATAACATTAAATATTACACACAATTCATTTTTATATTTTGATTATTACAAAAGAGGGGTCGGATCCAATCAAATAGGTCCCATCCAAATCTCGGAGATCCTGGATCTTGTTCTGGCAGGATTCGGCACAAATTAGGTACTGACAGCTACGTTGAATTCAACATGGCAGGGACCATTCAATACATGGAGACCGCCATGTTGCAGATGTAGATATAATGGGCTCATTCTAAGGTAAGGAAAATGCAAACAATTCTTATTTTCATGGGATTATACACTAATTCAAACATATCTATGAAATTATATTACATTTCTGCCAAATCTGTTAATTTTATTTTCACCACTAGATATCGCCAAAAACTACACAGTGCACCTTTAAGCAAGCTGCAAGTCTCCAAAAGCAGACCTGGGAATGGTACAACAGTTTGGTACTCTTGTGACATTGTCAGAGGTCTAAGAACATTATTAGAAATACATTGTCATCTGTGAGAATACCTTTTCTGAGCATGGAGATGACTGATATCTGTTAGCATCAGAACGTGCATGACAACTTGTGTTTTAGATGAGACATTGTTGAGGACAGCGAGCTCCTTCACTGCCTCCAGGTGGTTGATGTCGACACCTTCAGAGTTTGAAAAAAAACATGCAGGCTCTCTATTTCTTGACTAGATGTAGCCACAAAACTGCATCACTAATACAGGAAATGACAGCAGTGGTTATTGGTTTGGTTTTATTTGGCCACTAGACTAGACCTTACCTGCTAGTAAAGTAAATGTGTTCCAATTCAGAACACCAGAGGCAGACAGTAATTTCTTCAAGCTCTCATTGTCTTTAGAGTAGATACTGTGGATGTTGTATTGCCCTTCCCGGTCACGTGTACCCTGGTCATCACAACATAAAGACATAGTAGATAGAACTCCAAACGCTCAATGGTTCATCTTCTAATCTTCCGCCATTGTTAAAGAGATCCAGAAGCTTGAAATGATTATGTTTTTTCATCAACTGCTGATAGTTATTATATTTTGATATTTTAGTACTTCAATACTTCTTGTATTGTGCTGGAATCTTGCTTGATTTTTGTGAGTTGACTGTTGGCACTTATAACACAGCTTAGGTATAATGGGTAAATACAGTACCCAAAGTAATTGATAATGCTTAGGAAAAGTATCATTTGAGCATTTAGAAAGTAATTACCTCTTGCTTTGGTTTACAGACAATTGCTGTGAAGTCTGGCCAGGAGTCTGCTATGACCTCAATGTTTTGGGCTTTGTCTCTGTTGACACTGAACAAGCATCCATAGACCTAAAAGACAGGTCAGACAACCAGTTAATGCTCTGTTGACACTGAACAAGCACCCATAGACCTAACCTTTCGCTGCAGGCTCAAAACTCACAATTTCAAGAAGTACAACCAGGATCCTACCTCTTAAAACACCTAGACTATTGTATTTATATTTTGCAACTCATGCACTTTCACTTTAGCACTACATTATGCTCTTACAGGTGCATCTCAGAAAATTAGAATAAATAGTTTTGGAAGGTTCATTATTTTCCGTAAATTTAATTCAAACAGTGAAACATTCATGTAATCTAGATCCATTACACAAAGTGAAATATTTCACGCCTTTTTTGTTTTAATCTTTATGATTGTACAGTATGTTCATTTATACAGTCAATACTTGGTAGGGGCTCCTTTTACACAAATTACTGCATCAATGTGAACTGTGGCATGAAGGCAATCAGTCTTGAAATATTTCACTACATGTGTAATGAATCTATAATATGTGAAAGTTTCACTTTTTGAATTAAATGACAGAAAAGAATGAACTTTCCACAATATTCTAATTTGCTGAGAAGCACCTGTAGTCACTTGCACTTGTGAGTTATGGCAAGTAGCCTACAGAACACTGATTGCACATTAAATGCAATTATTGTGAGTCGCTTTGGATAAAAGTGTCTGCGAAATGACTGTAATGTAATGTACAGTAACGTAATAGGCAGTACAGACGACCTGTGTTAAAAGTGGGGTAGGTAGTTTGATGTCAACAAGACCTCCGATTGGTCGTCTTTTTCAAAAGAACCTGCCCCTCCCTCCTGTCAATCATGATGTAGTCCCTCCCTCCAAACATGACTGGTAGGTGTGGCGAGATGGAGACCCTGATTGGTCAATACATTCGGGCACGGTGCATTCTTTGAATCCAAAATACAGAGGCAGCAGTAAACACGGAGATCCAAGTTTATTCTCAGAGCACTTCTGTTACTGATAGCTGAAAGGATATTATGCCAATTTTACCAAATAAAGCCAAAAGCAAACTACGTATCCCACCTTTAATGCTAGAATGTCAATCTTGACACACAATAACTGGCCTCAAAAAGCATATTAAATGTCTTGTTAACAACTACAAAGCCATACACAGAGAAATACAGTAGGACCCCACTTATCCGAACCCAACGGGACCGAAGGTCGTTCATATCTCTGAAATGTCCGGATGACTGAAACATATGTTAAAATGCACCAAATTCAATAAGTGGTATACTTGTTTCATATAGACTCATAATAGACCGATACATACCCTTAATTACTTGTGAAAATGCATCAAAATTGCAATCAAATAGCTAGAATAAAATAAACGAATTTCCACTTGAGTGCGTGCTTTGATCTAATATAGTAGCCTACTTTATTCTCAAATGAGGCCTACGCTGCATCGATAGGCTACTGTATTCGCAGAACAAAATGGTATAGCCTAAAAACAACCCAACATTAGAACAATTTGAGCAAATGATAATCAATCAATAAATAAATGAAATGACAGACAAGTTGTCGTGTCTTAGGCTATTGCAGCCTAAAGGAAAGTCTCTAAAACCACCGATGTAGGCTAACGTGGCCTAGGCTGTAGGCTATTATTTAACAAATACAGTAGGCCTAGTAGGCTAATCTACATGCTCACAACACGTCTGTGTTCCTGAAGTCCATTAACTGGAAACGAAAAATGACTCGATACTCCTCTGCTTCAGGTTGCTGACGCGCTTTCTGTTTAACAAGGAATGCAGCTCTCGCGCAGCAGACTCGTTTGCGTTTTGCGCTCGACATTAAAGTAACAAAGAAATTAAACGTGACAGTAGGCTACAGCCTACAGGCAACATGTAGGTCTACATACAGTTCTGTTTTTATTCACAGTAGGATACAGTACGTGTTTATTATGACAGATTTAAATGCAAGTAGGCCTACAGCAGGGACGGACTGGGACAAAAATTCAGCCCTGGCATCTTGGCCCAGACCGGCCCACAGGACTGGACTGGGTGAATATTTCCTACCGGGAAATGTAGCCCCAGTCGGCCCACTAGCCGAGCCGACGCGTGAAATGGAACACCTTCAGTTTCGTTTTGTTGACGGGGGGGGGGGGGGGGGGGGGGTGCTGCTGCGCGATTTGTTGACGGGGGGGGGGGGGGGGGGGTGCTGCTGCGCGATTTGTTGACGGGGGGGGGGGGTGCTGCTGCGCGATTTGTTGCCGGGGGGGGGGGGGGGGTGGGTGCTGCTGCGCGATTTGTTGACGGGGGGGGGGGGGGGGGGGGTGCTGCTGAGGCTCTCTAGCGGCCCACGCAAATGACACCTGAAACTAACAGAGGGAGGGGTGGGGCCTACATATTATTGGGCCAGCCCTGTGTCAGTATAGAAAATGGACCAATGGGCTGCTGTCCCTGCTCTATGGGCCGTTCGTTAGCTCGTTTTTTTAGATCGGCCCACAAGTAGGTCCGGCCCACCGGGCATTTGCCCGGTACGCCACATGGCCAGTCCGGCCCTGGCCTACAGTACTATGAAAATCCCACCAGTAACCAGATAGCAGGCTCAAAAAAAGAAACGTTTTTTAAGCCTGTCCGGTAGACCGGGAGGTTCGTATCACTGAAGTTCGGATGAGTGGGGTCCTACTGTATATAACCTTGATTGCCTCAGGAAAGTACAGTCGAAGAGTATCTTCTGCCATCTTCATTTCCTCAGATCCCAGAACTAACATTGCAGTGGTTGCAGTGCTGCAGTTGTTATAGTGTTACATGTATAACTGCACAAAAAGCACACAGGAAAATCACTAAACTTAAACAATGTACGTAGTGGGCATGTAAAGTTATTAAATCAGGAAGTAGGTAAACTGACTAGTCTGCTTCCCTGTCTGACTCTATACATATCCAATGAGAGTAAAGGCGGTTCGTGAGGTAATAGGATACCTGGGGTGCATTCAAATGCAGTGAATATGGCAAACGTTTGTGAACATTTGCAAACTATTTTTTTCAGTTAGCTTTGTGTTTGCCACAAACGTTTGCTAACATAAGCAGCGGTCTGAAAAGGTTTTTGCAGTGAACAAAAATGGACGTTGGACTGAGGAAAATGTAATTGTATGATTGAATGAATGAATTGAATACCAGAGGCCCTTTGAGCCTACTTCTAACTAGCGTTAAATTAGATTGTACTAGCGGGACTACATCCAAAATACATACAGAAATTCATTGTTGATCACATTAGAGCCCACGAAAAGATCCTCGAGGTTCAAATATAACTGTTCAAAGAAAACTTTTGCCACGGACGTTTGCCTCTGTTCGCTGTTTGAACACACCCCTGCTGAATAGGCTACATGCCCCCCCCCCTGTTACCATGGTTGCCAACTACATGGGAGATCCACAACAACAGTCTAGTGTGTCTACTATCTTGAGGATTACATGATTTACTGGTTGCTTGAAAACACACAAAAAATAAATACATATTAAACTTTTGATAATTTAGTTAGTTATTGAGAGTATACTTGGAAAAATACAAATAATTACAGTTGCTGCACAGCACTGGATCGGGGCCAGGCGTTTTGAGGAAGAGGAATTATTTAAAATTTAAATAAACTCAAATGTAAAATTTAAAATGTAAAAGCTGCATACAGTACTGTTTAAAGTAAAACATTTTGATGCTCTGTGGGCTCAATTTTTGATATTTCAAAAATCAATGAAAATCGTTTGTAGAGGATACTCTGAAGGTGCAGTGTAGCAATTGGGTGTGGGAGGAGTAGGGTTTGATAGGTTTTACAGTTTTTGAGAAAAACAGAGTGATGGACTTCATAATTCCTGCCAGCTCAAAGCATAGCCTATAGAAGTTTCTGTTCACTTGGGCCTACATGTTGGTGATGGTTGCAAAGTGATAGCACTTAAGCCTTAAGCCTAATTTCTTATGATTTTTCTAGTTCTAGATTCTAGTTTTAGACTTTGAACAGTTGCTGTAGCGCCACCATCAGGACTATTGGCCCACAATGCCAGTTGAAGACTTTGGGAAAAGGACTGGCACCTATGTGCAAAGTTTGGTGATTTTTCATGCACCTCAGAATATTGCGAAATACAAGAGGGGCCGTCAGCTGAGGCTGCCCAGCCCCTAAATACAAAGCTGCTACACACTTGATGAAAACAATTGAAATTATCAGAAATATAGTACCTGATCAGTCATTTGAATTGCCCTAATAGCACAAGTTGGTCGACGAAGCGATCCCTGTAATACTCCTCTAGTTATGTTCTAAAAGCCAGATTTAAGTCCCTCTGTGAGTACAGGCTGATAATAGACCTGCTACATCCAGGAAGTCTGCTTCCAGATAAAACTAGCATTAAACAGTAACAGCAGTCATCAGGTGTTACAGTGTATTTCATCAAAGGCAATAAAGACAAATGTATTGGCAACATTTGTCGTGTAGCACACTTTCATTCAAAGCAATCCACAAGTCAAGAGAGGAAAAATGCACATCTTAGAAAGTGATAAACTACAGTAAGTGGTTAGATGACTCCTGAAATGACTCCTGTGGCATAATGAAACAGGGAATGTGTCAGCCTGCCCTCTCTGGGTCCTCACTAGACTGCAGGCAGATCACATGACCAGGATGTTGATCGTGTAGGTCTACAGAAACAAGTCGGATCAAGGCTTGTTGTAACCATAGGAATCACTCAACTCAATGTTTCAATTGTACTGTAGTCAGCAGAATTCAAGACAACTCACGATAGATTTGAAAATGATAGAGAATCTGATGCTATTCGGCTTGAGCAGAGAAGATTGAGCCATGCTAACCATTCTAAACAGAGTTATAGCCTTTTCATTTCATTTTACCTTTATTTAGCTAGGGGAGCCCATTGAGACCAAGTTCTCATTTATAATGGTGCCCTAGTTTCACTCTGACCATTGTAAACAGAGTTGTACCGTAGTTTCAGGATCAAGTAACGTCTAGAAGAAAACAGGCAGATTGTTGGTAAGCAGGTCTATCCTGATTTCATTCACAAAGAAAATATGCACATACTGTACTAATTCACCAACTGTTGTTGGCTATGAATGCTGACTTTGTAATATTGAAGTTTGTATGCAATGTACAGTATCAGCGTACCATTTTCTGAGCACAGGTAGGATAGAGTCCATGAGTTTATATCTTTAGAGACCTGTTATAATTACCTTTGCTTTGTGTTAAAATACATCATACAAGGTAGGCTACTACTGATATTAGAAATACTGTACATCATGCAATGTAGTGTACTACTGACACATTTTCAAATACAGCATACAAACTAGGCTACTACTAACAGAATGCTTACTTCTAAGATCTAGATTGGCATCATACTGTACTTAACAGAAATAGCGTTGTGACAGCAAAAACACATCCCACCTCCTTACTAAGCAAAATTGCCAGCGATATGTTGATAAGAGTTCACACTAATTCAAAACATTGCACGTTTCATACCTTATCATGAAGTTGCTTTATCAGAGAGCATGCTGAAAACAATGTATTCTTGAGGGATATCGTGCTGTTAAAAGGTCACTACCTGCTTTATCAAAGTGAGTGAGCGATATACCATTTAAAACCTGCAAGATTGCTAGCGTTGGCAACCAAAATGCATGTTAAGCTTTTTCTGTTATCTCGACGAATGTCAAATGGAAAAAATCTTGCTGATTAAAATCTTCCTATAAATATGCACTTATGTGTGTTGGTCTTTCTCGCAGACTTAACTCTTGTGGAGAAGATGGCAGCTTTGTGCAGAACTCTTACAGTCCTTGTCGTAATTGCTGGCGTGTTGGGGGCCAACTCTGAGCAGAACTACGGCTCAGATGTTACAGATGCTGCCAACTTCGCCATTGGCTTCCACAACCGCATAAGCCACTACACATATGCCTACAAGGTCACCGCCATCCTGTCCGACACACCACAGGTCTGTAGTCTTTACACTTGTCTATAGACTTCACACTTTGAAGTAGCGATTTGTTATTTGCTTACAAATAGCATGTATTTCCTTTAGCACACTTTTGGTTTTTATCAATCAACAAAAAGTTGTGTAAGTATAAATAAAGGTGTGTTGTATAAAGTATTTATTTACTGCATTCACTTCATTGTGTGTTTGTATATAGTATTTTCATACTTGGTGTCACCCAAGTTGTCACCAGGGCAAGTTCTTTTTTGTTCAAGAGTTCGCTATCACTTACAACATCCACACCATGAAGATTCAGACAAAAATTAATTCAAGACTAAATTAATTAGATCAAATTGTTTTGACCCCTAGATTTACACCCAAGGCCAGATTATGTATACCATGACTGTAGAAGTGGGAGAGACCATCTGCAAGAACACGCCCGATGTCAATTTGGCTGCTTGTAGCTTGCAGGATTCTGTGGATGCCAAGGTAATGCAAGAACATAATTGAACACAAATGTTCACTTTGGGATGGGCCATGAGCTTTTTACTTAAGACGTTTCTGATGGTGGTGTCTCTCTCTCTCTTCTCTCTGTTCTCAGACCATGACCTGCCATTTTGTTGTGCTGGCTGTCCCGCATTCTGAGGTGCCCAGCTATCTACTGGTGGACAAGTGTCACTGATGTTGGACAGTCGGATTTCCAACACTGAAATTGCTTTTTGAACACATATCAGTGCATTAGGTTAGACACTATTATTGAGCTAAACTAATACTGTATTGAATAAACACAATACTTACTCTCAAATTAAATTCCAATCTTTGAATCAGTCACCTTTTCTTGTTCATCTTCTTTTTCAGTTCATATTTGTATTATCCTGTTGCTATCAATCAGTTCCTGTTGATGAGTTAACTTCTGACCATTGTGGTACATTCACCCTGCTTCTGGCTCGGAAAGATGTCTGTTCTCAGAGTTTATTGTTCAAAGTGCAAATTCAGCCAATGAACAAAGAATTTCAGAGCACCCAGAGAGCTGCGTGTGACGAGCATGGATGTATTAAACTAGTTGGCGAGCCATTCAGAGACTCCTTACAGTATATCACAAGTTCGAGCCTCGCACCATGTGCCTGAACGGCAGTCACAGAGAGTACTGCTCTGCACTCTGACTAAACCCCACGGTTGGAAAACATACATATATGACCTAGCCATACTCTATCTCTGATCAATACAATTTGATCGAACGACCTAATTAAGAGCCACCGGACCTATGTTGACAATATAAGTACTATAGCTAATGATAATTGTACCCACAATGCACCTACTGTAACCCCGATACTAACCTATGAGAATACTAACATTTAGGAAAAGCACCAAAAGAGAGCCCATCTACTTTCTAAATCCACATAGCTCAGAGTGTGAGGTGTTTAGTAGTATAGCTCTTTTGGTGCTTGTTCTAAATCACTCTTCTTAGTTGCATCTGAAATGCTAACTGGCAGATGACACAACTTTGTTTTTGAAAAATGTAGAGCAGGTTCCAAATGTTAGGCTATTCAGATCATAGATTTATTTCTCAAAGCTTCTGTCCACTCCAGCGACAGTGCAGGGAGAGAGGTCATGTTTGTGGTGGTGTGTGTGCGTTCATTTGTTCATTTGTTAACTTGTTTGTTTGTTTGTTTGTTTGTTTGTCTGTTAGGAGACTTCCAGACCGATTTTCACGAAACTCGGTAGAAGGGTGTAGCATGGGCCAACTTAGAGTACATTAAATTATGGAGCAGCTGTTTCTTGGTTTGTTTGTTTGTTAGCAGAATTACGCAAAAAATACCAGATTTTCATGAAACTTGGTGGAGGGGTGTAGCATGGGTCAACTAACAACCCATTCAATTTAGGAGTGGATCCAAATCACTGGGTGGGTCCATGACAAACATGGCGGGCCATTCACCTCCATTCATTTTTTGGACTTAAAATGGACATATCTCAACATAGGAAGGTCACAGAGACACAAGGTCAAGTTTGGACTGGCATTAAGCTCTCGACCTAACGAATTAAGCAATATCAAACATATCCTGTCCGCATGCACACAGAGACACCAAATGCATTCATGGGCGGAGGTCTGTGCTTTCTGCGCACCATTTCTAGTTCACTGTCACCTTACAGCAAGAAGGGCCTGGGTTTGATTCCTGCTTGGGACAATGGATTCCTCCCAAGAATCCAATACAAAAAGCATGCAAAGGAACAGATGCTCTACAGTCCTGAACATGTTTTGTTTGCTAGTAGGTGGTATTCATTCTGTTCATAGCTGTCCACCCACAGACAGGATCTCTCGTTGTGGCATGAAGTTTGCAGCTATTGCGAAATGTCAAAATTTGGCAGGGCGCCATGGCAAGGGTGTTTGGTGAAAACTAATTTTTTTTGGATAACTTTTGATCACAAAGGTCTTAAGATGAAGCTGACCGAATATGAAGTTGATCGTTAAAGAGTTCGTTAAAGTACGAGGCATGGAAATGGTAAAAACAAGGAAAAATGGCACATTAAGAGCAAAATGTCTGACTTCCTGTTGGATGTTGGGTATAGCTCCAAAATACATTTTAGTGTGTCTCGATGAACTACATATGCCCACCGAATTTTGTTTGCCTACATCAAACTGAAAGGTGGGGCTCTCCATTTAAAATTTTCCAGGGGGCACTTGAGCCGTTTTGCCACGGCCATTTCCGTCACCCATGAAATATAATTTTTTCCCCGAGACTAATGTATCTGCAAAGTTTCATGCGTTTTCATCGATGTTTAGGCCGCCAAAAAGGCATTTGTTTGGGGAGAAGAAGAAGAAGGAAGAAGGTAGGAGAATAATTCTTCTCTCCCCCTCTTCTCTCCTCCTACCCTCCTCTCTTCCCCACGTCTCCTCTCCCTTCCTCTCCTCTCCCCCCATAGCAGCCCCAGCAGCCAGACCAACACAACACAACACATGCAACACTTTCTCCACAAGATGAACTCGCCATGCTGCTTTATCTCTGCTGTCCCAACACCAGGTTTCTCAAGACACATGTTCAGTCTCTCTCCTCTCCCCCTGATCCCCTCCTCTCCTTTCTCCTCCTCCTTTTCACCCTCCTCTCCTCTTCTCTACCTCTCCTCTACTGTACCTTTACTTTCTGCTCCTCATCCCTCTGTCCTCTCCTCTCATCTCTATTTCTCTCCTCTAATTCCCCCTCCTCACTTTGTCCTCACACACACACTCTTGATACACTCTGGTTTTGGTCATGACTTGGTCTCAGTTTAGGCGGTCTTGACTACAACACTACTCAGCAGTTCGCCTACAGAGTCAGCAGGTCTGTGGACGATGCAGGAACCTAGGCCAGGATCCTGTTTGTGGACCTCAGCTCCGCCTTCAACACCATCTTCCCAGCCTGGGGCCTCATTTATCATTGAGGTACGCCATATTTTACACGGTCTTTTTCGCGATTTCAGGCGTACGCCATTTTCCCCCCCCACATTGCGATCTATCAAGCCGAAAGGGCGAAAATTTAGTCTCCTTTCTACGCGCTTTTGTAGGACACCTCTCAACTTGTCCTACCGATTTACACGGTTTTCTACACCCTTTTTGAACACAGGGGGAACTGACGACGCAGGTGGTGCGTCGGTGAATTACAATGTTTGATGGAGAGAATAAGAGCGACAGTTCATGAACGCACAATCATGTAGGCTAATAGCCCAATTCAGCACCAACATATATCGCAATGCAAGATTAGACGTGTCCTCTAACCGGCTCATTAATGGTCCGATATGGATTTGTTCCCCAAACTGAACCTATGCGCTGTCCCAAACCTTTCCGCGCTATATGTCACACACTTAATGCAGGCACTCCATCAAACGCCAATAATTGACCAATTAGATTGTCATTAATATGTGATCATGTGGAGCTGTTTGCTGTTTGGTAAGCATATAAATGACAGTCCTCCTGTGCGTAATGCGAGCCTAAATGAATCCGGCGCTACTCGGCCTACTGGCCGAGATAGAACTCCAAAGAGGTGACGGCGATGGCGACTGCACCCACATAAGGGCACCATCAGTGAATGAATACGTCTATGTGAATCGCTAAAATGTGCACACTATAAATACTCAAATCATATGTGACGCCGACATGCTCATCACAAGTGTAGTGGCACGGTGGCCTGGCTCCACGCATGACTCATTCATCCTGGCGCACAGCAGGGTAGGGGCTAGACTGGAGGCAGGCGCTGCGCGTGACGGCTGGCTTGTTGGTGTGTGCATAGCCAAGATACATATTCTTTGTCTTATTTACTTTAATCTTTATTAGCATTTTCCATCCATACAACGACAATACAATAAAACATAAAAACTTACAATAACAGCTTATGGGTACTTCCATCCATGCAGCTTTTTTTTCTTACTCAAATATTACAAATTTAATATTAGTGGTATCATCACACTTCCTTCTATAATCCATCCATTTTTCCCATCTCCCTTCAAACTTTCCTTCCTGCATCCTCAATGCATAAATAAATCTCATAAATCTCCTCCACAACACCCACCACTACTCCTTGGTTGGGGGTTCCACCTTATACCAAGCCCTCATTATTGTCTTTTTACTAGCAACCAATAGTACTTTCACTAGGTATCTGTCCCCTCCTTGTACATCATTCTGTTATGTTTGCCAAGATGTATATTCAAAGCTGATAAGAATGAGAATCAGTCAAGACCCCACCACAAAATGAGGACCCAAGCCCTCAGCCCCCTCCCCGTCATGAGGTTTACCAGCGGGGCCAAAGGGCCCACACTGAGGTCATGCGCCAGCTATGAAGACACAAACAAGTAAGGTTCACATTTCTACCATTTTATTGTCTGTTGGTGGGTGACTGTGTGAGTGCGTTTGTGAGTGAATGTGTGAGGTCCGTGAGTGTGGTAGTGAGTGACTGTGTGAGGTCCTTGAGTGTGGTAGTGAGTGACTGTGTGAGGTCCGTGAGTGTGGTAGTGAGTGACAGTGTGAGGTCCGTGACAGCATGTGTGAGGGAATGAAGTGCAGGGAGGATGTCCTGTTGGCTCTGGTGGTGTAGTGTGGTGACCTCCACCAACTGCTGCACAACTGCCCCACAACTGCCCCAATCCCTTCTGCCATTTCCCTCTGGGCCTCTAGGGTCATGAGCCTCCAGCACAGCGTCTGATAGGAAGCCCAGCCCTCAGGGACCCTTGAGGCAGGGACGCTGGCAGCCGGAGGTGGAGGCGTGGGCGGTGGAGACGGAGACGGAGGCGCTGGAGATGGCACTGGAGGTGAAGGCCGGTGCGCTGGAGGTGGAGGCACTGGAGGTCGTGGCGCTGGATGTAGAGGCTGCAACCAGCGGGGGCATGACCGTCAGGTCAAGGACCACTGCAGACTCCCCCTCCTCTGAGTCCCACCCCACGTCAGAGTCTGGAGAAACAATTTCAGTCATTTTCTTTGAGTTTGTCTGTTAACTTGATTATGCATTAAACATTTTATTGTGTAGCCATATTCAATTGATATGTTTTTCTGTTGGCAGCCAAATAAATGCTTAAGTGTGATTTACCGGGTGATTTAGATGAGAGTCTTAATTTCCCAGAGGGGAAAATGTTTAATGTGGTCTAACATTATGAAGTGGTCATCTGTGTTATCGTTCCCTGTTTTTGGTCCTAAATCAATCATAGCCTACCACAGAATGTGTGGAATGTTTGCTTTCCTCACAGCCACATAATACAGCATGTCCGTGTAGCCTACGCCAAATACAGGATGCACGAAACGTACAGTAGGCTACCTAAACTGTAGGAGCAATCAGACAAATGTAGGCTCGTACAAATAGCTTACCTTCCGAAGATGATTTTCTTTCCTCGCGTGGACCTCACCAACAAGCACATGCACCTCCGTCTCCGAAAAGTTTCTCTTCTTTCCGCGTTTTTCCATAAACGTATTTGTCTGTCCTAATGCTCCACGCTATATTATGTCGGTTCCTTCCGGGGTATCCACGTTGTGCGCTGTCATAGTTTTGACCATATATGGTTGAATTTGGGCGTGGAGAGGGCGGAACACGGGGCGCGTGCGTGCTCTCTCCTCCGCCACCGTCGGATTTTTCGTGGAGGAAATGGCGTACGACATTTTTGATAGATCCGAAAAGCGTGTAAATATTCTCGTCGTACGCTACATTTCGCATTTTCCGCGTTTTCGTCGTACGCCCTCTTTTACACCAGAATTTACACGCTCTTTGATAAATGAGGCCCCTGGCTGGAGGACAAGGCCCCAGTCCCAATGTCCCCCCTAAACCCTCAAGCCCTGAACCCTCACAGACTTAATTGACGTCACCCGGTAATTGGTTTAGTGCGAGAGGCTGCAAGGGCTCAAAATGGTATAGAAAGGAATGGGAGGGCACATCGCGACATCATGTTACGTTGACAATGCCAAACCAAACATTATTTCCTACTATTGTGACTTTTTATTTCATGTTTCAATTTTACGTTATGTTTTTCTTTTAGGTCCTACACGTAAATCAATGTTGGGCTGAGTCAAATCCCCTTTAGTATACATCAGGGCTCTTCAGCCTAAGGACCCCTTGATCGATAGAGAAACAGAGAAGGGACCCCCAGGTAATAAATAAATAAATAAATAAATAAATAAATAAATAAATAAATAAATAAATAAATAAATAAATAAGTATTTATTTACCTATTAATATTCTCAGTTATTATGCTTATGGTTGCTAAAACATTTAGCTTCAGGATGACACACCTACCTCAGTGAGATTTCTGACCGTTGTGAGTGGCTCACAGCTTGTCTACTCTGGGGGGATGCAGTCTTCCAAGTGTCCAACAATTGCACGTTTCATGCTTTTATTTGAGAGTGTTGTGGAATACACACCGGCAATTCAATCCCTTCGGTTTCTTTGACAGTAACTTTAGGTCAGAATATTTTTAGGACGTCTCTCTTTGTTTTTCAATAGCGGCCCGTTGGTCAAATACGTTAGGCTTTGCATCACACTGTGGTTGCATCAGGGGAAGCCTGCCTCCCCTCTCCCTATTTTAGAATATTTATATATTTATATATATATTTTTGTCGAAAGCAGCTTGCCTCTTAATGCTTGGAATTTGCTCAATATTATTATTTTAGACTTTTTTTGTGTGTTGGCTATAAGCCAACACACCAAAGAGAGGGAATCCTTTTTGTCTGTGCTTCTTTCTCTCTCTCTTGCTGTCGTGTTGTTGACCTGCAATTCCATTGCTGCTAGCACAAGAGGCGGTAGTCCCAGAACATCAAAACCAAAAGACTCCACAGATTTCCCAGGTCAGCGGTGGCCGAGTGGATAGTGTGCTGCCTATCATGGCGGACATACCAAGGTACCATGACATATTTTGTCACTGGATGTTGTAGAAGTTATGTAACGAGCGTGGGTCATATTTGTTAATTATAGACCCTTTTACAGCCTAGTCAGCACAAGTAGCCTATGCGTGCATTCTTGAAACCGTAGCAGAGGAAGACAGATGAAATCAGCATTATTAAGCGTACGGACTGGACTGAGGAAATCATCAGAAATGCCTGCATTTGCGGTGCCCATTTTATATCAGGTAAGACTATTTGGTTTCACTGGAATGTCTGGTTGAAATGTAGCCCTTCTCAGTCCCTTACCTAAGCAAAAGACTAGTATTTTATATACCATCAATATGTCTGGCTGTTGCGTCTACGGGTTTAGGCTACAAATCGGCGCTCTAGTGACAAACTTTATTGGTTCAAGAGGAAACCGGCCTTTTCAGAAATTGAGTCGCCTGTGGCTAAGCATAGCCTACGGACTGGACTGAGGACATAATCAGGAATGCCCGCGTTTGTGGTGCCTATTTTATATCAGGTAAGTTATTTTCTCGACACGCAACCGTATGCATTTCAGATTGATCATGTTGGTGTAACCTGCGTTGTGTTTTGCTGTACTGGAGGGATTGGGACACTCTCAGGATGGTGGATGAAGCAGTATTTATTGCCTGCACAATGGGTCCTGCACAATGGGTCATGAAACACAGTGAACATGAGCATGAATCTCTGGTCCGCCTAGACAAAATATATTCAACATTAGCTTTTCATCCATCCAATGCAACCGTAGACTACTACGTCAAACAGGAATCGCTAATCAAATAAACGTTACATCAGAGTGTCAAATATCACAATAATGTGATTCATAGGTTGGCTTATGCGTCATACAAAACAGACATTTAAGTAACGTGAAATCCAAAGTTATTATGTATATTTGTAACTTTTTTATGCGGACCCTTTTGTTTGCCCAACCTACCTGCAGCAGCTATTGTCCCTTCTGCTGCAGGACGACAACGATGCCACAACTTATATAGAGGTTTTCAAAATAAAAGTCACAACCCAATGACGCAGGATTTACTATAAACCTCAAGGAACTTCAACTCCGTTACATTGGCAATGTATGTGAATTTGCTGCTATGTGAGAGATAAGGACCTGTTGTCGCATGTCGTTGACAAGCTTCCCCTTATGGTGTCAGAACGATGGCCTATGAATGCAATGTTATTATGTTAAATACAGTAGCCCAGAGATGGTTAGCACTGGCAGGGCTATTTCAGTTTGATAAAAGGCGTTGTGTTGTTTGAGCACGAGTTGTCGTAGCCTAATAGACTTCGTTTTGGTGCGGAGTTATAGTTGTTTACGTTTTGATAGGAACAATTAAATTGTCCCAAGTGTTGCAAATTATTGGTACCCCTACCAGTGGCGATTGCTCCTATAAGTCAGGGTAATCCTGGCTTACCCATACAAATCCAAAGCCATCGTTCTGACACCATAAGGGGAAGCCTGAAATCGACTTTCAGACTGTTTTTGACCTAAATGCGTCTTGTATTCTGCCATATCGCTTCATTTTCATTGCTCCGTCGCCCCCTACTGTAGTCTTCATGAAAATACAGTCCACGTTACGGTCCGTTGACACCGGTCTTACTAGCTCGTTATTCACTTAACATTGTAGGCCAGATAAAATGATTCTAGCTTACAGAAGTCAAGACCAAACCAAATCAAGACCTGGAGCGGTGGGCTAATACGCCTAGTAGGCTAGTAGCCTAAACACTGATTAGTGAAGTAGGGGAGTAGGCTATTGAGTGCTGTGTCCTAAGGGGGTGTATTTTATCGTCCTGTCATTCTCTTCGTGGTGCTTGGCCATTGTTGTCATAATGGCTCTGTAGTTTATTTAGTGTGTCCCTAAAAGCTTGGTTGTTTCGGCCTAAATATTGCCCTCTTATTCGCTCGCTCTCAAATTATTGGCCCTTGTTGATGTGTTTAAAAAAACATCAGTAGCCTGTATGTTTTTACATATAAATGCCAATGCTCAGCGCCCTTCTGGTGTTGTGAAACCCATCAGGGCATGCTTTGACAGCACACCCCCCAAAAAATCGTGTCACATGTTGTTAATATATCTAAATATAATATAATTTTGGCGCCTTAGCTTGACCAGTATGTTTTTCAGTAAGTTAGATATGTCCTTTATAGAATAGAACATGAAAATGTAGGTAATTCAACATTTTTTTTATCCCAAGTTATGAAGTCCATTACTAGAAAACTAGAAAGGGTGCTTGGATAGCACAGACCTCTGCCCATGAATGCATTTCATCAGTATGTGCAGTTGTTGAATGTGTAAGTGGACAAAAATTAACAGACGGTGATTGAGAGATAAGAAAGTGGCAAGGTCTCTCTCTCCCTCTCTCTCTCTCTTTCTCCCTGGGCTATCAGAGCCCATTCAGTAGGCCTAGGGTACAATCAAACCTCAATAACAGATACATGTTGACACTTTTATTAAACTATGTACAAATGTACATCATTTACTAAATACAAAAAGTTTCAGAGGTTTCTGTTAGCAGTCTTCTGTCTTTTCCCTCTGTCTGGTCGCAGTCCCTGGTTTGCTCTGTTTTTAACCTGAGGAGGGGAGAACACAATTACTACTGTAAGTCTTGAAACTTAAAGGAGTAGTAAAGGGAAAATGCATGTTTAGCCCTGTTTTAAGGTTACTTATGATCATATACAATGGTTCAGATCAAAACGTTGACAAAACTAGCACTTTTGAGAAAGTCTGATAATTGCTCTACCACCGTTTTGGTCATACAATGGATGTGGGTGGGCACCTTGAAAAATCATTCAAAAACATGTTAAACTCTCGATTTCAAAGACAAGAAGCTCACTGAGGGGATAATTGGTGTCCGTTGGTGTTCTGACATCAAATTCGCCGCAAAGTATGAATCCTGTAGGGTTTTATTGATCATTTTATGAAATCCATTGACTTGTATTAAACGACCGTTGTAGATGTGTAGATCAATCCGCAGAGGGGATTCAGGAAGCGGAACTACTTACGGTAGCTATTGTTATTGTTTATGTTGCTAGGCTACCTTGTTTGCGGAAGTTTACACACGTATGTGCTGCGACTAAATAGTTCTACGCTAAATATTTAAAAAAGCCTTTCCAGATGAACTAGAATCTTACTTTATGGCGAATTATATGTCAGAACGCCAACGAACGCTAGTCTGCACCCCTTGTATCCTCAGTCCCTTCCATGGTGCCCCAGTCTACCTTTAGGACTGCCCTTAATGAATTCTTCCTAGAAGGCCGAAAATTGTGGCTCCTAGGGCCATAACTCCCACAGCAAGGAGTATTTTAGCTGAGAGGTCCCAGGACTGTGTGCCACTGTCCAGAGCCCTGATCCTGGTCGGTCTTTTGATCATGGGAGTGACCAGGGATACTCTGGTCCTCTGGTGGGCGTTGGATGTCTTTTTCGCTAAGGTCTTAACTAACAGGTCCCAGACCCAGAATCTGCAGATCTCCATATGGTCCCAGACCCAGAACCTGCTGGTCTCCATATAGTCCCAGACCCAGAACCTGCTGGTCTCCATCTGGTGGGCGTCGGTTGTCTCTGTCACAGTTTGAAGACCAGTGAAGGAGGCGAGGTCAAAGTCAAGTGGAAGTCGTGGGTGATGCGGTCCAGGTGGAGAGGCAGCCCACTGTTTAGGCAGTATGGAAGACATCAGGGTATCTCTGAAGGCCTTGATGTCTGAAGGATCAATCTTGATCACCGCCACTAAGAGAGCAACTCCAATAAGAAGCTTTAAATGCTGAAAAGCCATCAGAAAAGTCAGAAATGTTCATAGGAAATTCAATAGTGAATGCACTCCAGGGTGATGTTACTGTATGAATCTATAGCTGTCTTTGTTATGATGTCATAGAAGAATTGTTCTAGATGTCATAGAAGAATTTTGATCATGACAGCCCAGCATTCTAATTAGTCTTTGAGTGTTCCATCTACTGTATGGGATGCTCATCCTAGTTATCTGAACATTTTTTATTAATTGTGCATGTTTGTGTGTGTGTGTGTGTATGTATGTGTGTGTGTTCTGTGTCTGCCATCATTGGCAGTCATTTCATATGGAAAAGACGCTGTTACCTATATCCATAAATAGCTTTGATCTCCCTGCTGGGACTACATTATGTGAATGTGATCTTGCACTGCGTTGTGTGACTCTTGCTACTGTTGGATTTTGATATTGATTTGTATCTTTGATTGAAAATCCAATAAAGAAATTGAAATGTGTGTGGCATACGTCACACTGGGAAGATTACATGACTTCTCATGCCAAGCATGAGTGTCAGAACGATGGCTTATAAATGCAATGTTATTATGTTAAATACAGTAGCCCAGAGATGATTAGCACTGGAAGGGCTATTTCAGTTTGATAAAAGGCGTTGTGGTGTTTGAGCACGAGTTGTCGTAGCCTAATGGACTTCGTTTTGGTGCGGAATTATAGTTGTTTACGTTTTGATAGGAACAATTAAATTGTCCCAAGTGTTGCAAATTATTGGTACCCCTACCAGTGGCGATTGCTTCTATAAGCCAGGGTAATCCTGGCTTACCCATTCAAATACAAAGCCATCGTTCTGACACCATAAGGGGAAGCCTGAAATCGACTTTCAGACTGTTTTTGACTTAAATGCGTCTTGTATTCTGCCATATTGCTTCATTTTCATTGCTCCGTTCGCCCCCTACTGTAGTCTTCATGAAAATACAGTCCACGTTACGGTCCGTTGACACTGGTCTTACTAGCTCGTTATTCACTTAACATTGTAGGCCAGATAAAATGATTCTAGCTTATGGAAGTCAAGACCAAACCAAATCAAGACCTGGAGCGGTGGGCTAATACGCCTAGTAGCCTAGTAGGCTAATAGCCTAAACACTGATTAGTGAAGTAGGGGAGTAGGCTATTGAGTGCTGTGTCCTAAGGGGGTGTATTTTATCGTCCTGTCATTCTCTTCGTGGTGCTTGGCCATTGTTGTCATAATGGCTCTGTAGTTTATTTAGTGTGTCCCTAAAAGCTTGGTTGTTTCGGCCTAAATATTGCCCTCTTATTCGCTCGCTCTCAAATTATTGGCCCTTGTTGATGTGTTTGAAAAAACATCAGTAGCCTGTATGTTTTTACATATAAATGCCAATGCTCAGTGCCCTTCTGGTGTTGTGAAACCCATCAGGGCATGCTTTGACAGTGCACCCCCCAAAAAATCGTGCGCGCTGCACGTGCATGCGTGCTTCGTTGGTCCTGGCTTACTCGGTTCTAGGACCCACCAGACTCCACTGACCCCTACGTGCGTAGTTTCTCTCCCTATCTGCGTGTGTGTAAGGGGTGTGCGGGCGGGGGGGGAGGGGTTTGGGGGGCATTGGGAGTAATAACAATGTTGGAGAAGACCCTGTGCAAGACCCCACGGTACGCTACTGCATTATAGACCAGACCACCTTCCAGTCCCGCACAGAAATTTACTATATAATTACTTTGAATTTTGACAATAAGTGGTGGACCCCCTGCAGTACCTCTGCGGACCCCCTAGGGGTCAACCAACTTTCAACCAACTCAAAACCAGATTTCAACTCGGTAACACCGAAAAAATGCATTCACGGGCAGAGGTCTGTGGTGTCTGAGCACTCTTTTTTTTCATGCTTCTCTGTTTGTTTGTTTTTACTTGCGCCACAGCGAAGTGAGGAGTAATGTTTTTGATGGCGTGTTCGTCCATCCTTACGTCCGTTAACAGTATTACGCAAAAACTACCTGAGCGATTTTCATGAAAGTGTAATGGTCATGGTCGAACTCAGAACCCACAAAATGTTGGAGCAGATCTGAATCACAGGGCTGGCCCACAAGCTGCCCCAACCCGTCCGTCCGTTAACAGGATTACGCAGAAATTACCAGACCGATGTTCATGAAAGTCAGTGGAGGGGTGTAGCATGGGTCAACTTAGAACCCATTAAATCTTGAAGCAGATCCAAATCATGGGGTGGGTCTACGAGCCGTTTCTTGGTTTGTTTGATTGTTAGCATCAATCAATATATCTGCATTCTTGTGAAAGTAGGCTACCTCATTTAACACAACTGGAAAAAGTTAATACCATGTGCTTGCAGAAGACAAACATACTGTAATATAGTTTAAATTGATATGGAACGATAAGGGAGGCTAAAGGTGAACATTTTGGATCAATAGAGAAAGAAATAAAGAGTGAATGATGTATTGACTGAGTTAAAGAACGAGTGGGAGAGAAAAGAGTGTTACTGTATAGTATGAAAAACGTACATCTTCCCGAGAAGGTGGAGAGAAAAAGAGGCAGACATTTAGAGAGAGAGAGAGAGAGAGAGAGAGAGAGAGAGAGAGAGAGAGAGAAGGATGAATGTATTATTGAGATAAAGAAGGGGAGGTTTTATTTTTATTTTTTAGAATGTCCTCTGAGCAAAATGCCAGTCTGGTGCTGGCAGTTCACATCATCACCTTTGTAACAGGCCTTCCCACCAACGCCTTGGCTTTCTACACCTTCAGCAGAAAATTCAACCATTTTACCAAACATTTAGCTGAAAAGAGTCAGCAGAAGTGGACGGAAAAACTGCCCTTTTATAGTCGCACACACACTTGATGCTAACGAACATCTATAATTCATGGAAGTATAACGTTTGCTGGCTACTGCTAATCTCACAGTGGTGAAGCTAGAATAGTACCTGGCAACCCAGCGCGTAGTACCAACGCTGTAATACTATTGGCTGGTATGATATCAACAGAGTCTCATTGTCGGGCCGTCAAAATTTCATAATGTAGTAATTTCAGACAAAATATCATTTTTTATGGAAAAGCAATACTTTTACTCTGCAGCCTTCGCAAAGCCCTATGGATGTATTATTTGAATCCACATATAACATATTATACCTTTAACTTTTTGACTTATCTGTTTGTATGCTTTATTGTTTTTTATGCTCATGTTTTGGTCTTGTTTATTTCCTCTATAGCACCTTGAGATTTATTTCACATGTAAAGTGTCGTGTAATTTAATCCATTTTAGAATAAGGCTGTAACATAACAAAATGTGGAAAAAGTGAAGGCCGTAATACTTTCCGTAGGCACTGTCATCTAGGTCTATATAAGCTACCATACATACAGTACACATACACAGTAACACATACACAGACTGCATGCATAGCCTACTCAAATAAAGTTTTCAGGAGCATACATTTGTATGTGTTTGTGAGGGTGGTATAGCTCTCTCTACAGGTTGAGAACATGTACTGTAGAGCCGAATAGCCTATAGAATGAAGACTCTTAGCAAGATTCCAAATCTAGTCAGATTTACCATTCATGTCTTCAGTCTTATGAGATTGCATCTGTCGCTATATGTGATTTGATTCGATCTCTCTATCTGTCTGTCTGTCTAGTATAGTATGTACTATGCTGCTCCATAGGGCATGGAGTAGGTTTCAGGAGTCTTAGATGTTTTAGATAATGTAGTCATTATATTTAATTGTGTATGTATGAATGTAATATTATATTGTTATATTGTTTAATATTGTTTATGATGTATGCTATGTAACCAGAGTACCACTGTAAATGAGACTTTGGTTTCAGTGGGCTTCCCTGGATAAACAAAGGTAAAATAAAACCAATCAATCAATCAATCAATAAATCTATCTATCTATCTATCTATCTATCTATCTATCTATCTAGCCTACCTACCTACTTACTTTCTGTCTATCTGTATATCTACTGTAGGCTCTGTCTATCTAAAACCGTATATCTATATCTGCCCCGCCGCCCCCCCTGTTCTCTCTGTAGTGTCTGCTCTTCACCATCGTGATGCAGTATAAAATTGCGAGGAAACTCGTGGGAAGGGAAGGGACACTAATTTCCCACCGCACACCTGCTTGAGTTTTTAATTATTCTGGAACTTATCAATGTGGAAAATTATGGTATCCCAACTTTCCAATAAGCCAAGTCCTCAAGGCACCTAGCACCAGTTACACGTCACACACACGCACGCACGCACACACACACACACACACACACACGCACGCACACACACACACGCACACACACACACACACACACACACACACACACACACACACACACACACACACACACACACACACACACACACACACACATACACACCATTTGATTGGTTAATATCGGTTGGTCGCTATGTCATTCAACTATCCACCAATGGCGCGCCGTAAACAGGACGCCGTTTGGATTTGATTGTGATGAGGGCACGGAGTAGTCAGTTCCCCACAACCGGCTATCTTAACTAGCACGATGTCTCTGTAACTAGTTTATGAAAATATAATATAGCGGTGCTGTTACCATTTCCAGATCGAAATAAGTTACCAATATACGTTGGTAAGCATGTTGATTACTTTTGTATTTCGCACTGTTTGTAAAATCTGTTTCTGAAGCTAACGTTAGTAAGCTAAGCTAGGCTAGCACGCTAAGTTCAACTGAATGTCTATCACCACTGTTCCATTAATTTTGTCATTTCTTTTTTGCTGGGTAGTCATTATGACTGCGTGGGTTAACCGGGCGTTATCCAATCTCTGTTGTGAATGAGCAGTGAAAATAAGAGACGACAGATAAGCAGAGAATGTGTAACGTTAGCTAATCCTAGCCCCAATCTGACTCCTGTGAATTGAGTCTTATTATGCAGTTGTGCTTCTTCGTCTTGATTTAGATTTAGTTCGTGCGACGCCACACTATTGTTACAGAGATGGGAGAACGAAATATGAAGTTTGCGTCCATGGAAGAAGAAATGTGCTTTTGGAAGGAGCAGTCAGAGAAACACCAGCAAAGGTAACGTTAACATTCCACAACAGTACGACTGACGACAAGCAAGTTTAGCACCAATTGTGATTCCTACACTAGTAGGCTATATAGCCTCAATCCTGAACTGGATGTAATGGAATGAGATGAAATACTGCTTTACGTTCCTGTATGTCTCCATTAGCATTAGACTTATCTCGTGCGCGTGTCTGTGTTTCTGTGTCTCCAGAGCTGAGGAGGCCCAGGATGAGCTGCAGGAGTTCCAGCAGATGAGCCGGGATTATGAGGCTGAGCTGGAGATGGAACTAAAGCAGTGTGAGGCCCGGAACAAGGAACTGCTGTCAGACAACAACCGCCTTCGATTGGAACTCGAGAACATCAGGGTGGGACATCCTCGGTTCCTGAGAAGATTCAACAGAACTTGAAACTGTAGTCTAGCTTAGCTTCGCCAGACCCAATTGCAGAGTGCAAAGGGTCTGGAAATTCTTAGTTAATTTTCGATTTCCAAGGGGCATTATCAACGGTTGCAGACGATAACGCCTCAGGGTGTAATTGGACAGACCTACAACCAATCAGAACAGGGTTAGTCATTGTATCAAGTGGTTACAGTCATCATATCAAACCCGCCCCACATATTAGATAAACAGATGTGATAAGCCCAGGTCGAGAACAGACCGGGTGGAAATCTGTCTGAATGAGAGTGTTACCAGACAGATCTGTGGAGGGAAACAGAATGGGAGCTCACGTGATCAGGATAGCGATGCCAGGCTAACTCTAGTCATGTTCTGCATGTTGTGAGGACTAGGGTGGTGCAATTTGTGATTTCAGTAACACACACACACACTTTATACCCCTAACAGCTAGCACTGGGGGTCATGGTGGAGCAGCTGACCGCTATTTCAGCTTTAGAGTGCGGAGGGAACCTGGAGAAATTAATAGATTCAGAGAATACTCGGTTGTGTTCAAAGTCTCTTAAAGGAGTAGTAAAGGGAATAAATCATGTTTAGCCCTGTTTTAAAGTTACTTATGATCATATACAATGGTTCAGATCAAAAAGTTGACAAAACTAGCACTTTTGAGAAAGTCTGATAATTGCTCTACCACCGTTTAGGTCATACAATGGATGTGGGTGGGCACCGTGAAAAATCATTCAAAAACATGTTAAACTCTCGATTTCAAAGACAACTTTACTTCGGGGCAAGGGAAGGTGGCGCGAGGAAAGTTCTAGACTGTGAATAATCAGCCCGGCTCCAAAAACAAACTGGGAGATGAAAAGCACACGCAAGACACGCATTCGCTGTGAGAGAAAAAAAGGAGAGACGCGCACCCCCCCCTGCTTTCAACTACAGCGGCTGCGTTGACTATCCACCCTCCTCAAACGACCGTTCTTCCCTGTTGTTGTTGGAAAACAAGTTCAATCAATCAATTTTTTACAAAATTACTTTCAACGTGTCCTTTGCTCTCCCTGTTCTGGTTTGTCGCCGTGCGCGCCCGCAGGAGAGGTTCGAGGAACAGCATTCGGAGGCGTTCAGGCAGATCTCGGCGCTGGAGGGGGGTCTGGCGGAGACGACGGCGGTCCGGGACCACCTCCAGAAGTACATCCGGGAGCTGGAGCAGTCCAACGATGACCTGGAGAGGGCCAAGAGGTCAGTCTTTCTGGCTGGCAGGCCGGCTGTCTCTGGACCACCATTTGACCTCATCTGGGTCCTCAGCCAATGTCTCTGGGATACTGTGTTTTCTAGTTTTGCCTACAAACCAACCACCTGCATAGTTTTGATATTTTGGATAGGCATCTCACACAAACTGCAAGTAGACATGAAGCAGTCCCCCTACCCACCTAAGAGATGCAGTGTATTCAGATTCAATGTATTACTCTCCTGTCTCTCTCCTTCCCGTCTCTCTCGCTCCTTCCTTTCTCTCTCTCCTGTCTCATCTCTCTCTCTTCTGTCTTTCCCCCCTCCTGTCTGTCTCTCTCCTGTCTCCTCTTTCTCTCTCCCTTCTGTCTCTCTCTCTGTCTCCCAGGGCGACCATCATGTCCCTGGAGGACTTTGAGCAGAGGATGAATCACGTGATCGAGAGGAACGCCTTCCTGGAGAGTGAGCTGGACGAGAAGGAAAACCTGCTGGAGTCTGTCCAGAGGCTGAAGGACGAGGCTAGAGGTGAGCGGTAGCACATGCACAGATACACACGCACACACACCAGAGCGAATGTTCGAAGAACTGATGATCGTGCGACTCTAATCTGAAGCTGCGTGCAATTTGATACCGTATTGATTTGACTTGAAACTGTGCCCCAGGCATACAATACAAGTGTTTGTGGAATCTGCTCCAGATCAGGCAGGCACACGCCCACTTGAAGAGGATGAATGTAGTTAATCATAGCGAATCGATCGTCGTTCTCTCTTATCTATAGCTATAGCGTGTATTTTTTTTAAACATGTATTTATTTATTTATTTATTTATGCCCATATTTATAGCATTTACGTGATACATCCACACATCCACACCGGCACCCTATCTTTAGCTTCACATAGATTGTATAGATTGTATTTCTTGTGTAATTTGCACAGAACACATCCTCAACGGCACCTTATCATCAGCTTTAGCTTATATTGTGTGGATTGTATTTCTTTTTTTGTGTGTGTGTGTAATTGTTAACTTTTGCATATTGTAATCACCTGTAACTTTTGAGCACATCACAGAGCTGGCAGTAACATGTCACTATGACTATAGTCTCTCTCCAGACTCAAATATTACGTTGAATTGCTGTGCTCCGCAAACTACATAATAGAGTCTGTGCCACTTCACCCCCCAAGCTGGTATATCGATGGGTCGAATTTAAGAGTGACAGGTCGTAGCAGCAAATGAGAGACGCTAGCCCAGGTTAGATGGGCGGGGCATATCTACTGTATGGGTGGGTACGCCTGATCGCGCAAGTTGTTACTGATTGGTGTCGCCGGGATTCCGGCACTACCAATGAATTGACAGGATTTGAACACCAGATTTTTGCATGAAGTGTCCCAGACCCATAGAAAGATGTGCAGTAGCGTCGTTAGCGTAACTTACATAGTGTGTCAGTGAAAGAACTCTCGTGGGTTTGCCGCTGAGACCTCTGCGATTGTACACTGTTACGTTCGTGACCAATAACATAAATCTGAATCCGGTAACCTCCGTCCCGGCAGACCTCCGCCAGGAGCTGGCCGTGCAGCAGGTCCAGGAGCGGCGGCCGTCGGTGGGCCTCACCAGGGAGGCCGAGCGGGCCGACCAGCCCTGGCGGCCCTCCTCCGGGTACCCCTCCCTCCCCGCCACCCCCTCCAAACCGCTCGCCGCCTTCGCCACGCCTGCGTCCAACATCCGTCGCGGTGAGTCCAGTAGTTGCCATGGCTGTGCCAAAACCATAAGGAAATGTCTGATTCCACGTGGGTATTTATTGATCAGTGTCCTAGAGTTATTCTAGTCTGTGTGTGTGTGTATATATATATATATATATATATATATATATATATATATATATATACGTGTATATATATATATATATATATACGTGTATATATATATATATACGTGTATATATATATATATATATATACGTGTATATATATATATATATATATACGTATATATATATATATATATATATATGTATGTGTGTGTGTGTGTATATCCATCCATCTTCATCCGCTTATCCGGGGTCGGGTCGCGGAGGCAGCAGTTCCAGCAGGGGGCCCCAGACATCCCTTTCCCTAGCAGCATCAACCAGCTCTGCCTGGGGAATCTTTAGCCGCTCACAGGCCAGTGTGGAGATGTAGTCCCGCCACCTAATCCTGGGTCTACCCCACGGCCTCCTCCCAGCCGGACACGCCTGGAA
The DNA here is from genome assembly GCF_949987555.1 of Borostomias antarcticus. NCBI lineage: Eukaryota > Metazoa > Chordata > Actinopteri > Stomiiformes > Stomiidae > Borostomias > Borostomias antarcticus. The sequence continues at coordinate 24,554,496 of NC_140240.1, forward strand.
CACCTCCCTAGGGAGGCGCCCAGGAGGCATCCTCACTAGATGCCCGAACCACCTCAACTGGCTCCTTTTGACGCAAAGGAGCAGCGGCTCTACTCCAAGTCTCTCCCGGATGACTGAACTTCTCACCTGATCTCTCAGGGAGACACCAACCACCCTCCGGAGAAAACTCATTTCGGCCGCTTGTATCCGTGATCTCGTTCTTTCGGTCATGACCCATCCTTCATGACCACAGGTGAGGGTGGGGATGAAGATAGACCGATAGATCGAGAGCTTTGCCTTTTGGCTCAGCTCTCTTTTCGTCACAACAGTGCGGTAAAGTGACTGCAGAACCGCACCAGCTGCTCTGATTCTCCGGCCAAACTCCCTCTCCATGGTTCCCTCACTCGTGAACAAGACCCCCAGATACTTGAACTCCTTCACTTGGGGTAAGGACTCATTTCCTACTCGGAGCGGACAGACCACCGGTTTCCTGCTGAGAACCATGGCCTCAGATTTAGAAGTGCTGGAGGTCGCAGGCAACTGATGCCATCAGGACCACATCATTTGCAAATGGCAGCGACGCGATCCCCAGCTCGCCGAACTGCAAACCCACCTCCCCACGGCTACGCCTCGATATCCTGTCCATTAAAATCACAAACAGGATTGGTGACGAAGTGCAGCCCTGGCGGAGGCCAACCCCCACCGGAAAGGAAGACGACTTACTGCCGACGACACGGACACAGCTCTCGCTCTGGGTGTACAGGGATTGGATGGCCCTAAGTAGGGACCCCCTCACCCCATACTCCCGCATAACCCTCCACAAGACCTCTTGAGGGACCCGGTCGTAAGCCTTCTCCAAGTCCACAAAACACATGTCGACAGGTTGGGCAAACTCCCAAGCCCCCTCCAAGATCCTTGCGAGAGTGAAGAGCTGGTCGGTGGTTCCACAACCAGGACGAAATCCGCATTGTTCCTCTTCAGACCCTCCTTTCCAGCACCTTGGAGTACAATTTGCCTGGGAGGCTGAGTAATGTGAGTGTGTGCTGAGTAAGGGTGATTAGCACACACCCTCTGGTCCCCTTTTTTGAATATTGGGACCACCACCCCAGTCTTCCACTCCTTTGGCACTGACCCGGACTTCCACGCAATGTTAAAGAGGCGTGTCAACCAAGACAGCCCCTCAACAGTGCCTTCAGCATTTCTGGACACATCTCATCAGTCCCTGGGGCTTTGCCACTGTGGAGTTGTTTGATTACCTCAGTGACCTCCTCCAGGGAAATTGACGATGACCCCCCATCATCTTCCGGCTCTGCCTCGATCATAGAGGGTGGATTAGTCGGGTTCAGGAGTTCCTCAAAGTGCTCCTTCCAACGCTCAACAACCTCCTCAGTTGAGGTCAGCAGTGTCCCATCCTTGCTGTATACAGCTTGGATGGTCCCCCGCTTTCCCTTCCTGAGGTGTCTGATGGTCTTCCAGAAACACTTTGGTGCCGACCGAAAGTCCTTCTCCATGGTTTCTCCTAAGTCCTCCCACACCCGCTGCTTTGCCTTGGTCACGGCCGAAGCTGCAGCCCTCCGTGCCAGTCGATGCCCTGCAACTGCTTCTGGAGTCCCCCGGGCTAACATATCCCGGAAGGCCTTCTTCTTTAGTCGGACGGCTTCCCTGACCACCGCTGTCCACCACGGTGTCCGAGGGTTACCGCCCCTTGAGGTACCTATGGACCTCATGCCGCAGCTCCCAGCTGCGGCTTCAGCAGTGGAGGCTTTGAACACCGACCACTCATGCTCGATGTCTCCAACCTCCACAGGGATGCCTGAGAAGCTCCGCCGGAGGTGGCAATTGAAATCTCTCCAGACGGGCTCTTCCTCCAGACGTTCCCAGTTCACCCTCACTACACGCTTGGGTTTTCCAGGTCTGTCCAGAGGCTTCCCCAGATGGTGATCAGTGGACAGCTCTGCCCCTCTCTTCTCCCGAGTGTCCAAAACACTGTGTGTGTGTGTGTATATATATATATATATATATATATATATATTATATTGATAATACACTATTTGTCAGTATAACAGTTTAATAGTTGGGCTATGCTGTATGGGTTCTGCTGTGTCCTTGTGCTACACATTGTGCTTAGTGTTCAGTGCTTGTGCTCAGGTGATGGCCTGACAGGGACTCCCCTGACCCCGTCGGCTCGCATATCTGCACTCAACATCGTAGGGGAGCTGCTTAGGAAAGTCGGGGTAAGAGAGAGACACACCAAACCATTACCGTTAACTGTATTCGTTCATCGTATTCATAGGGCTGCACACAACCGCATTTGAATAATGGCTCTATGAAATTCTGATAGTGATACTTGGAAACAAATGCGATAATGCTGGCCTGTCCTTTGGTCGTTTACAGAACCTGGAGTCCAAGTTGGCGTCCTGTCGAGACTTGGTGTACGACACTTCGACAAGCAGGCCGGCTCTTCCCGGTAGCCCCTCTGCTCCGGAGGGGGGCATGGGGGTCCATGCCAGCAGCATGAGCCCCCCTCCCCATTATGAAAGGTGAGGAGAAAAGCTTTTACTTTAGTAAAGACTTCAGGAGCATCTCCATGCATCTGCAACATGGCTCACTTGTGTAGGAAGCCTGGGCTTCCTTTGGGCCTGTGCACGTTCATGTCTGTCTGTATTCACTGTGAGTTACTGTAGGTCTGGACCTCATGTGTTCATGTCTGGCAGTGTTCACCGTGAGTTGGGTCTGGAGCTCGTGCTTTTCTCATGGTGGTCTTGTATTTGTGTTTTCCAGCTTGGTGAAGAGGCTGGAGTTTGGACCTGCTCCTCCGCGGGGGGTCTCTCAAGGGCCCCAGTCGCCACAGGGCGGGGTGAAGATCCTGCTATGAGACCAACACACACTTACACCCACACCCTAAAGCCCTGCATCAGACTGTACCAGTGCCCCAGTCCCACTCACTATATACCCAACTGAACAATGTGCTCTTACCACTGCTCCCAACCCCCAGCACCCACCCCCCTCCTCCTCTCCTCGAACCGTCACCGCTGCATGGACTCTGCTGCTGAGAGGGAACGAGGACGTCGTGATGCTATTGGGCTACAACTTTAATCCCACATGAGGCTCGGGCTCGAAGACCCTGTTGCACACCTGCTGTGTTGTCACTCCTGACCCCCCGCTACGGTCTCACTGTCCTAGACTGCTAGCGCTCTGACAGAGCGCCAGACACGCACATGGGGCAGGCTCCTTGACGAGGACAGCTCCCGGGTGTGGTGCCACAGGTTTTCGGTAGTCGTTTCAAATGTTTTGCGCGAGAGAATGAGCTCTTACACTCAATGCTCTGACTGTTGCCCACTATGGTGTCTTGTTTTGGAAACCTCATTGATAAAAGTGGCCATTTGACAAGGTGGTGGAAAAACAAAAACAATCAGTTTATATTTTCTCAATGTTCCCCTCACACTTGCTCTGTCAGAGTGCTTGTAGTCTCACGCCTTGCTCTCCTTGCCATTAACCCCTCTTTGGTACTTTCCTGCTTGTCGTCTGACACTAGCTCAGAGACGAGTAGAGTTAGCTAGCTAGCATTAGCATTTTAGCCGTTGCTGCCTTGGGTCAATTTTATTACCTCATCTAGAGTAATTTTTTTGTGCTTTGTAGTGATTTTACAATGTCTTCCTTGTTGTGTGACGCACAAGTTTAGTTCAGAGAACAGATTTTTAATAAGATTATGGGCATATGTGGCTTTGAGAGAAGTTGGAACTGTAAATTCCAATGCTGCAAAATTGCAGTCTGCTGTAAATATTTTTGGAGTGAGTGCTACTTAACCAGTTTAAATTGGAAGCAATGGTTGATAATGTATGAATTTGTCTTGAATTGAAGTCTGTCTGTAAACTTGAGGGGGAAAATCTTTTGGAAAGAATTGTATTTAGGAACAGAAAAAACAGCCAGACATGGCAAGTTTAGTTTTTACCAATTTTTTTCTGAACAGGATTACCGTTTCCACAGCTGTTTCACACATTTCCAGCTTTTATTTTCAAATCGTCTTTTTCATTTAGACACGGATGCAGCACTTGATTCATGTTTTTATTTTATTTTCTGGGTTTATGAGTTAGACGTTTTTCTGTCTGTCTGCATTACTGAATGTATAGAAATGTTTCTGATAGAGATTGAAGCAAAAGTAATTCCGAAATTCTTGTTCTTTTTCCTGCTACTCAAAACTAATTGGAGGAGAAAAGCCAAGGGAATGTACCTCACATCCTCTCCAATGGGTTTTGAGGAGGCAAACGAGGTCAGGAGGCTTCTAGGTAAGATTAAGGGCCTGTTTGAATTCTCTAGAGATGCAACCTTCCTTCCTCCCTGATTGAGGTCATCTCTGATCTCACACCAAGTGGATTGGTGAAAACGTGCTGCTCCACATGTAATGCCTGTCACCAGTCTCCACGTGTCAGATCAATGACAGACCTATTCCCTCCCGAAGATCGAGGTGTTTTTTCAGAGGGCTGTCGATGATTCGATGACGAAATGGCAATAATAATAGACAATGCTAGATTTTACCAGAGTCAAGCACAGTTGATATTAAACATTGCAGCAACATATTCTTACAGAGTACCCAGCCTGCCGTTGATGGCCTCATGAGATGTGTTGTGTGGGAATGTTACGTATGCCTTGTGTAGGAGCATGTTCTTCTGCAAATCTGTTAATGGGGATCAAGCTAACAAAGGCATAATGGTGTGCTAGCCTCGCCTAGCGCATCACGATGGGTGTGTAGGCTACTGGGCCAGTGTCCCGGACACATTAAGCCTAAAAACATGCCAACGGTTCTCCGTTAAAGGGGAGTTCTTAGTTCTAGACTAGGTTTAATCCATGTCCGGGAATGCTATCCCATCACTACTGCATCTTAACACTGAACCAAACTTCTCTGAGCACTACACAATAATCCCAATGCAGCGTGTAGCTCAGCTGTTAACGTGTCTGTTTGAGCTGTTGTCATGTGTGAACTTTGACCAGGTGATACAGTATCTGTAAGCATCCAGTATCTCCACTGTACTGCTCCTCCTGCTGGACAAGGGCCTATAACCCTTTGTCACAGTAATATGACGCTATTAACCTCATCTTCCTGTTTGGACTTGGGGGGCCTGAAGTGACCTGTGTGTCCTTGTACCTGTTCGTTGGTGATCTCTTTATATTAAAATGGGTAAAAGTATGTTATTTTGTGTCTGAATGTGTTATATTTCATGGGACAAGGTATAAATATACTGTCCTGTATATACGAATCGGAGAACCAAGGTGTTACTTTTTCACTCTTTATTTCTCGTGCAGGTGGTTCCACAATTTATAGATTGAAGAAGTGATATGGAAATGTCAATTGGGTTGGACCAGAGAACAAGATGGTGGCATACATTATTTTGATGGTGACTAGTAGATGAAAAACCCCAAAAAGTAAAATTGTTTTGACTGAAAATGTATCAGGACTTACACATAGAATGAACAGGCCATGATGTTTGGACACCATACCTAGTAAGGAACTGGACAGTCATTCATCATATATATATAAATATATATTTAACTGGCTATTTGACAGTTTGATAACTATTTGGGAGTTATGTTGATATAAGGTTGATTCACTGTCTGAAACAAAAAGAAGCCATTGCTACAGTTGCAGTGCTGTGTGTGTCAATAAAGGTCATTAATAATAGCAATACATTTGGACTACATTCATTTTTCTCAGCTAGGTATACATTTTATTATGGTAGAAACATTTGCATTGATGTGATTTCGGCCAGTCAGAGGTACCAAACCAAATGCATCGCAACAATGTATTTTAGAAGAATCTAAAAAGCTTTGAAAAAAAAAAAAAAAACAGCAGTCACAAAAGACAGGAACAGTCATAATGTCATAGAATCGGATTAGGCTAATAGATTTACATGAACTCTAGATATTAAAATATCTATATTCAGAGATGTGATGCCTCTGATAAGTTTTTGTGGGTAAAAGGCACATTTGATTTTCCTTTAAGTGAAAGATGGATAGAGAGTACATTCGTACCTTCGAGGGCACAAAATAATTAAAAAAGGAAACAACAGTAATTCAGTGTAGCAAAAACAGCAAATCACACAGAACAGACACCAACATTAAACATAAAACACAAAAAAATGTTGGCAATTTATAGAATAGAAAGGTGCTCTGAATAAGGAAATTATTATTAAGGCTTTCAGGTTAAATTATAATATATTTTCTGATAAGCATGTTCGGCCTGGAATACAATTCTCATACAATTCTCATACGAGTCTCATTGGCCGGCCGGGAGCCTGGATTATTTCTTTCTTCGTCTACTCGGCAGGCTTGGTTCCATTAAAGTCGCCTTGCGCGTCGTTGTCTTCTTCAGGGGAGTCATCCACCATCTTGCGCCTGCCCGCTCCTCCCCCAACACGGAGTGGCGCGCCAAAGGAAGAGGGCTCGTTGCCACGCCTGAAACACCGTATAGACGCCCGCGCACACACACACACACACACACACACACACACACACACACACACACACACACACACACACACACACACACACACACACACAGGCACAAAAAGAGACAGACAACAAAAAGACAAAGACGCAAAAACAGACACAAACATACACACAAACACAGGTGAGGGAAACTTTAAAATGTATTGACGAATAGACCACAGATTGTGAGGCCTCTCAACTCGATGGCAATGATGGGAATGTTTTTTTCCTAGTTCCAGGGATTTTCATTACCCACAATGGGAGTAAACCCTGAAACCCTGAAAATATGAACAACCTTTATAAACCTTCATCAACCAATATAAACGTTCAAAATGGATGTCAAACAATACTTGCAGACAAGCTTGATGCCGTTGTGACCACTGTATAGTTTTACCATTCCACTAAGATAACTGTATTTGAATATCAATAACAGCAACTCCATAACTTGTCTGTCAAGTTTTGCTTGGAATTGGATGAAAAATCCAACACTCGTGATCAACACCAGATGAGGTAGTAAATGGAATCGCTGAAAAACAAGAGTGTGGTGATGATGTGTAGTTAGCGTAAGCGGTTATATTCAGAACTCATTGACTCCTGACGTCAGGGAAATGAGTTGGGTTTAGGACAACTAAACCAAGCAGCGTGGAGAAAAATATGGCCACCGGTAGCACACTGCATATTGCAATGTACAATATTTCTGTTTGTATGTTTTCAAATAGACACATTTGAACCATATTTCCCTCATATAGGATAATTGTAGTTGGATACCGATGAGTGAGAGCTTATGGAGGGAAAGATAGGGAAAGATGGTGATGTGATGATCTTCTAAGCTCAGAGGTACCTGTAATGTTACTCCTTGGCTTCTGGGATGCCTCTGCAATAAAGACGGGAGAGGCGTTTGGTTTCCAGAGGACAAACCAAGGTTTTGACATGAGGTGAGGCGATTGCTTACAGGACGATCCTCCCGGGAATTAAATTGGATTTTTATGACCCCTGTCCATTGTACTGTGTGGTTCTCACTGGCTCGTAAGAGGTGGTGTGATCTGACTGCTGAAGTAGTTTCAGGGTAGAATGGCATTTAGATTACATCTGTTTTTTCTGTCCATTACTTAAAATGTGTGTTGCTCATAGGAATGAGGTAGTGAGGTGAGGTGCCATAACAGAGCACACAACACAGAACATCTTAGGACAAGAGAACTAGAAAACAAGAGAACGCTTAACAGAACACACAAAGGACGCAAAAAAATACTAGACATATCTATAAGAACTTGTGAGAATACAAAACAACAGAACACTAAACAGAACACTTACAAGGACACCAGGGAAGACTTAATAGAACTGTTTTTTTTTGTTTTTTTTTACCTCAGTTTATTCTTGAGGGTGTTGACCTCGCGGCTCATGCCGTCATTAGCCTCGTTGGCCTCCTCCAGCTCGCGCTGCAGCTTCCTGCGGGCGGCGGTGACGCGCTGGGACTCCTCCTCCGACTCCTCCAGCTGCCTCTTCAGCTGCTTGACCCGCGCGGTGGACTTGTCCCCCTGGGGAGGGGGCGGAGGGACCAATCAGGCGTTTGTTCGTTCATTCATTCATAGGACTGTCATACACCTACGTCGGCATGACATGGCGTGTGACGTAACGTGACACAGCACGACGTAACACGACAAAGGAGAATGTAGGAGTGCAAGCTCGGCACAAAATGAGGGTAGAATGGCGACCACTGGCGTTACATAACAGCTTAAAAGAGGAGGCTTCAAAATACTTAATAACCCTTCATAATAGCATAGTCTTCTCTGTTATAAGCATAGTCTTCTCTGCATGGGTTTATGAACATTCAGCTTCATGCGTGTTCTGTAACTGGAATTAGCATTAGACATTGTCAGTGTCAAGGAGGGAGCAGGGGGGAGACTTCCTAAGGCTTCGTGAGACCATCCTTAGCATGGCCAGCCTATTCAGTGGTATTACGGTGAAGAGTCTCTGTACCTGGTCCTTGTACTGCTCCGCCTGCTTTCTCTCATCCTCCACCTGGATTATCAGTTCCTTTAGCTTCTTGTCCTTCTGACGCATTCCCTTGGCAGAGGCCTGCTTCTCCCTGCATGCAGAAACCACAAATGGAATCGTAAACAGGCTAGAAACCATACGATTGGTGACCCACCCAGGTAATAGTTGACGCTTTTCTCTTGTTTGAGAGTAAACATGGCAGTTTTGAGAGAAAGTATCTTTGAGAGATACCTTTAGGTCAAGGTCATTACTTTCACTTTGTTCAAACACCGCACACATACTGTACTGTACAGTATACACATACACTGTCTCTCCCACACACATGAACCACACAACACAACACGCGTCCGGACCTGCTCTCCTGCTCCAGCTGCTCCTCCAGCTGGGCCACCTTGGCCTCCAGGGTGGTGATGGAGGTCTTGAACTTGGACTTGACCTCTTTCTCTATCTCCTGGAGCTTGGCCTTCAGCTCCTTGTTCTGCCTCTCCATCTGCTGCCGGGCGCTCTCGTTCTTCTGGGAGGTGGTGCGCTCTGTCTGGAGCTCGTTGGTCAGCTGGTCCACCTGATGCAGGGAGGGGAGGGGTAAAGAGTGGAGGAACGTGTTTGGGATGCAACCACAGTGTGGTAATGTGAATTGAGAACAGAATGGGACCAAGGTTAGAGCCCTGTGGGACGCCGCAGACAGTCGTACCTGCGACACGCTCTTCCTCAGCCTGTCATTGAGGATCTCCATGCTGCTCTGCTCCTCCTCCAGCTCCTCCTCCAACTGGGAGATCTTGGCCTCCAGACGACGTTTCTCATCGGCTAGGAGCATCCTGATGCACGCACGCACGCACGCACACACACACACACACACACACACACACACACACACACACACACACACACACACAGGAATCAGTTGCAATGCCAAACAAACTACGTTATAGTGTGTGCTGTCCAATTAGTTTATTCAATGAGTTCACTTCATACTTGGATAATACAACACAAATGGGTATAGTATCTGTTACATCATTATGTAATTTCTACTGACTTTCCGTTAGCGTTGCCTGCCAGCTCATCGGACAGCTCATCCCTCTCAGCCTCTGCCTGCTTCCGTGCCCTATCAGCAGCAGCCAGTTCCTAAACACACACACACACGCACACACGCACAAGCTCACACACACACGCACACACACACACACACACACACACACACACACACACACACACACACACACACACACACACACACACACACACACACACACACACACAGATCAGCCATCAAAGCCACAGCACTGGGCTAGTTATTATCACACAGTGTTTACAGTAAAGCCTGGCTAGGCTAACCTCCTGGAGCTGCATGAGCTCAGCCTCCAGACTCTTGGCCTTCCTCTCGCTCTCCTTGGCCGTGGACAGCACCTCCTCTCTGGCCGCACGAGTGTCCTCCAGCTCCCTCTGGTAGTCCTTCATCTGGGCCTGCAGAGACCGGGGGAAACGTAGACATTAATACTCTATCTCTATGGGAGGGAATTAGTGATTAAATCAGAATTACATGTGTCATATCACAACGCTGTTATGTCTATGGAATTCTATGAAAGTCGTCCACTGGTTCAATGCACTCAATAGAAAAAGGGGGTTCCAGAAGGCTTCATTAGTCTTCCCTGTTAAGAAAACACTGAAAACCCCTTTAGGAACCATTTTCCCTCTAGGTAGCACCTATTTTTGAAAGAGTGTTGGACTTCAATAGTATTTTTACATGTACAACTCCGACTCCACTCTCCGTGGCTCTGCTGTTTGAGCCCTTCATCCCCGCCCCCCCCCCCCCCCCCCCTCCCTCACGCCGCACACCTGGAGCTTGCGCAGCTGCTTGATGGCCTCGTCCCGGCCCTTGTTGGAGGTCTCGATCTGACCCTCCAGGTCCTTCAGGTCGCCCTCCATTTTCTTCTTGGCTGCCGCCACCGTGGCCTTCTGCTTGCGCTCGTCTTCCAACTCCATCTCCAGTTCGCGCACCTGGTGGGTGTAAAGAATGAATGGACTTTACAAATGATTTCAGTTCAGTATGGTTAAGCACATGTAACTAAAATTCCTTGGGCAAACAAAGTACGTAAATGTTTCTTTTTTTTTATTCAGCTAATCGTTGCCGCGTTGTACGAGTAGTCTGCGGCGTCCCGCTACCTGCTTGATGAGCTGCCTCTTCTTCTCCTCCCCCTGCTCGTCGTGCCCCTGCAGGTCCCGTTCGAACTGGGCCTTGAGAGCCTGCATGTTGACCTCCAGACGCAGCTTGGCATCCTCGGCAGCCTGCAGCTCGTCCTCCAGCTCCTCCAGCTGGGTCTTCTGCTCCTCCACCTGGGCCTCCAGGCCACGCTTGGCCTTCTCCAGCTCGTGGACCTGCCGGATCCGGGGAACAATCAAGTTCAAGTTTATTTGCCACATGCATGAAATACAATGAAAGGGCTGATTTTAGATTGGGAACGGGTTGATAAGAGACTCTGGAAATAAAGGGCAGAGCATAATCGAGATAGATGCTTTGTGGATGGAATGAGCCGTTAGGTTGGTCAGATAGAGTTTAACCAAAGTCACCAAGAAACCAAGAAACAATGACTGCACAGTGTGCTGCAATTCAAAACGGGAACTGTATGCCGCCATTTTAGGAAAATTGGCAGGCATCGAAGGAGAGGCCTGAAAGACTTACGCTCTTGCCCACATCATCCTTGGTGTTGACCAAGTCTTCCATCTCGGCCCTCAGGGCCTTGTTAGCCCGCTCCAGCTCTTCTCTGCTGTCCTGGGCCTCCTCCAGGGCCCGGGCCAGGGACAGAGCCTTGGTCTCCTTCTCCCGGGCCTCTGTCTCTGCACGGTCCCGCTCCTCAGCGTACTTGCAGGAGATGCTCTTCTCTTCCGCCAGCATCTGGGGGAGGCGGTCAGGGAAGATCAGACGACAGCTATAACTTAAAAGCTCCATTATTGTTTGCTTGTCTATTGTTGTGGAGGCCAAGTGATATATATATATATATATACAATATCTGCAGCATACCTATCATTTTTCAATCAACAACACTCTAGTTTAAATGGTCAGAAACCCAAAATTGATTGTCAAAATGTCTATCAAAATATCTCAATGTTTTCTACAAGTGTCAGCCATTTTGAGACGTTCCGCCCTCTAACCTGGTCAAACTTCTTCTGCTTCTTCTCCAGGTTGGCGACGTTCTGCCTCTGGTTGTCCAAGTCCATGAGGATGTCCTCCAGCTCCTGCTGCAGACGGTTCTTGGTCTTCTCCATCTTGTCATAGGCTGCGGCCTTCTCCTCATACTGGGTATTGGAAGCCTCCAGATCTCTCTGCAGGCGTTTCTTGCTCTCCTCCAGGAGCTCGACGTTGCCGGCCAGTTCCTCCAGCTTCTTCTTGGAGTCTGACAGCTTGGGAAGCAGGAGAAGAAAATGGAACTCGGTGGACCTCAACACATCTAAATTACTTATCTCATGGACATATTATTTCTTGTTGACACTGCATTTTCTCAGCCAATTTCATGAACATCATGATCGTGGGCATTCCTGTCGTGACCTCTGGTGTGACCCCGCTCCCTGTGTCCTGTACCTGGACGTTGAGGGTGACGACGTGTCTCTCAATGTTCGTCTTGGCCTCCATCTCCTCCTCTAGCTGCTCCTGCAGGCTGTTCTTGTCGTCCTCCATCTGCCGCAGGCGGGTGGAGAACTGCAGCTTCTGGCGCGTCTCCTCGGCGAGCAGCTCCTGAGGATGCGGTCACATAAGGGTCAGAGGTTAAGAGGTCGCCAACCACCAAACGCCATCCAATCACCGATGAGCATTTGATATAGGGCGCCTGTGGGAGATTGCAAGATATCATTGAAGGATTCACCTGTGAACTATCTGATAGAAGACTATTGGAATTAGTAGACGGTCAAAAGTCGTATGCAGGAGATGTTTGTGTACCTGTGCATCTTGGACTTGGGAGCTCAGAGTGGCGACATCTTTGCTCAGCTTATTGTTCTTGCCCTCTGCTTCATTCAAGATGGCGGTGACACTTTCTAATTCAATCTGTACAGAGAAGAAGAGAAGCGACGTCGATCAGCGTCACCGTTGGCTGAAATCACCATCAGCCTCATTGAATCTTGTCAATATTCGGCGTCTGCCAAAGGCTCGCTGACACGATCGCCAACTTGGGTCATGCTTCTGCTCATCGTCGTTCGCTCCACCCCCCCCCCCCCCCCCCCCCTCCGAACGGAAACTCACCGTGACCTTGGAGCAGCGCTCTCCCAGCTCGGCCTTCTGCTTCTCGCAGTCGCTGAAGCGGCCCTGCAGCTCGGCCAGCTGGCCCTCCACCTTCTTCCTCTTGTGCTCCACCTCTTGCTTGGACTGGTTCAGTGTGCGCACCTCCGCCGTCAGCTCCAAGGTGTCCTTCTCCAGCGCCTGCTTGGCCTTGTCCAGGTTGGCCTTCACCTAGGGAGAGACACACAGAGCATGGAGGGGGCAGTTAGAAAACAGTCATTCAGCTAGCTATGTTGGACACTGTAGTAGAGTAGAGTAGAGTAGAGTAGAGTAGAGTAGAGTAGAGTAGAGTAGAGTAGAGTAGAGTAGAGTAGAGTAGAGTAGAGTAGAGTAGAGTTAAGTGTGTTGTAGTATAGTATAGTATAGTATAGTATAGTATAGTATAACCAAGGTCTCTTACTCTCTTGGACTGCTCCAGCTGCTCAGTGAGCTCTTCCACAGCCTGGCTGTATTTCTGTCTCATCTCCTGGACCTGCGCCTCGTGGGTCCTCTTTTCATCGTCCATGGCCCGCTTCAACACGGCCACCTCCTGCTCTCTCTTAGCCCTGCACACAGACGACTGGATCAGTGGATGGATGGATGGATGGATGGATGGATGGATGGATGGATGGATGGATGGATGGATGGATGGATGGATGGATGGATGGATGGATGGATGGATGGATGGATGGATGGATGGATGGGTGGATGGATGGATGGATGGATAGGTGGATAGGTGGATGGATTGATGGATGCAAGCATGCACTGTTGGATGGGTATGTGGGTTGATAAATGAATGGATGGATGATCAAATCAATAAATCCATCTGTGGGACATCGTCCTAAGCGATGAATGGAGAATGCAATGCCAGAGGGAGCTGGAGAGACGGACAGAGGAATGAATACAAGTCATGAGTTCTCACTTGAGCTCTTGCTGGACGACTGTGTTGTCCTGTTGGTCCTCCAGCTCGGACTTGAGGGCCTCCAGCTCCTCCCCCAGGTCCCTCTTGGTCCTCTCTGCCTTGTTCCTGGCTTGCCGCTCCGAGTCCAGGTCCTCCTGCAGGTCCGAGATGTGGCCCTCCAACTCCCGGATCTTTTTCAGGGCGTTGTTCTTCTGGGCAATCTCGTCCTCCAGTCTGGGGTCGGGGGGAAAAAAAGATGGCGAATGCTGGTTAAGGTGCTTGTGTGTTGACTGATTTAGTCACAGTGGATTTGAAATGAAAGAACCACATCTCTGGTTAAAATAGAGGTGGCATCTTTTGATCACAGATAGATGGCAGTATTGCACTTCTAAGGCACCTACTGCAGTAGCATTTTAATATTCATTAAAGAATGACCATGACTTATCCTGAGATATATCTTGTGAGGCCCCCAAAATATTGCAATAACAACAACAACAACAACAACAACATAGACAACCAACAAACAGGCGTATTGTCGGTGGTGTAGTAGACAGTGTTTCACCCCACCTGGCCAGAGCGGCCTGGAGCTCTTCCTCCTTCTTGGCGAGCTGGGCTTTGAGTTCGGCGATCTGGGCCTGCAAGTCAGCAACCTGCTCCTGGAGGTCGTTCGACTCCGCCTCCAGCTTGCGTTTGGCCTTGTCCAGCTCCTGGCGGCTCTTCTCTTCTTTCTTCAGACGGACTGCGGGACGAACAGACAGAGTCGTCGTTTACACAGGGATTGGGAGGAAATCCTCTGAGTCTTTTGTGATAACCTTTGGTCATGAGTAAAGTCAAAGACCACAGGCCTTAAATTATAATTATCTGTGAAACTGTGAAACTGTGATGCTGACTGAGGTGCTTGATGTTCTTATTGTGGTGTCACTGTGGTGGTTTCTATTATTGCGGTTGATTCAACGTTTAAGTGATGAGCAGCGATTCGGTACCAACCCTCCAGCTCAGAGATCATGGACTCGTGTTTGTTCTTGAGCTTGGTCAGGTTCTTGGACTTCTCCTCCTCCTCCGCCAGGTTGGAGCTGAAGTCTGCTATCCGCTCCTCCATCAGTTTTCTCTCCTAATACAGAAAAACCGAGGACAACCGTCAAAAATGTCCTACTACTACTCGTCAATATTTCCAACTACTCACTACCAGACTCTGCAGAGCCTGCAGGTTGATCACCTTCAAGGTCACTAGATGAACTGATGAGAATTACTCCATGGTTGGTGACTGACCTTCAACAGCTTGTTGTTCTGGTCCTCCATCACCAAGATGTCATCTTCCAGCTTCTTGACCTTGCCTTCGCAGGTCACCTTCTCCAGCTGCAGCTTCTGGCGAGCGTCCTCCTCCTCCTCTAGATGCTCCTCCAGGTCCTGGAGATGGACGGATAAGACCGTTAACAACACTTATTCAGGTCAAAGCTGGACTAGACAGTGATTTAAGATTGATTATGAGGCTGTACAAAACACTGGCGTATGTACCAACCTAATACCGTTGTCAGATCACATAATACCCCTATCACATCAAACTTGTCACATCAAATCTTTTTTCACTTGTTCCTAGTGTATGATTGACTGCAATTCACAACACAGAGACAAGCCAAGAAATCACCAACAACAACAACAACAACAACCCACCTGCATCTGCTGCTGCATCTTCTTCTTCTCCACCTGCAGGGCCTGCGCCCGGTCCTCCTCTTCCTCCAGCCTGGACTCCACCTCGTGGAGGATCTCCTCCAGCTCCTGCTTCTTGGCGGACAGACGCACCCTCATCTCCTCCGCCTCGGCGTACAGCTCCGTCTCCGCCTGCAGCTGCTCCTGCAGCGCGTTCCTCTCCTCCAGAATCTGCCCAGATGCAGCCCAGCAGCAGCAGAGAAAGGTGCTTCAGTTCAGGTGCAGATTTAGAAAACTTTACTGTCCATCAAATGTACATAAGTCAGAAAAAGAAACGACAGGGGGGAATTATGGTGGACCTTGAGTGCAACCTTGGGGTACACCAGTTTAGATTTTTTTCTTAAGCGTCACGCTCCAATGTGCGCATTAGGCTTGTATTGTATTCACTTAATGCTTGATCATATGCTTATATATATCATATAGTTATAGCGTGATATAGTTATTCAGTTATTCTGGTTTTACACAAACACGCAAAACATAAAGTGTAGCCTGTTACATGCAAAGACTGAGCATAGTGTGTGACTGTGGACTGCGTTAACATACCGTTGTGTGTTTCAGGGTGATCTCCTTGAGCTCTGACTCAAACTTCATCGCACCCTCTTTGGCTTTCTGTAGCTCCTCGTCCTTCAGACCCATCTCATCCTCCTGGCGGGTCACTTGCAGCAGAGGCTTGACCTATAGGAGGCAAGAGCCAATCGTATCAATATCCAAATGGCCGCCACTTAAGTTTTCTCGTTTGTACTGTTAGCGAACAGCAAATAAGGATAACTGTACAGCATGTCAACCTATGTGACAACTGACGATTAGCTTCTTGTTGTGGCAATAGATCACAACAGTGTAAATGATGAAACTCATTTTCAGGAAGTATTTTTTTCTTTGTGTGTGATGTGCATTGTCGTCATCATCTCACCTTGGTGAAGAGTCTCCACCACTGCCAGTTCCTGAGTTTGAGGTAGGCGGCGCAGTTCCTCTGGATCACCTTCATGGCTGTGAGCTGCTGCTGCAACTTAGCGAAGGCCCTGTGGAAACACCCAGCAGGTTAACCAACGCTAACCACTGAAGAAACCCAGCAAGTTAATCAACGCTGACCACTGAAGAAACCCAGCAAGTTAATCAACGCTGACTACTCTGATCTAAAAAAAATGCTGTTGTCTGGGTATAAGGTGGAAGACATTTGAGGAATGATGTCCTACAGTATACTTTTCATTGAAACATATCCCTACAGTAATGTTGTCTTTATGTACATAGTATTACCATTGTTTTTATAGCATGTTTTTTTCATTTACTGCAACAACGTGTAATGGTCCTATAAAAAGGAGAGTGTCAGAATCAATCAAACAGTCTGATGATGCTCACCTTCTGGCCAGGAAGCCTCTGGCTTGGGCCTGGAAGGCTATGATGACCACTGTGATCTTCAGGTCTCTCTCCTCCTCCAGTTGAGCCAGCACGCCCGTACGGAAGAAGATCTTACTCTGGCCGATCCTGTACAGGTTGGGGTCCAGGTCCAGGTGCTTGATCTACACGGACAGGAAGGGAATACGGAAAAAAGAGGAGGTGAAACATTCACGGTTCTCTTGGTGTGGAGAAACTAGATGGGCAATACTGTAAATGAGACCACTTTGAAGAGCAAGGTTTCTAAAGATAGATATCTGAGGCTAAAATGTACTTGAAACACATGATGGGAAGGATTGAATGAACCTTATTTCTTATTTTACCATGAGGCAGCAAGCTTGTTTGCCATCCATGAATCCTTTGGGTATAGCATTAGCAGCCAAGATCTCATAACTGTAGAGTGGGAATTTGAGTGGAGAGAAAGTATGATTTAGTTACTAATTTATGATAGTAGCCTACTACTAATACAATACCGTACCATACTAATACCGAACTAAATGGAACAAACATCAGCACCTCTGGGCTACAGGCTAACCAATCAAATCAGCTCACCGCTGTCGGAACTCCTGGAAGACGATACGGTTGGGGAAGCCTTGCCGACAGATACGGATGCCCTCCAACACCCCGTTACACCTCAGCTGTTCCAAGACCAGATTGGCCTCCAGCTTCCCTGCCTGAGCAAAAAAAGAAAGATTTTAGTTTTAATCACACGTTTTATACGAAATACCTGTAACATGAGGGCTATGTTTTCTGAACAGACGATTAAGAACAAATAGGTACTTGTTGCTTAGGTTTATCCTAAAACAACAGGGCCAAAGATGCTGACTTGGTCATAAACACGCTTCATTCAATTAAAACAGCAACCCAAAAGTCCTTTAATTTGCCAGCCAAAATGTCTTGTCTTAATCAAATGAGGTGCTTTTCACATTAAAACAGGAGTTCCACCTTTAACGCGTCAACTAACAGCTACATGTACTAGCTACATCTTGGGAGGAATGTTGATGCACTGAACAATAAACAGCAAATCGGATTAGGGGTTAATTGAATCAAATTCAAATGGAATCCAATTGGAATCAAGAATGGGTTTTTAGAGACACCGGGAGAGAGGTCGGCCACCCGTCGCCACCACCGCCGCCGCCTCGCCGCCACCTCGGACTTACCCTCTTCTCGTGGTTGGGGATGATACAGCGTACGAAGTTGGGCTGGGTGTTGTGCAGTGTGGTCATGAGGTTGGATAGGGACTCCTTGTAGAGCAGGCCCACTGTGCGGAACATGCCCTTCCTGGGCCTGGCGGCATTGGGCATGTTGCCGTCGGTAATCTTGGCGATGGTGTCCAGGCCAACGACCCGGTCGACTGTGTTCACAAAGAACAGGTTCACAGAGTTTTAGTGGAGTTTGTTTTGAATTTTTGAATTAACATGTGATGTTTCCCATTGGGGACAATAAAGTCTAAACTCATTAATTATTTAAACTATAGTACATGTACAGTACTGTATGTACCATTTAATTCAAAATGAAAATACTAACAATAGTTCATAGCTAAAACATATCTTTAAGACAGCTTGAATGGAATTAATTAACTCCCTGTTTTATCGAATATCAAAATGTAAATAGAGAATATGGGACACACCATCTTTCCAGAGGTCTTGGATGAAGGGGTTAACAGAGTTGTTGAGCAGTGCTGTTACGTTGTCATTGAGAGGGTCCATGTTCTTGGTCAGCCAGGCGGTCGCATTGTAGTCCACCTACAACCCCCAAAACACACAATTTTACACGCTCCATAAACTATAAACATATAATAAAATGGTATGATAATTTACTGTATTGTGTTTTTAAGGTTGCATCTTATTTGAAGCATCTGCAATTAACATGTCTATGCGTACAGCAGAATACTGACCATAGTTGTAAGCTATAGTGTTGCTGTAAAGATTGGCATATTTGCCTATAAGTGTTATTATTAACATGTCAGACGGTTCCTGCAAATGTGAAGTGTTCGACCGCTCACACCTTTACTGAAAGGTTCAGTGTAATACGACACATGTAACTTATGAATATTGTGTTTCATTCACCCGTGCCTCACACATACAGTACTCTATCCTCCTGTCAACTCTTTTTTTTACATGTCTGACCGACCGCTTGGGGATAAACGAAAGGCTTCAGTGTAGCGTAGCATGACAGATGTGTAACTGCTGACCGTTGCGTTACATTTCTGCTGCTTCTCGCTTGGAGTGATTCTGTTTAGTGAACAAAGCCGGGCTGCGTGCATTCAAGCCATTCGGAGAGACTCCCTACGTCACAAGCGCAAGCCTCTCACCGCGCGCCTCAATGTCAGTTAAGCTCTGCACTGTCACCAAACCCCCCCCCCCCCCCCCCCCCCCCCCTAACGGCACAACTAACTTTTTCATGGTCGGAAAACATATAAGACTTATCCATACTCTATCTCTGATCTACCCAACATGATTGAACTATCTAAATTAGAGTCACCTGATCTAGTATGTTGTGAATATAACGACTATAACTAATGATAATTGCACCCACAATGCACCTAGCCCCAATACAAAAAATTGTGTTGAGGCTACTTGTGCTGGAGCTCCTACTGTACTTCAGTTTGTTCAACATTTTTATGGCCCGACACCCCAGAAAGAAGCGAATATGCATTGAACTGAATAGAATTGAACTGAATAACAATACACACCTTCCCAGCATAGTGAAGAACGGAGAACTCGGTCTTATCTTTGAGCTGTTTGGGTTTGGCAAACTTGATGTGGTTGACATGGGTGTTCATCAGCTTGTCCACGAAGGTGACGTCTGTGGCTTTGGGGAACCAGCACTCCTCGTCCAGCAGAGCCAGGATGCCGTTCTACAGAAATGTGATAATTATGTGATACTTTAATAAGAGAAATTTAAATCTATCTTTATCATTTCATGTCTGACACCAGTGTAACCAGAGCTTATGTGGATATGTGCGTTTGTGATAACATTTTTACATGAACACCTTTTCTCTTTTTTTTTTTATTATTATTGTAAAACCTCTCTGGTTGGTCATTGTTTATAAGGAAGGGGTTTGCTCAACCATAGCGCGGTTTCCCAAGGCCATAAACAATGGCGTGGGGTCTTCACATACAGGTCAGCTGTTGACCTGTAGGACTGCCCTACTCTCTGGTAACCCTCTCATACAATTGGTCAGTGGATTTTTACATATGCATGTATGGGTTGTACCCACAGTGATATACATGTAATGCAGTGTTTAAGGATAATCATGGCTCTTGGCGGAACTTGTCTCCTACCAAAGAGCCTAACTTTGCAAACTCGTAGCTGTTGGAATAAAAGAAACCAGCTTTGGACTTACAAAGGTAAACCTTGGCATTTCGACTACTCATTTTGAATGATTAGAATCATTAATACCCATGAATAGATCAGGGGCCAAAAAATCAGTTTTCTTTCTACATCCTTGACTGACATTGGTTCAGTGATGCTAAGCAGTTCCAAGTTGTCTTTAGCTGTTTTTCAAGTTTAGATAAGACCCAGAGACGGGCGCAACGCTGCAACACAAATGCAACCAATATCTTTGAGGTATCATGTCATATCACCAGAGTCGGTAGACATGCTCTTAAAGCATGGTCTGGGCAAAACAGAGGAGGCCTATAGTAGCCGGACAGAATGTGAAAAAACAGAATGTCCATGGTTTCTCTGCTCACCGGTCTCTCAATTAGCTCGATGCAGGGCTGCAGGTCCAGGCCGAAGTCGATGAAGTTCCACTCGATGCCCTCCCTCTGGTACTCCTCCTGCTCCAGGATGAACATGGTGTGGTTGAACAGCTGCTGCAGACGCTCGTTGGTGTAGTTGATGCACAGCTGCTCAAACGAGTTGTACTGCAGAGGACGTAGAGAGCACAGCAAAGAGAGTTGGCAGGCCATTGGTTTACGTTTACGACATCATATCCTTTTGCTTCTGTCGGGAACCCTAAGACACGATTTTTGCGTCGTGCTCCTTTAAATGTAAACAAATTTAGAGATGTAAGTTTGCATCACATACTTCCACAGCAAATACAGTAGTATGAAGTGCCAACAGCTAAGGTTTCTGAATGCTACCATCCTGAGCATTTTATCTCAATCAGACAAAGCTGTATAAATAGTGAGTTAAAGAAGAAGGAAGAGCACAACCGCTCTCACATCAAAGATCTCAAAGCCAGCGATGTCCAGGATGCCCAGGAAAGAGGCCCCCTGGCGCTTGGTCTTGTCCAGGGCCTTGTTGACCCGACCCAGGAGCCAACGGAACAGACGCTCGTACATCGCCTTGGCCAGCGCCTCAACGGCAAAGTCAGCCTGGCACACAAAAGAGATTTCAGCAATTTTAACAATAGGAGTTAAATATTTACTAACATGCACACAATTCTGATTCAAAATCACGCACTAAATACTGGGAATAGATGCTCTGGTCTTGGCGATAAAAGTACTGGGGTGTAGTATTGTTTTAAAGACAGATTAAAGATGGGATTCTAGAGATTATGGAATTCTAGAGGGACATAGTCAAGATTCTAGAGACTAAGGAATGCAATTGTGATCTCTTAATATTCCTCTACTGGACTTGAATGTACTGTTGACTGGCTAGGGCCTCTGAGTTCTATAGCCGCCCCAAGCCGGCATCTTACCTGTTCCTTTGTTTGGGCCTTCTGCACCACCTCCCGGCCCACTTTGATGCGCGGCGTGAGGATGGCGCGGGTGAAGTCTGTCACGTTGATGCCCTGCAGATGGCACACCTTCTGGGCAGCTGGTGGAGTTGGGCAACGCATGTTAGAAACACCCAACCCCCCTTCCCCCATTTTCAATGGAAGTAGTACGATCACCAAGCATCTGTGGTAGAAAGGTGATCCTGATGATGGTGGTAACCTCAGTTCTACAGGGCCCTCTCACCTGTGTTGTCAGGCATGGTGGCCTGTTCCTGGTTCCTCTCCTTCTTGAACTCAATGTTCCCCAGCTGCAGGACGGAGGAGCACACCTTCAGGATGCCTGGGAGATGGCAGAGAGGAGACCCGTTACAGTAGCTGCATCCCAGGCCCAAAAAGCCCAAATTACCAAAGTTATGATTATTATAGAATGGAAACCGGCTGTGTTGTAGACAAAATGTCCCAACGTTATGTTTGGTGTTATTAGTCCTCCGTTAACGTGTTGAGAGTTTTTCCTGCCCTCATGGGCTGAACAGGAAACACCCTGATCCCTGGCCGTGGGTTGAGAGAGCATCCAACGCACGATCCAGTGCTTATGGTGCATTCGTTTATAACTGGGAGGTGGCAAATTGCGACTTGCTACTAAGAATTATTAAATAAAACACCGCATGAACTCGCACTTCCTCGTTGCAAATTCGGATATGTTTCTCAGCCCCCAGTTGCTCGAATGCACTAGATATAACTAGGTAACTGTGATATAATGATATATAGCTTGAATGCACACAGGTCGAAGGTAGGTATTTTGCCACTTGCGACTTGCCACCTCTGACCACAAACGAATGCACCATTACAAGCTGCAAGCTGTGGGTTAGATTCCCATGTGCAGGCTTCTCTTGAAGTGAAAACACTACATTACCCATCCTCTCCTCCTCGACGAGGCCCATGATGTTCATGGCCTCCATGGTCTCCTCGTACATCTCGTTGTCCTGCTGGCCGGGGATCTGGACGTGACCTGCGCTCAGGAACCGGTACTTGTTGAAGGCCTCCAGCAGCAGCTCCTCTGGACGAAGGGTAAACAAGAACAAAGTTTGAATAAACAAAGAATAAACGACTGCCAGCGACGCCCAATGTCCTGTAGCAGAGAGATCGCCCCCAAGCTTTACCGCGCAGCTTTTCCGGGACGCCGGCAACCATGTAGTAGAAGATGTGGAAGGATCTCTCCGTGTTGGCCTGGCGGATGCAGCGAGACTTCTCCAGCAGGTCTGACGTCACGCGCTCAGGAAATTCTCTCATATAACTCCCTTTATACTTGAGTGGGACGTTTTCACAAGAAACAAAGTCTCACAACTGACAGCACTATCGTTATATTAGTCATTCTCATGCCATCCATCTTCATTCTCTGCAATGTTTCTTAATTTCCTACTATGCTATCTGAATATGAAGTATGATGGGTACATGATTATGATAAGAAGATGCATGACCAGGGTGGTGGTGGGCTGACCCAAGAGGACCCCCTGTCAAAGTAGGACCAAGATGGGAGTGAGTCATACATATTATTTGACCTAAATACTTGATAGCGTGACTAAAATACATGCATGCACTAGAATTCCAACCCTACAAGTTGGCAAAGTTATTCCCTGGGAATGTGGAGCTGTTGAATCAGTGTCAGGCTATTAATGAGTTCTGTATCTCCAACGTGACACACACTGTGACTCTCGCTCCCAGCGGCCTCCTCTGTGTTTACCCTTGGTCGCAAATCGCAAGGGCGGCCATGCCACTTATCACAGGTATGTGTGAACAGCCCCTCACTGCACATTTGGGACCCGAGTTAATGTTTACTGATTAAACACAGAAGCTTGGAACTTGAAGCTAGCAGGTTTTTTTTTTCCTCCAGTGTGAGAATCTATCTGTGCCCTACCTCCATGATGTGAAATGTACTGCTGTATATCACACAGTGTTAAGGATACAAGTTTCGACGTTGGCACCGACGATGTAGCCTGTCACGTCAAAGTTGATGCGGATGAATTTACCCTATAAGAGAAAGGTATGGGTGATTTATGACACACATTGCACAACAATGACGTTGAGTTCTAAAACCTTAGTATAATTAAGCAATAAACCACGAGAGGCTGTGTGTTATAGTGATTTTATAACAGCTAGGGGGTGTTGTTAGGCACGACACGAAGCGGAGTAGCGGTTCTACAGCTATTAGTGTAAAACAGACACACAGCAATGTAAAATATTCACATTTATTCAAAACGAAGCATCATTCCCTCAATTCCGCCGAGCAAAATAGTTCCCCTAACAAAAGGGTTGCCAAGCAACAACAACAACTACAATGCATTGGATCAAATGGGAGGCGCATTAATACTGAAAATGGAATGATATGCGGTCCCAGGTGTGTGTTACAAAGTATTTTAACACGGCTTCCAGCCAATCAGAATCAAGAACCAGAACTAACCGTTGTATAATTGTTGATAGATCGCATTTTGAATTCTGGCAACTGACCCATACACAGCATTCCCACAGAGTAAGTCATCAATGACCCCCCTGGATGACCTTACCTCAAAAATACCATGAATGTTTACATGAAGTAAAAGAAACAACTCACAAATCGAGACGAGTTGTCGTTTTTGATGGTCTTGGCGTTACCGAAGGCCTCCAGGATGGGGTTAGCCTGCAAAAGCTGCTTTTCCAGCTCCCCCTGGTGATAAACAATGTCACATAAAAATATTAATAAAACATTTACATTCATTTCCATGGTGGGGATGAAAATGAGATATGATAAGATAGGAGGCAAAAGGCAAATAAAAGTAATCCATCAAAAACATCATAACTCCAACATATAATCAGTGGGGGAAAAATAGAGACTTAAATCTACTTTATGTGAAAGTAAGAATTCTAGCAACAGGCTGGAAGGATGATATTGCAGTTCTAGTAATCTCCTGCTATGTTCAATGTACAGTAGACTACTAACTAGCCAACTCATTTCACCATCAATTTGCCTCAAACAGCAGCTAGATTATAGAAATGAGGACAACTTGGTGAAGTTGTGCCAAGGGAGAGGTGGCAAGGAGCGGCAGACAGTTGGTTTGGAGGAGGGGGTTGTTTGTTGAAAACAATGCTTCATAAAGCTTCATGACCCTTTCAAGATCATCTTGTTCATGTCATTATGTTCATGTTAAACTGTATAAAGCTTGAAACCTAAACCTAAGGACCTGTTCTCTCAGGGATGGATTATTGTGTCAATGTCTTCTAAATTATTTGTTAGCCACCTAAGAAGGCCACCTTATGGCACGTTTACACCCATTTAGAAGACAGTATGTTTGGGATATCAGTAGTCTGTGGCTCTTGGCCTGGGTAAGGTACATCACTAGGGAGGTAAGTGAGCCAGACATATCTGGGTTTGGAGCTAATTCCTTTGATCAAAGGCCCCAGAGGAGGGGTCAAAGACAGCCAACCACCGAAAAACACACTCTCTACCTTAGCAAGGATTCTCCTCCTAGCCCCCTGCTAGCATAGCCTCATAGGCTAAAGAAGCCCATTTGGAATAGCAGGGCAAAATAGTTTTGAATACTTTTGAAGGGTTAAACAAGGACCCAATAATGCTCAGCCAGAGGGGAAATCATGGTAAATAACTGAGGTGTGCTTACACGTTTGTGGTTCAGAACAGAAACAGAACATCTGTTTTCTAAACTGTTAATATGATCAATGCCAAATCCCTCTTATTGGCAAATACCTGTAAATACCATTAAAACACCAGCCCAAGATAAACTTTTCAGATCGAAATTAAGGACTTTAAACAGGATGAGGGGAAAATAAGATAGCTACCAGAGAGCTTTCAGCAGTGGCAAGGTCCTGCTGGTTTCAGACACTGAGAGAAAGAGACAGGACAAAAAGGAGGAAAATAGAAAGGAAATGACACGACAGGAGGAACTGGGTTTTAACACGCTGTTGGGAGAAAGGGGGCGAACTGAGGGCTAAGAGACGGGACCGAAAGAGAGACAGAGACAGGGAGAAGTGGAGGAAAAGAAGAATAGGGCCTCTATATTGAACAGGATGATGTATGTCCATGGCAAGCTTTCATAGGACATACGAGGCTCACTACTCAGCAGCTATCTTGAAGAAAGACCCAAGGTCAAAAGTCAATAACAAAGACAAACACAGATATGACCTGGAAGTTAATCCTTTGGCTGTCAAACTCAAAATCTTACCCCTCCCTCCATTTTCTAACTCCACCTATCAACTCCAGCGAACACAATCTTACTCCGGGGTCATTCCATTGTGGTGGAATGACGCCCCCCCCCCCCCAAAAAAAAAAACAACAACTAACAAACAAACAAAAAAACAAAGGTTTTTAATCAGGGCTGAAGGAGAAAGATTTCTACAGGGCCCCTGGTGTATGGTGGTGAAAAGGTCAAAAGTTCACAGTTCATTCTGTTTCCAAAACTCCACACTGTGCAAATCAAAGGTGTCCAACTAGGCGGGCGGAATCTGTGACATATGATGTCATTCAGTAGACAGGAAGAGGAGATGGGCATGCTCACACATGTGCTCGTTGGGTCTTGTGATGGACCTTTTCAATGCCAGGGGTCTCCAAACCCCCATGGCAGTGAAAGGGTGTTTACAGGAAACTGACAACGTTAAAAACAATCAATCTCAGATTGATCCGTTAAAGACTCACACACAATCTACCGTGTAGAACACTGCATTTGGAGAGTTCTGAAAAATCTATGTCATGCAGTCACTACTGATTCTCTATATACACTATTTTTAGCTAAGAGGAATAAGAGGGATACTGTGTTACTGTACTTAGAAATCATGGAACCAAAAAAGATTGGGATAACTATCTGAGGTATTTTTTGTACTTGTGAGCAACTATCGCATGCAGTCCTTAGCCTAGGATGAGCACACACACACACACACAACACGCAAAAAAAAAAAAACACACTCTGAGCATTCCCTTTTACTCACGTAGGCAAAATTTGCTCCTGATTGTTGCTATTTGGAGGAAATGGCGGCACAGGATTAAAGCGAGGCAGTTTCCTGCCCACTGGCCTAGGGAGGTCCCCAAGTTTTTAAAACACAATGGCCACTTTGAAATTACATGAAATGTTCAGTGCCCAATATGGCTTGTTATGTAAATACTTACAGCACTGGTGTCCTTCTTGCCTTTGTGGGAAGAGGCAACTACAGCCAGATACTGGATGACCTTCTTGGTGTTCTCTGTCTTTCCTGCACCAGATTCCCCGCTGGAGAAGGAGGGATGGAGGGGTGGGGGGGGGGGGGGGTGATAAACGAGTGAGGGAGGGAGAGAGACACACACACGAGATGTAAAACAGCAGCAACCGGTTGGTCATAGTTCGAGAGCTCAGTTTAATTGAATCAGAATCACGTGAGGGAGATTAATTCACACCGGTGCCAAGCATAATGTTGTTGTCTGGTGTAACCTTACCTCTGTGCATAAAAAAAAACAATGTGCACTAGATAGATCTATCCTCCTCCGGTGGAATAACACGATAAGAAAGAGGAGAGGTACCGTACAACAAGGCCACTGCTGGTGGGTGCTTTCAAGGTCTTTGATCTGTGATGTTCAGACCCGTTGCTGAACGATTCCCAGCCGACCGGTCGACTCCAGCAAGCCCATAAAAGGCAAGGTGTGTGTGGGATCCACCAGAGCTTCTGTCATGGGGCTGCCTGGCTGGCTGACTAGCTGCCTGGCTGGATGGATGGCTGAATAGCTGTCTGGCTGGATGCTGATTGGCTGACTGGTTGGCTGGCTGACTGGTTGGCTGGCTGACTTGTTGGCTGGCTGGGTAGACAGAGGAATCTCCCCTCCATGACATGTGAGGACACTGCTCTCATCGGGACCGTCAAGTCATACTAAACTAACACGCCCGAGTCCCTCAACCTTAACCCAGCCGTGTGTTCAACTTGTATCACACTGACGCCCTAACACCACACTGTAAAGACTCAGGCCTTAAGTGCATGGATACACTGATCTTATCCCCTCTCAACCAATACACTTAAACCCCAGGACTCACACTGCACTAACACACTAATACCACACACCCTGAAAACTAAGACCACCTAACTTTAAGACTAGGATAACGTGCATAGCCAGGCGTGACATCCCTCTTAGTTGGCTACATGCCAGACCTAGAGCTGGACTACTGTAATACTAGTACGACGACCATCTAGGGCTCGTGCTCGCATCATTGCTACACGCTGTGATGCTCACCAGACCAGGCTTTCTTAGAGTAACACTAAGCAGGCCTCATTTCACACTACACAAACACTCTGACCCCCCCCCCCCCCCCCAAGCCGGTCACATATGTTTGTTGGTACGTCACGCATCATTTCATTGCTACATTTTCTGCGGTGCATCTGGCCAAGAGGTGGTCTCAGCATGAGGTGTGCTGGTAAGTCAGAGGACGGAGGTGGTGGGCAAACGTCCAAAACCGTCCACAGCAAATGTGGTAAACCTATTCTTTGTATATCTTCGCAACCATTCGCCAAAAGAACCAAGCAGCCCTGCCTTATAGTGCACCATCCAAATCTTCCTGAAAACTTGGCATTTTTAGCGTGTAGGCTGCTAGCTCGGAGGCTGTTGCTGTTTCACATATAGCAACTGTGCTGACTGAAATAGTTGCCGCCAATGGCAGGCTCATTCCAAAAAACCTGCATCCTGTGAGTCAGCTACTGTAGTGGAGAGGAAACTGTTGAAGTTAAAATTTTCAGCATTTCAGGAAGTGGCTCAATACGATCTGAGAATGCGTTGCATCCTGGCATCAGTCAGTTTAGAATGAGTAGCTCTGGGTGGCTCCACTGGGAACATCCCTCCCTTCCATTTCCTTGATTGGATTCACTGGAGGCTCAACAGGAAACGTCCGTTGCGGTCCTCAGCCTTTGGCTTACATTGACATGAACACGCCTACAAACATAACTACTGTACAACCTGCACATGTGTAGTGTCTTGTCAAGTGCACAAGTGGTGGCTCTATGTTCCTTTTTCCTGTATGATTACGATTGCTGTGCATGAATCATCCAATGTATAAACAAATAAAGCTCTCTTGGATTGAATTGATCTAATTGGTGCACAGCAGAAATGGACCAGGTGTGTCGCAATGTGCACCCAACACACTCTATTTTAAGCCCAACACACTCTATTTAAAACCCAACACACTCTATTTTAAACATTCTCTATATTGGCTTGGTTATATATTGATGAGTTAAAGTATGCACCATATTTGACCCCGATGCCCAAGGCCTTCAACACACATGAGGAAAAGGCTACTTTATTAGTGACCGATCAACAGTCCAGTCCGGGCCAATCGGGGAGGGGCTGGGACAGGAGAGAGCCCTTTCTCCACAGGAGTCCCTCGTTTTCATCCGAGGATGCTCGCAGCAATTAAGCAAACAAAATGGAGCCCAAACAATCTGGTTTTCCAATCAGGAAAAAGGGCACACTTCCTGTTCGTGCGAGTCTGAAGAGCAGAGGGGGAGAGGAGGGAGGGAGAGAGAGATCAGAGGAACGACAGGAGAGGGGGCATACAGAGTGATAGAGAGGAGAGGATAGGAGAAGAGAGAGGATGTAGAAATGAGGAGAGAGAGGACAGAGACTTAAGAATAGAGGAGGGGAGTAAAGAGAGGGGGCAGAGAGAGAGAGAAGGGAGGAGAGGAGAGAGAGAGAAGAAGGGAGAAGGAGAGGAGACGAGACGAGAGAGGGGGTAGAGGATAAGAAAGACGGCGCTGAGCCCCACAGCCTTCTGGGGACAGTTCCCACTACAGATGACCATCACAGCCACAGTGCCTCATAAAATACCCACCACCCACTTCCTGGCAGATGACCCTGAACCACCAATGACTTCTAACCGCTATCATCCCTCAACACTCCTATGCATTTCCACATCTGGTGGGATGTGGTTTAGATAAAAGGGGGACTGGTATTGAGAGAGAGAGTGACACTGTTGATGTGAGAGAGGTGTCCCATTTATCTCTGTGTGTTTATGGAAGGATTATGTAACTGTCCGCCCCCCCCCCCCCCCTCCACACACACATACACCTCCACCACCCCCACCCCTATCCAGCCAGTCGACGATGGAAAAATTGGCGAGGTACATTCAGGGCTAAAAAGTGTAAAGTAGGATTGTAACTCACGTGCAAAGGATGGACTGGTCCTCACGATCTGTGGAGTGAAACAAGACAAAAATCGTGAGAAACCACGTGGTTTACATACAGCAGCCCCTCAATACTTTTTGGAAATCCTTTACAAATACCATTGGCCACTGGCCATTGGTTCCATTGTGTCAGAGGGGAAAAAGAAGCAAAGAAGCACAAATTAACTGATGTCCAACAGAATTGTGGCCAGTATTAGTTGACTATAACACCCGTTCTCTTTACTGTTGGTGGTACAGTATGGCTGTAGCCCACACATACAGAATAAGCTTTGCTCCAGAGAAGTACAGTCAAGTGTCGAATTGCTACATCAACACAGTAGGCATTGCTTCAAGCCATTGCTTCAAGAGTGTGATAAATTGGAGGGCTTTCCCATGCCGGAAGAGTAATGCACCGCTTCAAAAAAGAAAAATGACTCTGTTAAGCTATAGGTTAGCCGTTGATTCAACGATTATTTTTCCTAGGAATACCCTAAAACAGCACAATCCTTAAGGGAAAATAATGGGTCCATGTAAGGCTGTTTTGAAACCGTATCGCTCCGCGCAGGGTGAGCCTGGGGTGCGGCGCTGAACGAGGGGCCATTTGGTTATTATTAGATCTGTTATCACAGGAAATATTTGGGGACAAGAAGTATTCGGGGGTGAGAGTAAGATTCTCTACAGGCAGAGAGAGAGATACAGAGAGGGAGAGAGAGAGAGAGAGAGAGAGAGAGAGAGAGAGAGAGAGAGGGAGGATGATCACCTGTGTTTGTCACTAACCCCATAGGAAGAGGATGGGAGATTTATACATTAACATTGCATCATCACCCCCATACGTTCTCTGCCTAAAGTGAACCCCAGGCTTCAAAAGAGCTCAGTTCCCCCGGGGTCTAAATCAGTTCACACTGGTCACCAATCACTGGTCTAGCCACTGGGCGTGTGTTGCTACACTACTGTATGTGGTCCTGACTCAACTGTAAACAGCCAGGGATGCTATCCGTCACTCGGGATGTGTCTTGGCCAGGGGCCCCGGTTCCATTAGGTCCGTCGAGTCCATTCCACAAACACACATAGGGTCACGCAAAGCGCAAATGCACACGTGCACGCACACACACACAAACACAGAAAATACTGTCTGTTCCCCTTTTCGCTTCCTAATTAAGGCAGGGGAGAGAGAGAGAAAGAAACAGATCCAAACACAACACTGACACCAAAGGACTACAGATGAGTGGAGGCTGCTGAGAATTAAACTGGAGAACAGAGAGGAGAGCAGAGGAGAGGAGCGGCGAGCCCCTTTAGGTACAATTCACGGGGGCGGGGGGGGGCACTTTCACCTGCGTAGCACTCGACAAACTCTCATGCAAAAAAATGATGCCAAGAGCTCACCCTCCAATCACATCAAAGTGAAAGTATCCCTACATTCGATTAAAACAAAACGAACAGCCCTGGCCTAGACCGGCCCGTCAAGCCACAAATGGAGGGGACATGAAGATCTCAGTCATAACTGGGGCTGGTCCCCCTACATGGGAATGTTACATCTCATTGGTGAAGGCCTCAAAGACCGAGGTTAATCTTTTATGCCCCGTTAGAAGAATGTGATTCTGCCCATGGGAGAAAATAGCGTTTTCTAGAATTGTATGAGACTGCGATCACAGATAACCCTTTGGACGGCAATCACAGCTTCTTAGAGCCTATTATCCAGGGGACAGAGCTGTTGATATAGTTTCGGGCCACTTACTGGATCGACCTTGGGCCATATAAGTGTGGTATATTAGCGTGGGACTGGACTATACAGTAAAATTACTTCGGGCCATACCATTAGCCAGAGAGATGATTCCGTTGTGGGAACTAACAACAATCAACAATAACAACCACCCAGTATTCTAATCCAAACCAAGCCTCCGAGCCTCGGCCGACATGTTTACTCACCCAGCTGGTGGTACTACACTCCATAGCTGTAGATGTAAACACAACTACTTCCTGTGTGTGGATAAACATAAAGTCGAGTCCTACACATGGTACTAATACGTTGCACATACAGTATTTTCTCATACTGAGACACGGGTTATTTTAGGAGCTAAGTATAATTCCAAGTGATTATATCAATCCCAAATTCAAACCAGACGTCTTAAGATGTCTGCCAAAAACAAAATTTGTTATCATACTTGGCTTATGCAGTGACAGTTACTGAATGTACAGTGAGTGCAGCATATCCAAAGGTTTAACTTTCTTGCGATGGCTTAAGTTTAGTTTAACTTGCCCTTTTTCTAGTTCAGAAGATTGAGCCTTGCTAGGAACTGCCAGGGTGAGTTCTTGTCAGATATCGCTGCAGTCCAAAATGTCCAGTCAGAGTAGACTATACATGCACGGTCACTGGGTAAGAGTTAAAGAGCCCCCTTAACTCTTTGGAGACCCTTTAACCCCCCTGAAGCTATTAGTATCAATTTAATACCTAAGTGACTCTTTAAGTAAGCATGAAAGGTAAACTAACAGCGGGATTGATAGTTTTAAGAAGTGAGACTGATGAAAATTGGACATAACAAGAAAAGTCAGCATGTTTTCTCTCTCTAACTTGGACCTACAACTACACATTGCCAAATGACTGCATCGTTGTAAGAACATGAGAAAGGGTGAGGTCATCATTTTGGCATACGAGCGGGGCTTAAATCAGCTCCTCTCCTTAAGGCATGGCTCTTTGAACAACGGAGGGGAGGGAGTTCTTACATCATTCTGATTCCCATGCAAGGTCATGTTCTTTAAAGGAACCCATTGACCAGAAAATAATAGTTTACACTTTGGGTAAAATAAGGTATCAGAAATGCTTTTTTTCCTTCCCGAGGGGGTGAAAGACTCAACAATGTTCGTACTGTACTGTACCACTATTGCAGTGCTATGGTCCCTCACTGTGGTGTACTATAAGTGAATGCTTGGCAAAGGAAGAGTGTAAACGTTTGACTTCTACACCATGAAACCACCATGAGCGTGAGATCTTGTCGCCCTGTATAGATAGTTCCCCAAAACACTGCCATCAACCACCCAAATACTGACCAACTGAACTCTCTCTCTCACACACTCACACACACACACGCACTATACAGAGACAGAGAGAGAAAAGGCAAATTTGGCGGAGGATCAATGTACCCAGAATCCTCAGCTCCTAGGAGGTCAAGTGGGCACAATCCAATGTAACCACTGTGAGAGGATGCCAAAATTATGCATCAGGAAATGAGCCCTTCAAGGGTATTAACAGCTCAGGCTCAGTCGTAGAGAGAGGTTACCGTCCAAAGAGGCCAAGTGCTAGGGCCCATAAGCAGTGTGCAGTGATGCTAAGCACCCCACGCCTGCAATTAAACCCATATACAGTAGCATATGGGTTCCAATGGGCTCTAATGTGCGGTGGAACCCACCAGCTCATGTTCTATCACGAAGGCAAGTTCTACCACGAAGGCAAAGATGAGACATTTCAGAGCTGCCATCATGGCTCAACCACAACATGCTCTTAAAGCTGTCGGGGTGCGCTCGAACCAAACACAAATCACTTCAAACAGGCCTCGCTAGTATCTGCCAACGCAAGAGACAACACTGAGCTCAGCTGGCAACCCTGTCTGCTACTTGAGATCAATAACTCATTGTTAATTTTGGGAATGTCTGAAGAGATAGCTGTCAATGAGCTGCTCCAATTCAACTGTCCGCGTTGATTTGATGACGTCAAGCTATTTGACTCTCTCACCCCAATCACTGTAGAATAGCTGATAAAAATAAAAATAAACCTTTCAATTCACCGAAGGTATTTGCAG
The DNA here is from genome assembly GCF_949987555.1 of Borostomias antarcticus. Lineage (NCBI taxonomy): Eukaryota > Metazoa > Chordata > Actinopteri > Stomiiformes > Stomiidae > Borostomias > Borostomias antarcticus. The sequence goes on from NC_140240.1 coordinate 24,587,815, forward strand.
ACAGACCAGACCAAATACTATGCACAAATACTTTTGCATTTGATTAAGGTTACTGTATACAGTGAAACCAATAGAACAGCCCCCAAATCACAAACTCAAATACTTAGAAATACATATCTGAAATATTTGGAAATACAATGCAGACCAGCGTCAAAAATACATACACTAGTGAAATATGAATAAAGTATTTGATCAATGTCTGTGTTTGATTCAGGTCTGGAGGCTGGGGGGGCAGAGCGAAGGTATCACTGCCCTCTCCCCTGCCAAGAGGTGTATTATGAGAAATGCCGATACATAACAAAGGTTTTTTTTTTTATATGTGTTGAAACCCGTGGGCAGATGTATGCAGTGAGCTGTGAAGAACGCACCTTGCATCATGTTCCTGTAGGCGTTGTCGGCAATGGAGTAGATGTGAGGGGGCACTTCGTGACGTTTCTTCCCTTTGTACATGTCGATGATCTTGTCGGAATAGATGGGCAGCATTTTGTAGGGGTTCACCACCACGCAGAACAGGCCGGAATATGTCTGAGGGGGGAGAGGTGGGTACAGCTTGTCCATAGATTGCGCAGGCCAAGTCAAATCTATTCGAGCTTTATTCATATAGTACGTTTCATACACAAAGTCAACACAATGAGTCACACAAGATCCACTGGGGATAGGTTCAACAGAGAGAGAGAGACAGAAAGAGTGTGTGTGTGTGTGTGTGTGTGTGTGTGCGTGTGTGTATACTCACGTAGATGAGCCCGCAGTAGTACCTCTCCCTCAGGTTGTGCAGCACCGAGGCCTCGTTGAGGCAGGTGAGCTCGGCCATGTCCTCCACCTTGCTGAACTTGGGCGGGTTCATCTTCTGGATGTCGTCCTTGTTGACCGTCACCTTGTGGCTGTTGTTGGCCAGCTCCACCAGGACCTCGTCCCCGTGCTCCTCCTTGATGCTGGCCGCCTCGAAGCCATGCTTCTCCGACGGGACCCACACCAGCTTCTTGGCGGTCCAGTCAGCCTGCGCCACGGGGCTGTTGATGAAGTCCTTGTCCAGGAAGAGGAACTTCTCGTCCTCGCTCATGGTCTTAGTCATGTTGGCGGGTCGGGTGGGTGGGGGCCACCTGCGGAGAGACAGAGGGATGAGCGAGCTGTCGGGTGAGAGGATGACTGACAGATGAAGGGACGGATGAGACTGTCGACGTTTGACCTCTCACGCCAATCACGACGGAACAGCGTATGGAAGGTAGGAAGGAAGGTAGGTAGGAAGGATGGAAGGTAGGAAAGAAGATAGATAGGCTGGCAGTGAAGGGGGGTAGGATTGACAGGAAGGGGGTAGAGAAGGAAAGAGCAGAAAGAATGATAAGGCTGAATTAATAAGCTCCATGTTACAGTAAGCCGATAGGTCCTTCTGACGGTTTGAGGGCCGGCCAGCGCAGGCTGCAAAGGTCATGGGTCAAATTGTCCCGTCGGAGAGAGATAATTCAGCCAAAGACGTAAGAGACAACGTACTTTTCAGTCCAAAACGTTGTTTAGAGCGTTCTCTGCGTTCTCAAACCCCGTTGAGCAGATAGTACTGTGCGAATCTCACCGGTCCTCCTGACAACCTCACTGTACAGTACATCCAGAGGGGGGGGGGGGGGGTACGGAAAGGGTTAAACTGTCAGAAACTCCCAGAGTTCAATCAGTCTCACAGTACCCATCACCCCCCCCCCCCCAAAACCCTCACTCTCCTGCCCCCTCTCTACATTTTCACACAAGCCACAAGGGAGACATCGCCGTTACGGTCCCCTAATTTAGATATGAAGATAGAGGCTGGGAAATGGACTCTTAGCTTCCACCATGAAGCCCCATCAATTCTCCTACAGTCTACGGCTCATGAAAAAAATACCCCACTGAAACGGTCGCTTGCTAAATTCAAGTTTACCCTTCAGAAATGAGATAAAAACAATTTCCTCAAGAAACAACAGTGTCCACATTTTCCCTCCCTCTACTCCTCTCTCTCCATCTCTCTCTCTCTCTCTCTCTCTGTGCTGCTAGGCTACACAGTCCCATGCTGGGATGACCATATATGGCTGCCTTCTCTGAAGCGGGCTGCTTTTCCGTGGACCTAAACAGCCAGGCAAGTGAACTCCCAAACAAAGCCCTTATAGGGAATAGTATGTCTCCTGCTGGACTTGCAGTTTACTCCAAAATGATAACATGGGATGCGGAGAGGGAGACTGGTGGGGTGTGTGTGTGTGTGGGGGGGGGGGGTGGTAGGCGGGCACAGGGCTTTAATCCTCATGCTTCATAATGATCCCAGTGGCGCAATGTGTGTGTGTGTGTGTGTAATGCGGTGCCACTGATAACCGATATTGATTGATGATTATATCATGCATGACTTGCGTTTCAGCTATTCCTCTCCGGCAGACTTGACCGATTAAGGTCGAAAGGAGGACTAAAGATAAACGTTGATGAAAAAAGTTGGAAGTAATATGAAGGACTATTCCCAGGAGTTTATTTAACGTTTATCAGAAGATTCTGATGAAGATCTACTTTGATCGAAACGTTAAATAAACTCCTGGGAATAGTCCTTCATATTACTTCCAGTGTGCGGACTCTACTTTTTTCATTTCCTGTTTGCTGGTTTGTCCTGCACCTGGCCCACCCAGTGGATGTGCAAGCTTTTTTCTCTTTCTCAAGATAAACGTTGACCTTAGAGTTTCTTAGACGAAACTATAAGTTTGTTTTTTACAGACTCGGACTATGACCCGCTCTGGTCCAGAGGCTTAGCGCCCATCAACCACCCCCTTCTCCATTCAGCAGTCAGTCAGACAAGTCAGACTGCTATGCACTTTCGAGGACTGGGAACTATGCAAACAATCCACTTTTCCTCCTGGGAAAGATTATCACTGCACTCCCTTGGGGGTTACAAAGCCAAACTACTGCACTCATAAAACCCTTGTATGTAACGCTTGCATAAGATACTCTTCTTAAGAGATGGATAATGATGGATAATGTCCATTTGTAACTTGTAACGTTGGTTACAACGCGCAGGAGTAAATTAACATCATGTAATAACCAGGAGACAGATACCAGTTATCCCTGTGTTGTGTATCAAGACGAGATAGAACAGATGATTTTTGGATGATCCCCTATGTCCTGGACATAAGTGGACTCTTCCTGACACTCCCCTCACGCAGAGGCAAGTACACAGCCAGCCCGCGCCCGCCGCACTCCCTTTAACTCCCCCCCCCCCTCCCCTTCCTCTCTCTTCTGCCACCCCCTCTCCACACCTTTGTCTCTCTCCCCTTCTCTCACTCCTTGTCTCTCCTTGTTGTGTCAACGCGTCAGCGTAGTTGTCACTCAGTGTACACTGAGGGCAGCTGTCTGACATGGAGTGTGTGTGTGTGTGTGGGGGGGGGGGGGGGGGGGGGGGTCAGGGTTCGACAAGCTGACAGTTTGCTGATAGGCCTCAGGCTGAGTGGATAGTACAGGGAGAATGATAAGGGCCCTCAGAAGAATTTGATCGTCAATGCGAGGGGGCGGAGGTGCAATCAAAGTCCATGGAAACGCTTAGGTCTCAGCGGAAAAACACGATAACCGCACAATAGTAATCAATGTCCTTAAAATACCCTAATGAATGTACAATAGCAAAAAATGACTTAACTCATCCCCGGATAGAACAGGTTAGTAGATTGGAGGGTCGGCCATTTGATGGATTTGAGGCTGGCCTCCGAGCGTGCGGTCACTAAACTGCCGAGTCTTAATCACGATAAAGTTCAAGATATCCCACTTCTGCTAGCATAATAAATCAGCTTCTTGTCATTTGATATTCCCACACTTCCCAAATGCATTCTATTCAGCCCTGAAGTGATTTAAGCCTATACAGAATCAATGGTCTAGCTGTATTTGATGTTGCATATAAGAGTAGTTTATAAGGTGGTCTCTTTGTATGTATGTCTTATGTCTGAAGAGTGGTAGCTCGAAATGTCACACTGGGATGTTAAATTAAATGTGCAAACTCTCTATGTGTTAAGTTAAATGCACAGACTGTCTATGTGTTTCTGTCTCCATGTGTTTCTATGTGTCTCTATATGTCTCTACTGTATGTGTCTGTGTTTCTATGTGTCTCTATATGTCTCTACTGTATGTGTCTCTGTGTTTCTATGTGTCTCTGTGTTTCTATGCGTTTCTGAGTCTCTACTGTATGGGTCTCTGTGTGTTTCTATGTGTCTCTGTGTGTCTCTATGTGTTTCTATGTGTCTCTGTGTTTCTTGGTCCAGCACCTGCTATGGAGGTTTGTTTTTGGGATGTGCACGACATCTTCACTCTTTGGATTTGATATAGAATCATACACTTTTTTTAAATCAAGGAAATGAACAATGGATATTATGGGATGATAAGTGGAGGCCTTTCAACTGTGCATCAATGGGCCTGCTTCCTGGGAGACCGTGTGACCTTTCTATTTTGGGGGGCGTGGGGTGACCGCTGGGCCTGTGAACGGTTCCATATTCCTCCCCTTCCTTGGCTGCCTCACGAACCCATTTCCTATGTCCTGCTCTCTGCTGAACTCTGTACCCTCATGCGCTGATGTTTCAAATGAATAATTGGCACTAAAATAAGGCCTCATAGTCATCCTGATGATGAAAAACTGTCACTTTGGCTTTTGGCTTGGTCTGAAAAAATGATAATAATCACCTAATAAGGTTTTGATTGATACTCATGACTAGCATGCAACTCATGTAAACATTCAATATGTGATTAAACAAACAAAAAACTAAGCTAAATTCCACTGCACATTATGACTTAACTGTAGGTGGAACATGCCTGTATAATTGAAAGAAAGGAAGAGAGAGAGAGAAAGAGAGAGAGAGAGAGAGAGAGAGAGAAAATAGCCTGTGACTTCAGAATTGTATTAAGATCTTTGAAACCCAGTTAAGCCCACCGCTGGACGCCTGTCTAAAAATAGTGACAGGAACGAAAAGCACAACAACAACAAAAAAGAGGGAGGGGGGGGGGGAGCGTCTCATCTCTGATTGGTCTGGTCTGATAATCTAAGCTTCTTAAAAGGCGTGCTCTCGGACAAGCTTGTGAGCACCACAGGCCTGTTCTGCTTGCAGGACGGGCCTGTTCTGGTTCCTCTCAAGGTCTCTTCCAATTAGGGAGTTCACCCCCCCTCCGCCCGTTTCAACGTGTTCCAATAAGGTTTACTGGGCCATATGAAGCACTTTTGTGACCAAACAAAGTGAAACGTTTGACCGATAAAGAGTACTGGCCCGAGTATTCAGGTCCGCCGTTTTTCGGTCTCCGGTTTCACAAAAATCTTCGTCCCCATGAGTGGCGAGTTAAAAAATTATATCTTCCACACGAAACAGCAAAATCCGCTACCAAGGGATGTAATATACATGCCAAAGCAGTATGTGGCGGTGTAACTTCAAACGGAAAGGACATTTAACCAATCAGAAGCCAGAGTCAATACCGGAAGAGGAGCGCGGAAAGGCGGAAAATACAAAAAAAACACAAACTACAATGGCCACTCGCAGGGCAGAGTAGGTAACATCATTAGAATGTCAACAATTTATTTGGGATTCAACATTCAAAACTGAATACTACCTGAGTAGGCCTACATTTCAACCTGCTGCCAGTGCCATCAGTGCTCGGTTTGTTTACATTACGCGCGCTGCTTGCGTCCATGAATATCCGACGGAATGACGTTCCATCTAGTGTCCGAAAACCGTTTAATCGTTCCTTATGTAGTTCACTATATGGGGAACACTACATAGGAAATAGGGAGTGAACAATTTCAAGCTACTGTTTACTTCCTGTGTATACCGTCGCTCTGACGTCAAACAATAGAGACGAGCAATAAAAGACTGCGGTTATCATATCCACACACAACCGCTGAAACCGGAATTGTCCAAAAACTTCACCCTGGACTCCGGTTTCAAACGAACACGGTTTCAGGGGCCCGGAAGAGCGATTGCATGTGGACGAACTGGCAACCGCGAAGACAAATGCACGGTTGCAAAAGTACACGGCTCGTGTGGACAGGGCCTACTGGCTGACCTGTTGGGACCTGTGCTTTAAACGCCACCTTGGGGTGGCCCCAAGACCCAAGGTCCTTGGGGCAGTGCTTTAGCTCCATGGGAAAGAAACAAAAAGAGGATGAAAATTAATTTCACTTGCTTCCAGCTGCTGCGTATAGAGCACAAAGGTAGACTAACAACATACTATCAAAATGACAGTGGACCAGACAAAACCACACCATTTCTTCAGTGTTATGTGCTTGACTAGAAGTGAATCTCTTACTTTAATTAAGAACCTCGTGTTTTGTCACCTCTTTCCAGAACACCCCGACTTTTCAGAACAGGTGTCTGAAACTAGATTTGAGCATGAGCTCATTCCAGGGTGAGTAGGCTAAGTGACACTCATTCTGTAACCTCTGATCCCTGATGTTCTCCACTGTCACGTCTACCACTGTACGTCATTACAAACGGATAAGATTCAGTTCTCAGTGTGTCTGACTGAACCACAAACCGCAAAGTTCAGCAGCAATGCAGCAGGCAGCTTAATACAGCCATATTAGGAGAAGGGGAAACATGTTTCGAAGCCCCATCCTTGTTTTCACTGAAACAGTAAAAGCCTACAAGTTCGTTTACTTCCTACTGTAGCTATAAGTGCTTATAATGCTGCAGAAGCAAATGTGAATATTCACCCCCATTAAGTAGGTCATAACATGTTCAAAAACAAAATAGAATAGTGCATTGTATTTGCTTCCACAGCATTATAATATGTGTGTGAGTTATTCACTGATAAGTCAGAATTCACAAACATCTTACTTTTCAGAGAAATCAATTAGCCTATGCATAAACCGCTCCTTTTTCTTGAAGTCATGCATTGAAGCAAAGCTATAGCATCTTAGATGGGGGTTCAATCGTTTGTCAATTGTGCATTGAACTGATGCAAACCTGTTTATAAATACAGTGTGATTGATACAGTGCCAGTGCTTTCTCAGGTCAAAATCAGATCAGGACAAAATAAATTCCTAAACTGTTATAATGTATGACATGTTTACAACACACAGCAGACCCTATAGCTGCAAGCAATGACAACACACATATATTTCTATAATAAGATAACAGCTCATGCATCTCATGTCCATCAGCTGTGGGTAAAAAGGAGGAGCGCTCTTAACAGCAAGTGCACGACAACTTGTAGCCGTGAAAACTATCTGGATGCGAGAGACATGAAAATACTCACGAATTTAGCAGACTCGAGCAATCAGCAGGGGGTTTTGGATTTGGAAAGTTAGGGTTTGGAGCGTCCTGGGTAGACGGGGTACTCCAAAGACGACCAGTCCAAATTAGACCGGTATGATACCTCGTATTGCCATTTAAACTACGTCGGCGGGGGCGGAGCTGTGCGGGCAGACCCCTCTCCTGCGCGCACACTTGTCAGCATTAGAGATGGGATTTATGGCTCTTTGAAGGGAGCCGGATCTTGAGGATCCGTTCCTTTCAAAGAGCCGTTCAAAAGAATGGCTCATTTTTATATTTATTTATTTGTAAAAAGCCAGCCTTGGGGTGACCCATTTTATCTGGGAAATAATCACTGGGAGGAATGATAGGGTAATATGTGGATCAGAATCATTCAAACTTAGACCTCCAATATATATTCTATTGGTGGTATATTCTGAAATAATGATTAGGCTATAATTATATGTCATTTGGTAGGCTAATGGCTTGTGTGGACATTTGTGGTAAACATTCCACAGGGTGTCGCCACATGCCTCTGCTTTGACAGCAAGATCATTTTTTGGGGATTTACTCATTGTATAAAATGTGTTTGTGTGTAAATAAACCTGACGTATGTTATTCACGCAGTGAAGTAGTAGGGAGGAGCTTGAGTGAAAAAAGAACGGCTCCCACAACTGCGAATCGGTTCCCATCGTTCGTTTTAAAGAGCCGTTCAAAAGAATCGGATCGTTCGCGAACATCACTAGTCAGCATCCTCCAGCGAAGCCAGAACAGACGGGCTTGACTCGCTTCAAAGGATCTGTTTGATTAAATCACCCAGTATCGAGAGCTTGAGAGTTACTTTATCTTAAAAGGATAACCTGGCTTACTGGAATAAAACACGACTGGTTGTTGAATTATTTTTAGGTAACCAATTAACTATACAATTGTAGGGATGGTGGGTCGCCAGTGCTATGCTAATATGTTAAAGGGGTCCACATTTGCAAAACTAACTTTTTCTTTGTTTTTGCATGTACATGTGAGTCTGATGGGCCTACTAACACAAAAATTATGAAATGAAACAACCCAGTAATTTTGTTGTGGTCAGCCGAAATGAAAATATTTGGAAAAAAAAGTCAGTCCCTACAAGCCATTCAAATCTCCTGTGTCAACTGCTAGTTGGTGTACTGTCCTCCTTAAGGTGTTAACTAACCACAATTTGACAGACAGCCCTTGAATGACACGATGAGAGTCAGGAAATAACGTCCAAGTTCCTTTAATTGTGCTTGACTCAAGCGCATGTATCACAAAGTGGAGTGAAACTGTAAATAATACAGAAAATATATAAATTAAGATCTCCATTCTAATCAACAGAATCATGTACTGTAAACTGAACATATCATGTGACTATGAGCCTACAATCATTTATCACAATCAACTAAACACAATCATGTAACAAACTAATCATCACATACCAAGGACCTAATGTACAGTAATGTAATCAGGTATCCTAAATTTCACAGATAGTATTTTAAATACTATGCTTAGCAAGAGTTATGCATCATTAGCTGAATCCCAAATCGCGCACTTAGGCGAAAGTGCAGAGAAAATTAGCATAATATGACTCCTTTAAAATTAAGTTGAGGGAATAATGTAAACTTTGGAAGCTAAAGTTTATTTTAGATGGCAGTCAGTGTCATCAGCTATGATTTGTGAATAACAGATTGATTTAAAAATTGCACTACAGCAGACTCTGACAAAGTGAGTTAATCAATCCTCAGACAACACTGTATGTGATGCATTGACTTTACTTAAATTGGTAGTGTGCTATTTTGGACATTTAGCCCTATTTGTGGTCTGTCTTCCATGAACCTGATACAAAGATACCATAATTTCACTGATCGTTCCAGTATTGAGCTGGCTGCAGTTTTTTTTCCGAGATGGGATGCACAGGGTATAATCTTACCAGTCTCTGTATACTCTCCTGTGAAATGTATCGCAATCCGAATGTTTATACATGTTTGGCATGACTTGGACATAAGCATTCCCCTGGTGCTTGTTTTCACTGTTCCCACAGAGGACCATGTGCAAGTCATGACAAACACCTAAAAAATATTTGGATTGCGATACATTTCACAGGAGAGCATACTGACACTGGTAAGATTACACCTGCGCTTCCCATCTCAGAAAAGCATAGTTGTTCAACGCATTTACGTATGCCCCATTGACTTCCATTGTAGCTCAGTGAGAGTCTGCAAAAAAACTGCAGCCAGCTCAATACTGGAACGATCAGTGAAATTATGGTCTCTTTGTATCAGGTTCATGGTAGACAGACCACAAATAGGGCTAAATTTCCAAAATAGCACACTACCTCTTTAAAAAAAAAAAAAAAAGTGAAGTTACCCGTTGCCTTAAAGGAGAATGCTAGTTTTTGACAACTTGGACCTTATTTACGGCATATTATAAGACGTTTGACTCACCGAGATAACTTTGGTGTAATTCGGAGGCCTGTAGAAGAAATTTAAAATCCAGCGCGAGCCAAGTATATCCATGTAATGGCGGCAGACGGGGCACTGAGAATGCAGCTTCTAAAAAATCTCTTTTCTGCCGCGAAACGGTTGTTTTCATCAATCTGTCTTTATGAATCGCTAGTTGTGCTTGCATAGAGCGAGGGCTTGTTGTGGTTTTTCACATGCCTCTGTAATATGATCTTTAGAAACGTCTTTAGAAACGAAATAGCTTCCCCACTTGCTCCAGCACGCATGCGCACAGTGCGCAAACTGGCTATTCTCCGTCTGTAGGCTACACTCGCGGCTCACATTCTCTATGCTACGATCGGCGTCCATCATATTCTAAGTCATCTTCTATATCCTCAAAATCTGATAAATATTCAGGCATATTGCACACAATATTCCAGGCACCAACAAGCCGATCGTAGAGTAGAGAATGTGAGCCGCTAGTGTAGCCTACAGACGTAACGGAGAATAGCCAGCCGCTGTGCGCATGCGTGCTGGAGCAAGTGGGGAAGCTATTTTCGGCCTGTATTTGCACTATGTAACTTTTGACCGTGAGCCACGGTTTTCTCTTGCATTAACGTTCTGCTTTACCTTTAGCTCTCCTCTTCGAATTTGCCAGCAGATTCCGTTTTCCTCAGCTTGTCAGTTGTCAACAAATGCACATGAGAGGCGTAACAGGCGTCTCTCAGTGTTTTATGACAATGTGACTGCGGCTGTAATGGCTCTAGTGGCCTTTAGGGGCCGCTAAAGTGCACAAAACTGGACCGCTACATAATGGGGCTTTAAAGGAAAATTCAAGTCTAAGTCCATTTTGTAACCTCTAAACACATGCAATATGTGTCTTATTTACAATGAACTTTAACCAATCCATAAAATGTCATTACTTTTAGTAATAAGTTCAATAAACTGAATGTGGTGGTTACAGAACCTGTTATTTTTAATGACTCAATTGACCAGCATGCATTGCCGAAACTGATCTATCGAGCGGAGGAGAACGGAGTCGGAATTCGGCAGGACAACAGCAGTAGCCATCTTTTTCTCTCGAGCGAACATTTGTCACTCAGAACATTTGTCAGACCCTGTATCTAGCTATATTTTCTATTGAAGAACCAGGCCAGGTCAGGCCAGGTCTGATAAATTAAGATAGGTCTTGTCGCCTGGACACATTAGTTCCAATGCTTCCAATGCTAATCCAGCACAATAAGAGCAGGATAGCCAGTTAGCTCATGAGCTCACAACAACTAGCAGCAGCTTCCGTATCATTAATGGTAGCGGTCATCATCCCCACCAGGTCTTGAACTCCGGTCTCCCGGGTGGGAGTCCAATGCTCTGATCACTACTCTACTTGTGCAGTGGAGATCGGCGGGTTGATTTTGGTGTCCTTCTTGATTAAAAAAAAAAAAAATTGCTGGGACTATTGCCTCTTGTGGTGCCAACAGAGAGATGCAGGCCAACATTGTCGGGAGGGAGGGAGTGATAACCCGACAAACGCTATACTAGGTGCGCTGGCTTCCAGCCACGCACAAAAACACAGACAATGTCAAAATACTGTGCAATTTGTGGAATCAAGGATTTACCTGCACCGGCGGGAGTTAGTTTCCATCAGTTGCAGCAACACTGCAAAAAGTCCAAAGAACTCAGGTAGCCTAAATGAAACATCTGTGCGTCGGCTGTCATCTTTTTTGTGTGTCAACGATCGCATATTTTTTGTTTTGTTCAACTAACTTTATAGGGTAGGCTAGAGCCAGAAGGTTAGCATGATGCACCTGCCTCAAGTTTTTTGTTGTTGTAGTCCTAGTTATTTTGCTTACAGGGATTTGTCGACGCGCCAAATCCCGGGAAGTGCAGACTCTGTGAACATGCTTTTTTTACATGGAGCAACTATAGTCAAGGAAACCACATTTTTCTTTATTGTTTGGCGGGTGTCTAGTTGTTGAGCCTAATGTTCTAGGTTCTCCTTTAAGAAAATTACGTAAAGGAACTTTTCGCAGGAGCACAGATAACTAAGTTCAGTCAAATAATCTGAAATGTGTTCAAGAACAATTAATTAAAAGTAGAACAAACTCAGTCAAAATGGGTAATATCAATAGCATAATGCAATGTAACCGCACACTCAAGCTCTCGATGCTGGGTGCTTTAATCAAACAGACAACGTTTCGGCCTTTTGGAGTATTTCTGTGGGAATTTTTACCCATTCATCCAGAAGAGCATATGGGAGATCAGACACCGATAGTGCCTTACATCACAAAGCCCAATGCCAAGTGTCGGATGGAGTGGTGTAAAGCATGCCGCCACTGGACTCTGGAACAATGGAAACGTGTTCTGTGGAGTGACAAATCACGCTTCTCTATCTGGCAGTCTGATGGATGAGTCTGGGTTTGACGAATGCCAGGAGAACGTTACCTGCCTGACTTCATTGTGCCAACTGTGAAGTTTGGTGGAGGAGGGATAATGGTCTGGGGTTATCTTTATGCGGTTGGCCTAGGTCCCTTAGTTCCAGCGAAGGGAACAGATATTTTGTCCAGTTCTATGCTTCCAACATCTTGAGAACAGTTTGGGGAAGGCCCTTTTCTGTTCTAGCATGACTGTGCCCAATGCACAAAACAAGGTCCATCAAGGCGTGGTTGGATGAGAGCCCTTACCTCAACCCCATCTAACACCTTTGGGATGAACTTGAACAGGGATTGCGAGCTAGGCCCTCATCAGGCAAACATCAGTGTCTGACCTCACAAATGCTCTTCTGGATGAATGGGCAAAAATTCCCAAAGACACACTCCAAAATCTTGTAGGAAGCCAACCATCTTTTAGAAAACATTCCCAGAAAAGTGGAAGCTATTATAGCTGCAAAGGGGGGACCAACTCCATATGAATACCTTTGAATTTAGAATGGGGTGTCATAAAAGCTACTGAAAGTGTAATTTGTAGATGTCCCAATACTTTTGTCCATATATGTTTCTACAGTAAGTTAACAGGGCATCTTTTACTGTGCCTATTGGCGTAGTGGTGTGAGGACCTATTCCCAGAGGAGGAATCCCCTTAGCTGCCCAAAGACAGAAAGATAGAGAGAAGAGAGAGAGAGAAAGCTTCCCCTTGACACACAGCTGGGGGATGATGGGTTGGGATGGGGGGGTTGCAAGCATCTCGGTGTGTTCCCTATCATTACGCACATCGCATTCCACGATCAGCACCCCCTCCTCTCTCCCTCTCCACTGCCTCCAAGCCACTTCCAATCTCCTCTCTATTGGAACGTCCTATATAAGGACAGTTTTCTGTTTGCTCCGATAAATCAGGCACAGCGATGGCCGCCGCAGCGTCTCTGTACCGAGTGTCAGAAGGACACATCGCCGGTATGTGTGTGTGTATGTGTGTGGAATGCTGTTGACAAGGTGGAAGATGGAAGCGCCCTGGGCTTGGTGATGGCCCCGGTTGGACAGACCTGGTCAACGTCAAGACGAGAAGCGCAGAGAGGGGGCAGAAGCAACAGCGCAGAAACTGTCCAAGAAAGAGAGTTAAGTGGAGAGTGGGAGAGAGATGGAGGGTGGGGGGGGGAGACAGGGGAGAGAGAGGTAGGAGGCTGGAGAGTGTGTGAGAGAGTGTGAGACTAAGAGAGAGAAAGGGAGAAAGAGAAAGAGATGCTGTGCACATAGAGAGTGGCGTGTGTGCCGTATAAGGACAGCGGGATCTGCATGGAATCTCGGCAGCTTTCTGTGTTTGAAAGCATATCACGGCCAGCGGGTCCCAGTCCCAGTGACTAAATATGGTCCCGCCACCAATGGCACAGCTCAAACAAACATTGACGCTTCCACGGGGAACATCACTCCACCTTATTTACCTGTAACCTCACTGACGGTGATCAATGGTTGGTGCCTTATCAACAGACAATATATCAGTTTTGGAGAACACATTAGCATCACGCTTCGACCTGTAGATACTAGTATACAGGAGCAGCTGCATACCTGTGCCCCCCCCCCTCCCCATCCTATCTAAGGCCTAAGGAATGTGCAGAGTTTGCAAAGAGCCCCTGAACAGCTTAGGTTTGATAAGCACAACTTCACACAGGAGAGTGAGGAGCTGGCCATCGACCTCCTGTCAAATACACTTACTAAACAAAACATACGGTTTCACCCAAGGGATGTTGAAAGGGTGCGGGGGTCAGGAGAATGAACCCTAACAAATCTCCAGGGGTCCCGACAATATCAGTGGCTGTCATGAGAAGCTGGCTGAGGTCATCTGTGATCATTTTCCATCATCTGAATCAGAATCAAAATTATAATCAGTTTTAGATAGGACAGTGCAAAATACAAAATGGCATGCGATGTGTACATAAGTAAGTAGCCTTGAGAACCAATGGTTCTCGTGCCTAGTGGCCCATAGGGCAGGAGCCTATCCCCTGATTCCTTAGTGTGAAGTAGCTTGATGTACAAGTACACCAGACATGATCCTAGTATGTAGCAGGGACTTACCCCCAATCCAGCCATTGATTCTGAGTGCCAAGCAGGGAGGCATTGGGTACCATTTTTTATAGTCTTTGGTATGACATGGCCGGGGATTGAACCCCCAACCTCCCAATCTCAGGGCAGACACTCTAACCTAACTCACGTCCCCAAGAAAATTAACTCCACCTGCAATAATGACTATTGCCTTGTAGCTCTAACATATCTGGTGATGAAGAGCTTTGAAAGGCCCGTTCTACCTCATTTACAGAGGGAGGTTAATGGGCTGACAAACCCACTCCAATTTCCAAGCAGCAGAGAGGTGTGGATGCAATACTGAATTCACACCCACGCACATCTGGAGAAGCCCAAATCACTTGATAGGATGTTTTTTGTGGATTTCTCGTGCATTCAACAGCGTGAACCCTCACCTAATGAGACATAAACTCCTTCAGATAAATATCAACCCCCACCTTCCATACTTCTCGTCCTCTCCTTCCTCACAGACCGATACCAGACTGTCGAATTCAACGGACACTACAGCTCCAACAGAACCTTATCCACTGGGGTGCTACAAGGTTCTGTCATCTCACCAATCCTGTTCACCCTGTACACAGACGACTGTAGGAGCTCAGATCCTAAGACGCTGTACATAAAGTACTCTGACGACACATATTTGTCACCACTAACTCCAGAAACCGAATCAGTAAGGAAGTCCACAGTTTTGCAAGGTGGTGTGAAAACAACTACCTGGACCTAAATACCAGCAAAACCAAAGAAATGCTGGTGGATTTCAGACGTGACCAGCCCACTGTCCCCACTATCTTGGCACTAGCATCGATCACAAGCTCACATTGAAGACCAATGGTGAGCTGATACTCTCCAAGTCAGGAAGATGAGGAAGATCCAGCTCCAGCCATATGTCTTGCAGGCTTTCTATAAAGCTGTTGTGGTATCCATACCGACCTTCAACATCACAGCATGGTTTGGAGTGATGAGCGCTATCAACCTGAACCCCTTGAATAGGACTGTAAAGATCAGCAGTAAGATCATCAGGCAGGAACAGGAGCCACTCAGCAGCATCCATAAGAAATGGACCAGTAAAGAAGGCCTCACAAATAGCTGAAGACACCACACACACCCTCCACACCTCTTGCCCTCCGGACGCAGGTACAGATCTCTGCCCCTCAGAACCAGGAAGGCCACATCTTATCTAGTTGTTTTGTATACTGAACTCTTAATCCCCCCCCCCTCACCATTCCCTTCAGGGAAACGGACTGGCTGACTCTCTGTGAGGGTTCGGGCCAAGACACACTCTCGAGATTCTCCAGGCTGGGGTTCAAGCTCTGACTTAGGGCCTGTCTGGTAAAGAGTGGGAGTCAACATTTTTGACTGGAGGATGGTTTAAGAAAAATAGTGGATATGGCCGGTCCAGACAAGGAGGAGTCTGTGTATGTGTGTCACTCACAACTGCAAAAAAGTCCAATGATATATGAGCCGCATGAGAAAAAAATGATTTCCCTTCGAAAGCATCTATGGGATCTGAAAACACAAAAGATGAGACATCTGTGTTCTGTCTCCAATAAAGCAGTTACTGTACATGAGATTTGTGGTAGCTCACCCTACCATGTTGGCCATAGAAGGACAAACTTTAGAGAGAACTGTGTATAATATGCGTATGGATGGGCTATATTTGGCCATGTTGGAATGTAATTGCATTCTAATTTGAGCTGAGAACAAACAACGCTACTATCCGTTATGTCGCAATAGCACCGTCGTCAATCGTATTTATACAGCTGTTCCACACACTTCCAATTTATAATGTGGAACAATGCAGGCAATCGTCCAAATGAATAACAAGAGTTCCTCAATTTCCTCTGCATATATAGTTGTAACTGAGTGCCAGCCTCGGTGCAAGGTACCACGCCGCCACGTGAGGTCTGTGACGTCTGTAGGGGGAGAGTGAGTTTAAAAAACGATGGAGGTGAGGAAATGACTTCTTGGAGGGGTCATCGACAGCCCTCTACTGAACGACCTGTTGAGCCTCCCGTGCGAGCGATGCATTAACGCTCCATAAACAGTGAGGGAGAGGTAACAGTAGGGCTTCGCTACTGTGCAGCGCTGCCACAAGTCATCTCGGGGCGCACGTCTTTATATAGTTTCGCCGGCGCTCAAGACGACACTCCGTAAAACACCTCACTACCTCACCGCACGGCACGAGATGAGGATAGGGAAAGTTGGCCCTCTCTCCTCAGACTCTGTTCCCAGTGCCTCTAGCAGCCAAAGGCGTCCTCTGCAAGATAAGAATGTCGAGTTCCCTTATATGGCGAGGCAGGAAGTGGGGATGGGGGGGCGGGGGCTGGAGGCCGTGACCTGCGCCTGTTCTGGGGCCACACACACAGGGGGACGTCACTAGGGTTCTCCAGCAACGTTCCCCAGAGCCACCCCCGCGGAACAAGCCAGGGAGGGGTGTAGTGGTGGTGGTGGGGGGTCTCTAACGGAGGGTTTCCCCATTTCATAATTCGGATACACATTAGGATATAAACTGAAGTGACGCTCTACAATGCCAAGTAAAACGAGAGCTATATGACCAGAGTGCACACCACATCTATTTGGCGGTATAACATTTGATTTTACTATTCATTGTTTCTTTGAAGGCAATGAAATGGGAGATCCGTATGGAATACAGGTCTCTGAATGCGTATGTTCTCTATCTGTCTTCGTGACAGTTTTACGGTGCACAGATACATCTCACTGCTAAGGACATTGTTACAACCTTTTAGTCTTGGCAGCGCTGAAGGCATAGTTCAAACCTCTCCTTATACAGCAACAGTGCTCTGTGATTGTCCTCAGGGAAGTGAGTTATGGCAACCCTTTATAACACAACAACGCAGCTCTGTTAAAAGCGGCCTTAATGCACTCAAGCCCAAGGGAGGCATCTATGTGTATGTCGATAGGGGAACATCAAACGACAAACATAGCATAGGGATGAACTTAACTTGAAAACAAAACAGTAAAAGAAAGAAAATGTGCAGCTTCATTAAGTCTGGGTCTCTTTATGTTTTCTCTGGGGGGGTCAAAGAGATCTGGAATATAAAACCATGACACACCCATCTGATAATCACAATTGCTCAGTGCTGCTGCCATCGTGTGATGAAACGGCACCTGCAGCTCTCAGACCCTCAGAAGACACAGAACTCCACATCCACGTCAACAAAAATATGTGAATATCATAACTTTATTTATAAAACGATTTAGGTGTATACAGTTAAAAATGTGAACACAGATTGTCTGTAAAGTGAGAATAGATCGATAAAATTGCCATGGAACTGTCCACTGAAACCTATTTCATCGACAAGGCAGAATTAAACGTACAAAACAGACACAAAGCAAAGAGATAGATCTCATCCATGTTTGGCGATCAACTGTATAGTACTGTGTGTGATACAGTTTAAGGATTTCTTCACACTAGAGCGTTCTTCACACTACTAATTAAGCGATTCTTCAAAACCTCTTGGCAACTTCCTTTTAAAAACTGCTGATAACCTGCGAACACAAGGAGAATCGTCGTCCATTTCAAACCATTTCCGACCGCATCGCCACAGCCGCAGACAAAGTTTCACGACGAGGTCGGTGGCAGCGAGTTGGGAGTGACGGCGACATCGCACAGCTGCTTTCCCCTGCCGTGGCGTGGGAGGACACCTCTACCACTCTGCCCTCTCGTCTCACCTGCTGCGCGGCTGTGTCAGGACTCGGGACCTCCGGGGACCTCGGGACCTCCGGGGACACCGCTGGCTTCCCTGGTCCCGGCCGGAGCCGCGTGTCTCCGCAGGAACAGCTTCCCTCCGCTGTCGCCGCTGCTGTTCAGGAAGTGAGACAGCAGGCCATACAGCAGAGGCCTGGGGATGTACATCCGCACGCTTCCATGGTTAAAAAACACTGCCTCCTCTCACGCACCTGCACCCTACTCTCATTTTCCCATCTCATATCGAGCATCTTTATGGTCTCATCTGTCATCATTCTGACTTCTTAAACTTGCTGTGTGGGCCGCCGTCAACAAGTGTGGCGTTTTACTCGACGTTTACCCTTTCACACTTACACAGATGTGGAACTAGGATCCTCCACGACCCTCAGCTGGTTGGCCAGGAACTGTCTGTCCAGGGGAGCTTCAGGCTGACCCGATTCTGTGAATAGATCACAAATAATTCAGTTTCATCGTGTAAATTAGAGAGCACAGGAGCTCAGCCAAACAGCTCACTTATCTCTGGACAATTCCTAGCTAAATATATGTGACAAATTAAAGGAAAAACCAACAGTGTCTTAGTAAGGTGTTCGGCCACCACAAGCCACCGGAACAGCTTCAATGCGCCTTGGAACAGATTCTACTAAGTCTCTGGAACTCTACTAGAGGGAGGGCACACAACTCTCCCAAAGGATATTCCCTCATTTGGTGTTTTGTTGGCTGTGGTGGAGAACGCTGTCTAACAGGTCGGTCCAAAATCTCCCATACAGTAGGTGTTCAATTGGATTGAGATCTGGTGACTGCGAAGGACATTTTCATACTCATGAAAGCATTCAGTGACCCCGTTGTGCCCTGTGGATGGGGGCATTGTCATCCTGGAAGAGACCACTCCCATCAGGATAGAAATGTTCCACACAGGTATACGGCATATATGGATATTCCATTTGCCAAGAACCCAAAATCCACCCACGGGTATCATCTGGGTGAGCAAATTCCAGTTGTGTTTTTTGACTTGACATCTTTTTTAACTTCCTCAACATCTCTGGTTCACAGTTTGGCATGATAACCATTACGGTCTTGTAGCTTAGTGGTAGTTATCCTGCGCTGTATCCAACTAATCTAGATTTTTCCTTGTATCCAGATCCCTACTATATTAATAATAATTGATTCACCTTAGGAACACGACTACACTATGTCTCAGAATTAGATGAAAATCACAACATACTGTACCCATGAAACAAGTCTTTTACTTTTCTGGCAAGAACAAAACGTGTACTATACACACAATTAAAATGAAGTAATGAGCTTGTTCCTTAAGTCACTGAGAATCAGTCTGTCAATGAGGGGTCACTCCTTCAGATCAGTATTGAATTTTCTAGATTGCTAAAAAAAATAAGTATTGTATTTTTAGTTTGCTATTCTTGCACTTTGCCCTCAGCACTAGATTATGTTCTTAGTCACTTGTTTTAGAAAGGAGATGCACTTGTGAGTTCTGGCAAGTAGTAGTACATTGACTTTTCCTACGTTAAATGCAATTATTGTAAGTCGCTTTGGATAAAAGCATCAGAGTTTCAGAGTCAGTTCAGGTCTGCCTCTGTGATCATGGTGTCGCTGACTTGCTGAGGCAGGAGGCACCTGACCAGAAGGTGTGGTAACATTTCTTTGATCAACGTTCTGCTTTATCATGTGGTTAAAGTCCTCTGATTCTGTCTATGTGAGATGATTAAGACCTGTTGTTTAGAATGGATCAGCCCTCTCTTTTGGAATGTTTGCATATAGATAAGGTCAGATCATGATCAGGAGGGTATTTCACAAAGCTAACTGAGTAAGCCTGACCTCTGCAGTTTTATTTTATTTTTTTAAAACCTGCAACCTATTTTTTACTTCAGTCCATGTTCCAGATTTGAAGAGACTCATTGCAAAAGTCAGGCTTACTCAGTTAGCCAGCTTTGTGAAATACCCCCCAGGTCAGACCACAGTCATCACTGTTTGGGGTTTGAGGGTAACCTCCATAATCATCCCTTCCTTTGTTATCAAGGTCAGAGGAGTTCGATTTTACTACCTGAAGAATGTCCTCTGTTCACACTGAGTGGTCTCAGTCATGTGTCATTCTATGACTGGCTAAAGATAGTAATGTGGGTGTATCTTGAGTGGGTTATTAGGGTCCTGGGGATGAGACCTCACTTTTATTGGGATTCTTTTCACGAACAACACTCTTGTGCTACTTGTAAACCCATCCCCCTTTGCAAAGGATATGAATAAAACTGATTTATGCTATTGGAGAAATAGGTCTGTATTTTTTGAGTTTATTAGAATAATATCCCCCGACAAGCACGCGTGCTTGTGTGTCATAATGATTAGGAATAAACGACGTGAAATGTCGCCATGTTTGTTGTTTTTTTGTAGCATGCAATACACCTGTATGGAAGCGTCTGCTCATGTTTATCCACTCATTTATTCAGGTAAATTGTCACCAGTCTGTAGCTCGCCACCCTGGAGGCGCGCTCCCGCTCACCTGCAGTCAGGACAGAGGCGGTGTGCCTGTATTTGTTGTAGTCCAGGTACTCTCGGACGAGCTCGTTGATGAGCAGGTTCTCGTGGGAAAGGGCGGGCCGGGGTTCGCTCCTGTCGTCCAGCGCGTTGAACACCTCGGCTCGGATGCGAGCCTTCATCTGCCCCAAGACACCCCGGGACTCCAGGCTCTCCCTCAAGGCTTGAGGTACAAAGTTCACACAGGGGTGACAAAAATACAACTCTGCCAGCAACATTTTGGCAAACAACACAATGGTACCCGGCGGGATCCTACTACTGTATAAAATAGCGACACTAAAACGTTAGATAGACAAAAGACAGGACAGTACGTTAGCTTAGCTAGCTATGCTATCAAGTGGTCGTGTTGTGCAGGTTCTCGAGACAAACGCTGTGGGAGCCATATTCAGAATGTCTCTAACTGTGGACAAACTATATAGCTGCTTTTACGGCATCATATCACTTCGTATTTTTAAGTTTGTGTTTGTGTTTCTAAAGTCAAGTATATGACAGAGCTTACCACATTTCAGTTCTGTTATGGTCGCCATTGCAACAGGTATAAACAAATGACGTCCACTTTCCCTCAGAGTTCAAAGGGGAAAACTGTCTCCACGGGTGATTATCTGCTCCCACCTAGTGGTGTGAATTGCTCACGACACTCAAGACGTCCTAGAGTCTACTCAGAGGAGCCTTCTAGACTACTTTGTATGGTCTTCCCTGAGCTAAGGAGGCATGAAACAAATGGGTGTTTGAATATCTTATAAGATAAACCAAATGCTCTCAAAAGCATTTCTGTCAAGAATTATTCAGGAGTGTCTGTAATATGACATGCATAATTTCAAGGACTGGGCCCTAGGGCCTAGGTATGCCATATATACTGTAACAGGCCCTCCTAAGAGCATTCCTGCACCTATTCACTTTTCCATGAAGTTACTTTCAACTGTGATGTTGTTACCGGAGGGAGCATTTAAAACAATGATTTAGCAGATGTGACCAGTATTTTCAAAAAAGGTTTTATTGTTTGAAGTATTGTACAGACATTTCATACAGTAAATTGGCAATCAAAAATGAACAGATTGAATATAAAAAGTATAAATATAATACAATCTTTAGAATTTTAAGAACACTTACATTTAATTATACATAAATATAGTATATAATTTCTTAGCATATTGTCTAAACCAGTAAGACAAAAACAATAAAGTCACTTCTCTTGGAAAAGTCCATCTCTAGATTGGGATATAGTTATAATTATATGTACAGCCTGTCATATGAAATTAACACAAATAACATTGACATTAAAAATGATATCACTTCCAAGGCCTAAACCTTAGCATTGACAAAAAGGTGACTTGTTTGTGTTTGCATGTGTGTGTTTGTGTCGGTGGGTACTAGCATCTAGAAGTCCTGGATGTACCAAAGTTGTGGCCATTCCTGACTGTTTTCCCCACCAGCAACTTTTGAAAGGTCGGCCGGTCACACATCTGACCGATCCATTTCCACCAACAACTTTTTATGTGTTTACATCGACTGAAATAAAGAAACACCGCAACATAGTTGGAGTGTGTGCTAGCACCTTGGCTCACTCTGCTGTTTGCATTTTTTTCCCCGACTCATAAAAGGATCAAATGGTCAGTTAGGACCAGACTGTCAAAGCCTTGGCTTTTTCTGGGTCAGCCTTTTTGAGGGTAGTGTGTCAGAGAATATCTCTCCTCCCCAGTTGTTCTCGTACTGTGTGGTCTGCCTGAGAACGATCTGTGCAATGATTCTATTGTATTCTTTTGGTTTTTATTTTCTGCCTGGAATTAATGCGGACAGCATAGTTTAGCCTTTGGATTTAATATCAACAAAATGTACTGTACCGTGTTCTTCATAAAAAAACGCTTCATAAAATATAGCAGAGCTATAGAAATGAAAGTCCTTTCTTTCTTTCTTTCTTTCTTTCTTTCTTTCTCAGTACCTACTCGAAGACACAACTCCACGGTCCATTCTTGTAAAATTACTTACAGCTTGGGTCACTTTGATAAGCCCTTTCGAAACCACGTCAACCCATTTTGTGCCCAATACTGTATGAGCACTTGGGTTTTGACCAGGCATGACGTCCTCTTTCCCTTACTGGAAGGAGCACCTGGATGAGAGTCGGTGAGGCGATGACATCGTCAGTTTCACTTCCCGGTCGTCTTTCCGAAAACCAATGCCCTTAGGTAAGAGTCTGAGCTGCCTTGCTGGGAGCACTAAATGGCCAAATCTACACACTGGAAACGATGGAGGTCGGGCCGGGGTCAGTTTTGGAGTCTACCCCAGACAGTGAGAGCTCCTTGCTTGGGTTCCTGGGGAGCCTAGACCAGTCCAGCCTCCCTGCACATCCGGTAGAACTGCCCTCTCTGAGCGATGAGGTTGGCCGGGGAGTCCATCTCTGAGATGTGACCCTTATCCATTACTATCACTCTGTGGACGGAAGTGAGAAGAACAGGGCTCAAATATTAAGTAGATCATAATATACAGTATATTGATCTATCATCCTTACATGAAGACTACTCTGTATTTACAATGACCGGGTTTCCCGAACGCATTAAGAAGCACTTAACTCTAAAGTACCTCTTAACTCCCATGCAAAGTTGGGAGTTAAGAAGTACTTTGGAGTTAAGTGCTTCTTAACTCGTTCGGGAAACCCGGCCAATACTTGTCTCTGACATTGAGATGCTGTGATTAACATAAAATATTGAGAAAGGGGCTTATACCGTATCAATAAGAGTACCTGATAAAAGTAAGCATCTCATTCTAAGTTAGTTACCTGGTGTAGTCCATGATGGTGTTGAGGCGGTGGGCGATGGTGAGCACAGTGCAGTCCTCGAACTGGCTGCGGATGGTGGACTGGATCAAGGTGTCGGTCTCCAGGTCCACGGCGGCTGTGGCCTCGTCCAGAACCAGGATCTTGGTCTTCCTCAGGAGGGCGCGGGCCAGGCAGACGAGCTGGCGCTGACCCAGGCTACGTGGGACAAGACGATTGGAGCACGTGTTTAAAAAGACAAAACGTCCGCCCTGCTCTCCATGCCTTTGACCAGAGCGCAGAATTGTGTTGAGGACGAATAGAACTGTATTTGGAGGTTGGCCGCATGCGTCAATGATTGTTTTTACCTGAGGTTCTCTCCTCCTTCGGAGCACTCGTGGTTGAGTCTGTCGGGCAGGCTGCTCACAAAGTTCTTGAGGTGAGCGAGCTCCAGAGCGCTCCACACCTCCTCGTCGGTGTAGGCGTCGAAGGGGTCAAGGTTCATTCTGAGGGAGCCAGAGAACAACACGGGATCCTGGCGGAGGAAAGGACACGGTCAGTCATCACGTCACATGACCGATTCATATTGGAACTTATTGTACTTTCATTCCTGTCAAAATATATTTACACACTGCATTTATTTAACTACACACCAGCTATATATAGATATAAGCCTTTATTTAGACAGGGAAGAACATACTGAGACCTACTTACAAACAATATATACAGTAATTCAGTGTTGCCAAATATCAGGCCCAACGTGTTCATTTGACCGCATATTACCTGGGGGATGATAGTGATGCGGGACCTCAGGTCGTGCAGTCCGATCTCTGCGATGTTGACGCCGTCGATGTAGATCTCTCCCTTGGCTGCCTCCAGGATCCGGAAGATACCCAGGGCCAGTGAGGACTTCCCTGCTCCTGTCCTTCCCACGATGCCAACCTGACAACCGAAACAAACAAATTAGTCTCTGTTCTTTCCCCCCCGCCGTATAAAACATGAGCCAACAACTAGGTACCAAAAAAGGGGCATTTGCAGGACTCCTGCTCCTAATGTTGACACGTTTACAGTCAAAGGTAGGACGCTGACCTTCTCCCTCTCCTTGATGCGCAGGGTGATGCCCCTCAGGGCCCAGTCCAGGCCCTTGCGGTACTGCAGCCCGTACTCGTGGAACTCGATGGTTCCTGTCTGAGGCCAGGCCAGGGGCAGGGAGCTGTCCTCCACAGTCCAAGCAGCCTGGAGGAACACAGGGTGAGGTAAGGACATGTTATATAAAGTAATGGGTGAGGTAAGGACATGTTATATAAAGTAATGGGTGAGGTAAGGACATGTTATATAAAGTAATGGGTGAGGTAAGGACATGTTATATAAAGTAATGGACGAGGTACTGTAAAGACATGTTATATAAAGTAATGGGTGAGGCATGGTCATGTTATATTATAAAGTAGTCTTATACTGCATGTGCCCTTGAGATTCAAAATTATTTTGCGGCCTTTACGTTATATAGCCTACAGATATTGATGTTCTACAGTCACTGTTCTGAGTGAAATATCTCTTTAAACTATGGGCTAAACCAGTGAAACGCTCACCTCTTTAATGGTGTCAGAGTACTCCTTCACTCTCTCCACTGCCACAATGTTGTTCTCCACATCCGTCCACGCACGCACGATCCAGCTCAGAATCCCAGTCACCTGCGAAAGACGACAAGGGTCAAATTAAAATAAACATACTCTCGCCTGTAGCAACGCGTGGTCGGGGCATTGCATAAACATCTCTGACTTTCATTTCAGAGAGGCATACCGCAAAGTGCCGATGTTCTGAGAAAAGAAATTGCCTTAAGGGGTCATATCAAAATGACCATTCTGGATAAGTATGTAGTGTTTGTGTACGTGTGCGTATGTGTGTGTGTGCATGTGGGTGTGTGTGGGTGTGTTTGCTAGATATCTCACCTGGAGGGAGTGTGACACCGCCAAGCCAACTATGCCAGGGCTCAGAGTCTTTTTCCCCATAACAGAGAGGATGGCTGCAGCCAAAACCACACCGTTACCCACAAACTCCAGATTCACTGCCAGCCACCTGCAAACATGAGATTGGATAACATCTTATTAAGTTTGCAGACATTTTGAATCACTGGGGCCTCAGCACAAATGAGAGAATAACTCAATCACAACGTTAGCACTATGTGTCACAGAAGCTTGATATAATTTCCAGACCAACGGCTATCCGGGTCTGTGACGTTTCGCGCCGTCAAACGCCATACGTTTAGATAGAAGATCTATATCTAAGATAGAAGATATCCAACCGAAACAGACGCTCCGAAACGCGCGCGCGCGGTCCGACTCTCACCTGGTCGCCACGAAGCGGGGGAAGTAGGACTTCTGGTTGAAGTCGACCCTCTTGTTGGCCTGCAGGACGAAGCGGGACTGCTCGTCGAAGGCCCGGATGACGCTGGCGCCCTGCACCGTCTCGTTGAAGTGGGTGTAGATGGGCGAGCGGCTCACCGACTCCAGCCGCCGCAGCTGGCAGGACGTGGCCACGTAGAAACTCTGTGGCCCGGCGAGAAAACAGCAGAACGCAATGAATGAACTGAAACGAGGAGAGGATACTAGGGGAGGTGCTTCCCAACCCTTATGCAAAGAAAATATATTCCCCTGTATATTGACTGTCAATATATTATAGTTGCCTATGTAAAATATATGGAGGAAATATACTGAATAATATATGATACAAACATAATATATTGAATAATACATACAGAATTGCTGCTTTTCATCTATTGAAGTATATTGGAAAGTATAACCACTAGTTTCCTATATATGGAAATGTATTATTTGATATATTACATTATATTTACCAATCGCAATATATTTTGGTTTCATAAGGGAAGGCCTAGCATTCACAAACCAATGACTGGATCAGCACGGTTGGATTTAGAGTCTGAAGGCTTTCATTTTCTACACGCCATGCTGGTGCTGGGAACACAGCCATCACCTTTAGGTATGTTATGCTCACTGACCTAATGAACAGCGGGGGTTGGCGCCTACCTGGACGAAGGCGTAGAGCAGGGCGAGAGGCAGAATGACCACGGCGGCGATCGGCGTGGCCAGCAGCACGATGATGCAGACCTCCATCAGCTTGAAAACGTAGCCGAGCATCATCTTCAGCCCGTCGGGGATCATGCAGTCGATGGCGTCGATCTCCTTGGCGAAGCGGTTGAGGAGGTTGCCGCTAGGCGTGCACTCGAAGAAGGACATGGGCGAGTGGAGCACGTTGCTGAGCAGGTCCATGTGGAGGTGGCGTGAGGCGATGATGCAGCCCACCGATATGGCCACCGTGGTGCCGAAAATCGCAATGCCTAGAAATTACAAAAACAAGATGTTGATCTGCCATTTATGACTTAGAATAATTACATTTCCAAGCTGTTTGTGTCATTGTTCAGTTATTATGTGTACCACCACTTTCAATTGATATGTCAAATGGAGCATTTTTTTCTCCTAAAGCTGCAATCACTGATTTTATTCACATTGTCAAAACTAATTAAAACCACCTGATATCAGATTGTTTCACTGAGCCATAGCGCCCTAATCGCGTCCTACTTCAAGGACTCATCCCTACTGGTCACCACGTCTGTTGTTATTCCAGGATTTCTGCCTGTGTTCTAAATAGCCATCCCGTACCTTTGCTCTGCCCCAGTGCCTTATATGGCTCTGGGGCCTCATTTATCATTGTGGATACACCCTTATTCATTTATACCAGATTTTTGTACTTGCTTTTCTCCGCAAAAAATGTGATGTATCATGCCAAAACACGATGGGAAATATTGGGTATATATCTCACAATATTTCCCATCGAGTTTTGGCCTGATACATCACATCATTTGCGGAGAAAAACAAGTACAAAAATCAGGTGTAAATGAAAAAGGGGGTATCCACAATGATAAATGAGGCCCCTGGCCATTCGTTTTAGCCTTTCGTTTGTAAACAAGTCTCTTTTACTGCCATCTAGCGGAATCTATTGGTAAAATAAAACAACTGATTGGAGCTTAAATGTTTTTTTCCCCCCTTTACGCCAACTCACCTTGTGCGAATCCCAGAGCCCCGTAGACGGCCAGCCTCATGTCGGTGTTGATCTGGGTGCCGTTGACGATGGGTTCGTCGGCCCAGACGCTGAGCCAGTAGTTGTACGCCACCGAGGCGCCCTGCTGGAAGGCGTAGAGGAAGACGACGGGGAGGATGAAGGCCAGGCCGATGGTCTTGAAGTACTCCATGTACATCTCCAGACGCACCTGGGGTAGAGAGAAGAAGAAACGTGTGTGTGTGTCAACGCCCTGGCTGTTTATATCTACATTGTCATTGACATTACATGGTCGATGAAGAAGAGAAGAGAACGTTTTGTTAAAAATGGCTTTCATTAATCAATCGTTTTTTGACTAACCCGTCCAGTATAGGCCTTGTCCACCTGAGTCAGCTTCCCCAAGTCCTCTGGAACCTGCTCCTGGTCAGCCTCAGACATGGGCTCCATACCCTGGAGGCTGGTGCTGTTGGTGTCACCCCTGGATGACCTAACGACAGGGGGTCAAGGGTCACTATGACCTGTAGGATCTTGAGACCATAACCGTGGCCATGGTTGCTTTTCCTGGACAGGTCACATTGTTAGGAAAACCTCCGTCTCAGCTAACTTACTGAATGAGCTGCTCTTGGGAAAGGTCTCTGGAGAACGGCATGAAGTCCGTCACACTGAGCCGAGCAGTAGACTTCCTGGAACCTGCATCGTCACAGATGCATAATTAGCATATGTAGTGAGAAGATTATTCCCTCTGTTGAGAACCCATGGCGTGATAGTGACTACAGCGGTCCTACATACCTCCTCTCTGGATGGCGCTCTCTTTGCGGTCCGTGTTGGCGAAGGTGTGAATGAAGTCGGCGAAGGCCCCATGGCGGCCCAGCAGCTCCTGGTAGGAGCCGCTCTCCGTGATCTCTCCGTCCACCAGTACCAGGATGAGGTTGGCCTGTGGCAGGAAGCTGGTCCCGTGGGTGACCAGGACGCGAGTCTGCGGGGGAAAACCATAAAGAATCAACAAAATGGAGGATCAAGATCGGCTAAATTGACACAAAATGGAGAGACTATAAAGAACCAGCCCAATGGTGCTTCTCAAAGCAAGTAACAACAAAGGGTTGTTATGTCTAGGCTTTGAATAAACAAACATGATTGTTGTTGTACACTTCGTGGTGGTATGTCGTTACCTTGTCTCTGAGCACTCCCTTTGGTCCGATGACTTTGTCGAAGATGTGCTGACCCACGTGTGCGTCTACGGCGGACAGGGGATCGTCCAGCAGGTAGACGTCTGCCTT
This sequence comes from Borostomias antarcticus, assembly GCF_949987555.1. Taxonomy (NCBI): domain Eukaryota; kingdom Metazoa; phylum Chordata; class Actinopteri; order Stomiiformes; family Stomiidae; genus Borostomias; species Borostomias antarcticus. The sequence continues at coordinate 24,616,352 of NC_140240.1, forward strand.
TCTGTAGACGGCCCTCGCCAGGCTCACCCTCTGCTTCTGCCCCCCCGAGAGGTTCAGACCCTTCAAGGAAGGAACACCCGCGGGAAAAGAATTAGAACATTTGTGCATTTGTCCTCAGGCGTTCAAAACAAGACGTTCAGGAAGCCATTTTGTTTTCTGCAGCACAGCGGAGAAACCACACCTTCTCCCCGATCTCTGTGTCGTCTCCGGCAGGTAGGATCTCCAGGTCTGGGAGCAGGGCGCAGGCCTCCAACACGCGCTGGTACCAGGCCTTCTGTTTCTCACGACCAAACATCACGTTGTCCTGGACGGTGGCGTTCTGGATCCAGGCCTGCTGGGGGACATAGGCCACAGAGCCCTTTGGATGACAAACATTAAAACAAAAGATATCAGCAATGGTTACAACAACCCCAAAACTTTTTTTGTCGATCTTATCAGATAGCCAGACTATTCTATTCCTCAGGGAAAACATGTTCAGGGAGAGACCATAAAAAAGGCACGCGTCGTCTTGAGAGGAGTTTTGTACCGTACCTTGACCGAGACACTGCCGTTCCTCTTCTCTGTCTCTCCAAGCATAGCGGACAACAGGGAGGACTTCCCGCTACCCACGTTCCCCACGACCGCCACGAGAGACCCGCGTGGCACGTGCACGTTGATTCTGTCGACGAAAAGAGCAGAGCGCTGTAATTTACAGGATCTATTGAAATTCCAAAATGCCTTGAGGGGAAGAATTTGGAATACTGCATTTTTACCTTTTGAGACATGGGAGACCTTCTCTGGACCAACTGAAAGTCCCGTTGTCTATCACCACACCGTCTCCGTCTGAGGAGGAGAAGAAAGGGAAGATAAGGAAAGAAATGGATGTCAGAAAAGTCTGCAGAGTTTCCTGTCTGTATAGACCCTACATAATAGCAGTGCTTCGATAATAGTCGAAGCACTCGTGCCTCAACCCGACTATGAAAATAAACCCTTCAAGTTACTACATGGCAAATTGCAGACTGAACATAATTACAAGATATTTAATTAGTTCAATCCTCCGAATTACAGTGTTGTGCTTTCCGGAGCTGAGGAAGCGTTGACAGATAACAGACGGAATAAAAGTATATTGTATGCCTGCTGAAACATACGTCTGGCTTTGAGTCATTTACATTTGACCACTGGATGGTTTGGGTACATCCTATAATTTTGTCTACCAGTCAACTTCGCTTCCAGGAAGTGACCGTGTTTACCATGCAATGGGGTAAACAGCATATCTCCAACAATTTTTATCAGTCGTGAGTGACAGTTTATGGTTTTAGCGTGTGTGGGAAGGAGACTCGTGTGAGAGAAAATGTTGCATTTTGCATGTTTGTGTGTGTGTGTATTGGGGAGAACGCCACTGTTGACAATCTTACCAGAGCTCAAAGGAACCTTGGACACGTTGTCTATTTTCAGCTCCTCCGAACATAGATACTTTCCAAGACGCTTCAGGGAAACAAGTGCCTGGAACGCAGAGAGAAAGAGAGTGATTATTCATCATGGGATGGCATGGCCCTGGAGTTTCTCTTCACCACACAGCCTTGCAATGGAAGGCAGAACGCTCCAAGCTAAATATTATAGAACTTGATCCGTGCTCTTTGGTAAGAGAGAACCGCAGGCGCCTGCCGATGCAATTAGGTCGGCGGGGCTGTTTATCTCACCTGCATGGTGGTGCTCATGGCGAACGGCAGCTGGCTCAGAGGGGTCTTCAGGATGTTGATCAGCGCCATGGAGACGAAGACCTTCTGGGCATCCAGGACGTTCCTCGCATCGCTCATCACGTACACCCCAAACATGGAGAAGGCGATCTGAGGGAGGACAGGATGGTAACGCATAATTCAGATCATCTGAAAGGGGTAGAGATTGCCGCCACCACCAACCATAATACTGTATGTTTTTCAGAAACCAACTGTTCTACGGTGATCCAGAACAATTCAGCACTGGTCCATCAACTATTGGAAGAGTTCAACTCAGATTGACTCTGCTTGGTTTTGGCACCGTGGTGTGAACATTTTTTTGTTGTTGTTACGTCCAGCATACAGTACATACCAGGAAAGAGGAAGAGTTGAAGGAGGCGATGGAGATGGAGTAGAGAATCTGGGACTTCTTCAGGGCCTTGAGCTCCTTCTCCCTGTAGCCCAGCACCTGCTCCAGGAAGGCCTTCTCCCAGGCGTAGAACTTGAGGATCTTGATCCCGTTCAAGATCTCGTTCATCAGCTTGATCCGACCATCTGTGAACTTCATCTGGACCTCCTGGGGACCAGTCAATCAATCGACGTTTAAGGCACAATCAGCAATATTTCCAGTGATTTCAGTAATAGTGACTCGTGACAATAATGGAGCCTCAGAGAGCGAGAAAAACTTGTGGGAGGAAACCGCAGAGGAACATCTGTAGACATGGATTTGTTGATAATTGGCAAGTTACAGCTAACATTGAGCGCTACATGCAAAACAAGTACTTAAAAAAATGACAATTAAAATGTAACAGTATTGGTCACGACTCTTAACACAAGCAGTTTTACAACTAGAAAACAGCAAAGCGGCCAGGAAAGTGGTCAGCACACTCTTGACTGTAAGTTCAATTAAATTGGCATTATGTCGAGCACTGTGGCTCGACCGCAGTCGTTTTTAAATGTGCTATATAAATAAAATTTGAATTGAATAAATAAATTTGAATTGAATTGAGCGTCTCTTGTTTTTCCAAAACAGAAATAAAAATATAGCTTTTACAACCCCTGATTTTTCTGGCTTTTTTTTTTTCATAAACTAACTTCACATTGTTGAGACATCAAAAGGAGAAGGGAGCAGACATCCAGCCCAATGCGCCAACTCACTACGCCCTCTGCACTATCTAAACCAGCTGTGGAATCCCTGACCTATAACACGTCCAGACGCCATGCCAAATTTCTGCCACTGGGGTCAGAGTGCATCAGAATCTCATTATGACCCCAACGGTACCTGCAGTTTGCTCCTTTTCTTGGCGATGAATCCGTTCAGGGGGAAGATGAGAATAACAGTGGCGATGCCCGCCAGGGCAGAGGGACCAAGGTGCTAAAAGAGGAAAATGAAATAATTTGCACAGTAAGATTGAGGGAATTATATTGATGGTTTATTTCAGGAATTCAACTGAATGAAATCGAATCGAATGACTGCGGTAAAAGTTAAAGTCCCACGTACCTGCCAGAGGAAGAAGAGACACAGGGCTATCTCTATGGGGGCCAGCCACACTGCGTTGAAGTACACCACAAAGTCCATGAGCTTCTGAGTGTCCGCCGACACCAGGTTCACTATCTCCCCCACTGTACAGGTCCTTCTGGCTGCACTGCTGATGACCAGAGACTGGAGCGAAGAGAGAGAGAGAGAGAGAGAGAGAGAGAGAGAGAGAGAGAGAGAGACAGAACTTAAAGGGTCGGTATAAACTATTTTATATCTGATTATGGTCATTTGCCCCATCCAAGGCCATTCTTCTTCGCTAGAAACCCGTCATTCTAGACCAGCGGATTCTCCACATTCACAACCGCTTCCAAATGACACAGACTGTGACAGGACTAATAATCATACCGTCCAGAGGGAATGGAAAGACTAACATTAACAATTTCCATTTGAGTCCATATTTACTGTATGTTTCCTGCTGCCCACTGCCTACTGGCTAGACCAGATCATTGCATAATAATCATGATCATAATCATAATCATTTGTTTTATTTATAAAGCACTTTTCTTTGTCAGACAATCTGAAAATTCTGCAACAATCACAAAGTCATTAAGAAAACAGTAGCCCACCTTCCTGTAGACAAGCCCCATCACAGCTGTCTTCACCCTCATGCCCACTGTGAAGCAGGTGTACATGTACTGGTGGTTGAATAGGGACTGGAGACAGGACAGCAGGAACATGAGGGTAGCGTACAAGTAGCCCTTCCACAAGGGGGCGTCTTCATCCTTCATGAAGCCCAGTAGCAAACTGAGGAAGAGAATGTTTTGACTGGGTGAAGTGGAAGATAGGGTCAAACCTTCTAGTACATGAATTGTCTAATTTATCTACTAAAACATATTCACTGTGCAACGCATCCCTTAAGACAAAGCTCTGCTGAGTCTTGAGCATTAACGGGTTATCCTTCTCTGTTTGTCAACAATGTCACACTGCGCCAGCAGACCCTCGCCGCCGTCAGGTTTCCGAGGCCCGCCTCGCGGCGTAAACCTTCACCAACGCTACCGTAGCGAAATGTCCTTGAGCGTTACCGACGCCACAGACCCGCCGCCGGTCCGCGCGAGGCCGCTCCGGTTGCGCAACGGCGGCGCTCTCGCGGCCGCGCCGCCCTCACACTTGGCCGGCGGCTCTCTTATTGTGGTCTGCCAGCGTGACCTCGAGCATTTCTGCCGTTTAGAGCCTCGTTCCTCCCTCCCTGCAGGCCCGGAGCCGTACGGCTCCCCTCCATGCTGGGGCAGAGAGCTGCGGTTACCCCCCTCCCCCCCCCGCCTTCTCCTACGCTCGCTCGCACAGGCCGTGACCGTAATTAACACTTCCACTGAGCTCCGAGCTCTGCAACAACAACAAGATTCCTGTCTGACTTCGCTGGCACTGGGGCGGCAGGGTCAGCCTTGGACTAGTTTGGCTTGCCGTGTTCTGTTTTTGCATGGATGCCGGTGTTATGGTCGTCGAGAAAAGACATAAGAAGGGGTGTTTGGGGGGTGGAAATTTTGTTTTTGTATAGATGTCAGGGTCACCGAGAATGTGTGGCCGATGTCTGACTTGCAAGGCCCATGATGGACAACTAAGAACTGCGCTCCCGGGTGCAAGTTCTGCGGGGAAAAAACGCGCAGGCTCTTACCTGAGCACCTGAGGGATGGCGAACATGAAGGCGTCGTGGACCATGATGCACAGCGTCCCCGTCAGGAAGTAGGGTCCGAAGTTGCGGGCCAGCGTTCTCAGCAGACAGAAGCCGGAGCTCTGCTCCTTCTGCAGCTTCCTGAGGAGCTGGGCCTGGTCAGGCAGCCTGGTGCCCAGCGCCGCGCCTGACGCCAAGGCCTTCTCCTGCCTGCGCGGGATAAGAGACGGGGGGGGGGGGGGGACAACAACAGAACAGACATGAGGACATCTGCGTCAGCGGTGGACCCGACACGGTGCCCAGCTGTCTCCCTCGTCTCTTGAATGCGAAACAGACAAAAGGGAAGAGAACGAAAGAACATAAAAGACGAGGCATCGTTGTTGTTAACATGTCTGTTGATGCACGCCAGATGCCGCGCAAAGCATTAACCGCTAATACGTGGATTGGAGGAGCACTTAAAGCCAAGGTTTGTGGGACTTAACGACGAGATCTTCAAAGGGCGACTGCCTTAACGAGTGTAGGAAAAAACAAGGCTGTAGTCTCCACATTATGGTACTTCATATCCTCAAGGGACTTCTTTTGACCTATTTTCACCCAGAGCAGTGATGAGACGGCCAGAGTTTTGATGACCATGATTGAACTGACGCAAGCACCTCAAGGGGCTTTAATCTGGACAGACGGTCAGCCAAAGGTTGACCGCAGTGCCATAAAATGGGTTTGCTCCATGTGGTTCGGTGAGCCAGGGTGACAGTTAAGGCAACAGTTAGCTATTATACAGCAAAGTAAGTGTTTCTCACTGTTGAAGCTTGGCGCACTCCGTCGTCCATTCTTCTTCCAGGTCTGAGATGATTTTGTCGGACGTGTCATCCTCTCTCAAAGTCCACAGGTCCTCTGCCTCCAGAGGGGTGCGATAGCCCTTCACGACGAGCCTGGGGGAGGATTGCGAAATATGCCCTTTTACACACACACTCACTCACACACACACACAGATAAACAAGGCCTGGTGATTCAGCTTTGTATAATTGCAGGTTCCACAGAGCCGTCTTACCCGGTAAACCACCAGAAGAGGATCTTTGACAGGAAGGACGCATCCTTTTCCGGACACGGGTTCTGAAACAGATTAAAAAAAGCCAGATGTCGGATCGCTGTCGAGTTTCACCACCGAATAAATCTCTCAATGGACACAGGATGAGGGAAAAACAGGGCTCCCTAGAGAGGCCTTTAATGATTGAATGGCGCACTTGGAGCAGTCTGTTTACTGGATGCTAATGAGTTTAAATAGCGGGACACGGTGAGGAGGTCCTTTGTGGGGAGGATGTCAACACTGTGGAGGCTGCGGGGTCTGAGAGGGGAGCGTCAGCAGGGTTTAGCGGGAGGAGGAGGAGGAGGAGGGCCACGCTGTAGGTGGAAACGTGTCGTCACTGTGGCGCTCCCTATCCCCACGCCCCCCCTCACCGGAGCTCTCTCTTTCTCCATCCCTCCCTCCCTCTCTGTGATGGTGAGTGAGTGAGTAAGTCTGACCAGGATGCTGGGAGGAGGGTGTGCCAAGGAGGGGCCCTAGGGTGTGTCACATACCACCAGGCTGCGGCTTACAGCCTCTCGCCCTCACCACCACCACCACCGCTGGGCAGATGTCGGGGGCTTTTCCCCTGGGTTTGTGTTCTTGCTTTCATCCAGGAAAATATATATTATGTCACAAAGGCCAACTAAGCCTTAGCTTTAGTACCGTGTGTGCGTCTGTGTGTGTAACCGCATCACATGATTAGAGCTGGTTTGTCATTTTGTCACATCATATCAAGGTCTCTTGGCTTTTTTATTCCGGTTGGGCAAACGATTTTGTGACGATGATGTCAACTTGCGTTTGGTCTGGAGCGTGAGAAAGCGGGCGGAATCTGATACTGCACGAAGAACTACGTGGGCGTGGCAGGCGTGCGGTCAGGGCGGAGCACGGGTGATGTTATCCAGCTAAGGTGTGGGTTGGGCGGCTGGAAGGGACAGTCAGGACAGACGGACAGACACATTCATTCATTCACACTTTCCTTGGAAACCAGAGAGAGTGGGGCCTAAGTGAGAGTGGGCGGAGGGAGGAAGTGAATCACTCAGCTTCCTCCGAAAGAAGTGGAGAGAGTATGTTGACGACAAATGTTGAAAACCACAAGATGGCTTTCCGGACCTTTCTCCATACCCCAGTGTTTTGGAGGGAGTGCACTTTCTGCACTTTCTGACGGAAGCGGTCGGAGTTTACTGCAATTTGTACCTTGTTGACGGAAGCGGTCAGAGTTGACTGCACTGTACCTTTTCCAGAACTGTTTTTCCCTCAGGCGGTTGGTCAGAGAAACAGCACAGGAAGAGCTGGGCCAGCTGTAGGGCGATGTATGAGAAGAAGGCCAGGTAGCGCACCATGTCACTAGAGATGCCCTGTGAAACAGAAAAACACTCAATAAGACAGGATAAGCATATCAGTACTCATTATAATGTCATTATTTGCACAATTTCCCCTCGGGGGATTAATCAAGTTCTACTACTAATACTAATACTAATACTACTGTACTACTACTACTACTACTACTACTACTACAACAACAACAACAACTACCAACAACAACAACAGTACTACTACTATTACTACTATCCCCTTAATATGAAGTTGGCATGTACTCATTCAAAGGTCAATCTTATGTTTCAAGATATAGGAGATTAGAGCCCAACTGGCACCAGAGAAAAACAACATTGTTGCAGAGAAAAAAAAGTTTCAATTTAAGATCAAAGTGGGTCTTTGTTTGGCCCTGTAAACATTGCCTGTAATGAATTGCTTTACTTCAAGTGGCGCAGGAACAATGTCAATTGTTGTCAGTGTGGGTTTGCGTTTGCGTCTCATAACGTTTGAGCTTCAGTCCCCGATAACAATTTAAAGTTTCCGATCCGTGCACATAAGGCACATTATATAGAACAGGATATGGTTATAAGCCGGGGACCCAGACACAATAAAGATTATTTTGAATCGTTGACCCAAAACCCAAGGCCTTTAATGGTTTACATTATATAAATGAAGCGATAGTAAAAAAAAAATAAAAAAAAATGCAGTCACGCTACGGAAGGCCCATATCTGTAAATAGAGACGCAGAAAGATTGCGGTTGAGAACCAGCAGGCAACCTCTTTTTTCGACAGAGGGAGGGGACCAAAATGGAGATATTTACTACTCGACAACAACATATGGTGTGTGTGTGTTTTTCTTGAAATACAGGGGCCTATGGCCAGCAGCCTCTTTGGCGAGCAGCAGTGTTTACCAGTTGTCTTTGTGTGCAGCGCAGCAGAGGTATGTATGAAGGCAAGTGCCATGGTAAACAGTAAAGTTATTCCTGAGTGATGTGGTGCCCAATGTGAAGATATGGAGGGGGAAGCAGGATCCGGCCGCACAGCAAATACAGGGTCAAGATGGTGGGCCAGGAGTGGGTGGTGGATGTAGGTCAAGCTTGGCTCGCTGAGGGATCTGCAAACATAAACCCTGTGAACTTGAAAGTTTTTTTTAACCTTTTAAAGGTGTAGAGAGCGTCTCTTATTTATCTACTGGCTGCTTGCTGTTTGTTTTTTTTGTGTCACCAAAACATCTCAGATTGAGACTTGATTTGCAGTACTGTATCTAACCCTCTATCCTTGCCCCCCTTCCTCAAAAATAATGATTGAATGCTTTGAAATTGATCTATTTTCAGGTGCTTGGCCCTCTGTTATGGGGTTGCTCATTGCTCTGCACCAGCAAAACAATTCCCTATCTTTCTAGGCGCCCGGTCGGTTCTGTGTTGACTGCGGGGGGGGGGGGGGGGGGGGGGAGATGCGCACGTACCTCAGTCACTGTGTTTACCAGCACTCATAACCAGGGTGCTGACGTGCCTTGGGTTTGACCCTGGGCTGCCATGTCTCACCATCCTTTATCCCAGGGCTGTCATTACCCACCACTCTGCGATGTCTTAATGTCACACTGGAGACGAGGAAACACACGTTTGAATGTGCGTGTTTGTTTGTTTGTTTGCGTGCGTTTTTAGAAATGCAAATTCGATGGGCCCGTGGCGGTGGGGGTTTTTATAGATGCGCCGCCCAATACGACAATGATTGCAGTGTCTGAAGGAGAGCGAGGGAAAGTTAACGTACACACACACACACACACACACACACACACAGAGACTTGGGGGAGGAAGCAGCAGACCAGAAATGGTGATCAACCGCTCAGGGATGGTTGACTAAAGGCTACCTCGGTTAAGTTTGTGGATGTGTAAAAAAAAAAAAAAACGTATAAAAAAACATGCTCCCAAGACATAACATCTGAGTATGGAGTCTAGACTACGGCAGACCAACCACTCAGACAGCTCTGACTCTGTGGGGTGTCTGGGTGCCAAATCAAGCAAACACCGCAGTCTGAATGCATGCATTCTATGCATGCCAAGCATTTGTTGTACAGTTATGTGACGCATCATAAAAGGTTTGTCTATGAAACTCTTAATATTCCAATCTTGTGACGGCAAAAGTTACAGTATGGCATCTAATGCTTTTATACTGCACATCATATACTAGTCTGTATCTTATCGGAACCTGCGTGCTGGCCCCTTTGAAAGACCACTGCATGTCATATAATATAATAATATCAAGTGGTCCGCTACGCCAGTGCTTTCTCAAACTGTTCTGCATGTCCTTCGCATGCTGTTGTTGCCATAAAAGGTAAGTAGCTTTACTTAACATTCAAGGACGCCCTGATGTCTTCCTCTGGGCGATTCAACATAATGTAGTCTAATGGAGTCTACATTATGTTGAATCACCCAGGGGAAGACATTAGTATTATTCTATATTCATAATTCACCGCATCATTTCGCCTTTAACATTCTGCCACTGTTACCATGGCCTTGGAAAGGCCACGTCATGTTTCAACGTAGCCCTGGGTCAAATATGTTGTTTAAATATTTAACATTAAATTAAAATATAAATTGGCCAAATATTACACCTAACCTGACAACCGATGAAAACTGAAAATGTGTTGGCCATGGAATGCAAGTGCACTCACCCTGGATGTTTAGAGAATTGCAACTGGAAGGCCACATCATGTCTCGCCCAGAGTCAAATGGCCAGTGTCAAATTGACCTTAATGTCAAGCCCTGCCTATTGGTTTGCATTGTATTATATTTGATTCGGTTCGGAATCTATTGGATATATTATGTATTTATATATCATATATGTTTGCAGGTCCCACGTGAACAAGTTATTTTTAGGTCTCAATGTGACTCTGTGTAGATAAAGGGAAACATATGATGTCTGTGCTGGTGAACAGTACCTCCTCCATAGCCAGCTGGATCTTGGCCCTGAGGGGCACCAGGGAGCACAGCACGGACAGCAGCCAGAACAGGAAGAGGAAGACGGAGGAACGACAGCCTCGCACCCTCTCCAGCTGGATGATGCATATGGCCAGGACCTGAGGAGAGATAGAGAGATAGATAGAGTGAGAGTGAGAGAGAGAAACAAAGAGTTAACACCGTCTTAAAACAGCGTCACGTTGCACCATAATGCAGCACAGCCAAGCGCCTGCTTTAAAACTGACTACAGCTTTTCGGAGGCTAAATGGATTCACTGTATCAGCGGCTCTTGTCACACTCCCCAGAGTTAAGAAGTGATTCTAAACAGAAACATTTGGACTGAATAGATTTATCTTTTGTTGGTTTTGGGAGACAGAGGATAGATTTGGGATTTTCTTTCCCACAGCTCCAGCTGTTTGCCTGATGACTTCCCCAATAAAGCAAGACATGGACAATCCTCCCTTTATCCACACACTGCTTTCGCTTAACTGCATTATATTTTCATCAGTGAAAAGAAAACAATGTTGAACTCTTATGTTCACAACAGATATGATTCAGTATATGGGACATATCTCTCATGGGACAGGTCTTGGGTGACTTTGTTTTACAGAACTTTTATCGAGTCATTTTTAATTTTTTTCTCCTATCTGTTGGTATGCTTGTCTTAATCCGAAGCAGAACGTGGATTACCCAAGGTGATCAAGTGTCTGCAGCGGTATCGCAGGCACTATACAGAAAAGTCTGTCTGATTTGTGTAACACACAGCTGTTAAGGAAAGCAGAATCCATCCTGTTTGACAGCACCCACCCCTTGCACCCCTTGCAGTTTCAGATCTTGCCTTCGGGTCAGATACCCACTAGCCAAAACCAACCGGTATAAACTCCTCCGCTAAATCAATTGCGCCGCTGGGGTACAAATCAGGTTTTACTAGTACTACTAAATTACAAATGAGATATGGTCCTGTCTGTCTGTCTGCTTGCCTGCCTGCCTATCAGTCTGTCTATCTGTCTGTCTGTCTGTCTACACTCTCACATCTGTCCGTGTGTGGTGTTTGTTGGAACCATAATTATTCTGTGTCTGAAATTTCTGCGGAGTGAGACGTCAATCATCCGTTCAGACAGAGGTGTTTGTTTTTTCCTCGGTTCCATAGCGGTCAGCGTTGGGATGACCCTTCGTAGCCGCAGCACTGTCCCAATGTGAGCCAGCGGCCGCGTGATTATATAAGCTCTTCACGGCTCGTCAACATCCCAGCAGATATGGGTCGGTTTTCCCGGGGCACAGATTGAGCCTAGAAGACCTTTGAAAGGACACTCCCCATTCATATATTTTTTAAACCTATAGACTTGATCTACCGTACCCATGGGAAACAAGTCCATATGGTGAAGTTGTGTGGTGAATGACTTTTCTTTTCTGTACGGTTCCGGGGCCAAATTAGCCATATTTCTCCAGGGCCATGTGGCCTTCTCTATGAATGGAAGTCAGTGGGCGGAACTAAGTCCATTACGAAGCCCCGCCCCCATGCCTACCCAGTAATTATATGAGGAGTCTGGAGCATCGGGAGGAAGAAATAGACCTTTGCGTCACGGTGTCGCTGATTACAGTCAACGGCGTGCTCAGGTCCCGGGCGACCGCGGTGTAAGGGTTGACCGAGTTTGGAGCAAGAAAATCCCCCACCCACCCCCATACGTCGAGTAGCAAAAACAAAGTGGGTTTTGAACAAGCGGGCATACTGTGTTCCTGTGTTGTTGTTTTATGTAGGAGAAACCAAGAGGGAGGGGTTGATGCCTATCATTATCCAGGATTATTACCTTTCTACTCAGATTAGTAGGCAAGTAAATGTCACGTGTGGTCACTGGCACGTTCACGCTATATTTTAGTGCGTTTCACTCTTGGAAATTCGATTTCGAGAGTGGTGTCTTTGGCGAGTTCTTACTTACTGTGTACGTACGTACTGTACGCACTTGGTGTGATTGCTACTCATTCCCCGGGAGCGATAAGTGATGTTCTCAAAATGGACGACCTCTCGCAATTCACGTCGGGCACAAGAGACATCTCAGTATGTTTTTCTCCCAAACAGTCGGCGTTATTGACTTGAAGTCTGAGATGACCGCAGGTGGGGCTACACTGTCTGATCGGGAGCGGGCGGGGTCTGGGGCAGGACTTCTGGTCAGACGGAGGGAAAGGAGGGGAGTTTGTGGCCGGGTGGGGGGGGGGGAGGCGTTATGGGTAATTGGTCTGTGAATCGGCGCTCCGGGAGACATACTGCCCTACATCCGCCCCCACCCCGACTCAGCCTCTAAATCTCACATCACCTCACCTCCTACGGCACGTTTAGTAAACAGTGCAGTATTTCCAAGTTGACCACACATACTGCATTGCTTTTCCCCCATTCGCCCTAATCTCCCCACCGTCTTTACCGTCGCCGAAAGTCTATTTTATTGGAATGAATGGTTTGAGTGCTTGGGTCACTGAGGGCACGTCTCAGGCAATGTTGGCTAGACCGTGTTATCATTGTTGGCCCGGGCCACAAACCACATCAAGGCGTCTGAGACACAGTGTATACAGCAGGACCCGAAGAGGAGGGTTAGGGTTAGGGAAGAGGGGCCCACCGGAGTGGAGGCCGAAGAGAGAGAGAGAGAGAGAGAGAGAGAGAGGGAGGGAGAGAGAGAGAGAGAGAGGGAGAGAGAGGGAGGATGAGAGAGAGGGAGAGAGAGAAGGAGGGAGAGAGAGAGAGAGAGAGGGAGGGAGAGAGACAGAGAGAGAGAGAGGGAGGGGGAGAGAGAGAGAGAGAGAGGGAGGGAGAGAGAGAGAGAGAAGCGGCGTACCACGGTCAGGCTGCGTATCAGGGGACTGAGCAGGAAGACCATGTGCTGGTTGATCTCCTGGCTCCTCTCCAGCAGGATGTAGAAGAACTCCACGAAGCCGAAAGAGGCCAGCAGGAAGCCCAGCACCTGCACGCGAACACAGACAGCGGCGTATGGATCTGGAGATCAATCGGATTGAACTGTAACTGTTACTGTGAGAACTTGAACAACGATCCGTTGTATTTACGAGTCGTTCATAGCAAAGCCTTTGTGGTTTGCCTCTGGATAGCCACTTGGTATAGGATTTCAACTGAGTTCATGACTTCCTATACTCTATGGGTCATGCCCATGGAATTATGAAATGCTGTGGTCGTGGTCAAACTCCATCTTCTCATGCATAAGTCCTTGTCACCACTTCCTACTTGTGTGCTCTATACCACAATTACTTTAGAAGTGTAACCACAACACTGGAAAGTAGGATGAATCCATCAGACATACTGTAAATGTAACCTAACCCTCTTACACTATAGACTCACTTCCTATAAACACATCTGCGCTTTGTTGATTGCCGTCTCTAAACTTTGACAGTGCACGTTTTCCCCTTGTGATTTTCCTATCACGTGTAGCCTACACCGAGGCATGAAATTGTACCCGTCCCTCCTAGCCCTTCTTTCTGCCATGTGTGCCTGGTTTTTCACACCCGCACAAGGCAAATACTGTAGCCTACCGTAGCCGTAGTCAGTGCACTCCAGCACTCGCTCTGCCTCGTATAAAGTTAATGACTTCAGGCCGGTCTGTTCTTGCGGTTTGATATAGCTAGCTAGTTGGTTCTGGTAAGAATACAAAAAGCCGGCCTTTGCTTCTTGAACAATACATGCATTGGTATATCACATGGTACGGGTTCACCAAAGTTTCAGCTGGGCTTTTATAAGGTTTCTACGGGTTGCATATGAAGGTGCTCGTTGTGTTTGAGACCTACTCTCATCCTAAAATGACTTGACACATTGGGAGCGGCCATTGTCTTTTGACATTGCGGATGCGTTCGTGTGCGTCTGCACATGGCGGCTTAACTCACCATCTTGGCGGTGCAGAGGCAGGAGATGCGGATGCGTCCGCGGTCATGGCAGTAGAGGTGGAGGCTGTAGACGGGAGCGCACAGCCAGAGGTAGATGCAGGGGACCCACACCAGAACCGTATTCTGGAAACACTGGGTCAGGTCTGGGTTGGCCGTGTACCACGTTCGGTTCCAGTCCTTATTGGGAAAGAGAAAAGCAACATTGCAGAAGGTAAAAATCGGACATGAGCGAGGATTTGTGTGGCTGTGGATGAGTAGTGAAATTCAATATTGTTCATATTTGGTCGGGGTTGTGAGGTTGGTTCAGTCTCATCTCAGTTTACATGTAGGGATCGAATTGACCAATTCATGGGCATAACTTTCTGGGAGTTTTGGGGGGTCGTGGCTTAATAAGAAGGTCTGACACTTGCATGAATTGCTGATTTTACTTGTAGGCCTACAAAAGTTTTCTTTTTTGTTTTCAGCGGTAGTGGGATGCTGGATGTATTTCCCGCTTAAAATTCACGTATTAAATTCCCGCTTAAAATATTCCCGCTTAAAGTCGCACTGAAATGAAAAAAGCATTCTGTCCCATTTTGGTTCACATAATTGGTCATAGTGTTCACCTATTCAACAATCTATGCCAAAAAAATTACAAAATTCTACTTTTGTTGTAATCTTATATCAAAGTATATCATTTCTTACTTCCTGGAAAACGGTAGGTCACGTGCAATGGCGATAACAGGTACCTTAGATTTTAGGCCAATAATCTCACGACATCCACCCGTCAATCAACACTATCCTTCTGTCGAATCTGTCTAAAGTTCTTAAAACCCGTCCACTTGTCAATGTTCCAATCAAATTCCTCTAAACATAATGTCTCACCCTCATAGCTTGTTTGCGTCGGAAATACGTCAAACTACGGAAGTTAGATGATCTCAAACGTCTGTTTCAGTGCGACTTTAAAGGACAATGCTCGTTTTTGACAACCTGGACCTTATTTACGACATATTATAAGATGTTTGACTCACCGAGATAACTTTGGTGTAGTTCGGAGGCATGTAGAAGAAATTTAAAATCCAGCGCCTTGCCTCTGTAATATGATCTTTAGAAACGTCTTTCAAAACGAAATAGCTTCCTCACTTGCTCCAGCACGCATGCGCACAGCGTGCTGGAGCAACGATTGCGCGTGCTGGAGCAAGTGAGGAAGCTATTTCGTTTCGAAAGACGTTTCTAAAGATCATATTACAGAGGCATGTGAAAAACCACCACAGGCCTACGCTCTATGTAAGCACAACTAGCGATTCATAAAGACAGATTGATGAAAACAACCATTTCGCGGCAGAAAATAGATTTTTAGAAACTGCATTCTAAGTGCCCCGACCACCGCCATTACATGGATATACTGACTCGTGCTGGATTTTAAATTTCTTCTACATGCCAAAGTGATCTCGGTGAGTCAAACGTCTTATAATATGTCGTAAATAAGGTCCAGGTTGTCAAAAACGAGCATTGTCCTTTAAAATTCACTAAAAATCTCCTGAGGGGGCATGTCCTTGGACATGCCCCCTCAGGGTCCCCTAATCCCTCTAAGGGTGTGGATTTGGACTTGATATTTATAGCATGCCCTTGCCCCTATCGTATGTATGAAGATTTTAACACCACTCTGAGACTTTTTGAATTCACTTGTTTGACATTAGCCTATTGAGCTCATATGAATGGTCTCCTTTCCAAAACCCTGGTCCGCTTCTTTGTGGCTGAGGGGAATGATCTAGGCTAGGCTACCGCGCAGTTCCGTAAGCAACGTTTATTAACGGAGAGATGAGCCACAGCTTAGGCGACTTCTCCCAGTATTCGTCCACTGAGGGATCATTCACAGTCGACAGCAGACATGAGAGCAGGCCTGAGGCCAGAGAGACTGGGCCGTGGTTCAGGCCGACATCGCCTTCTGTGTATCTAGGCAATGGAGAGTGAAACCGCAGCGAGTCAACAGAGGTCCGTGTATGCGTTGGACTTGGGGAGGCTTTTCGCTTCTCTAGCCTAGGCTACTCTTTTTTTTCTTTCTTTTTTTTGAAAGAGCTGAGTCAGTCTTGGAATTTTCTTACCACGACTCCAGCGCGCTCAAAAACTTTCCCCTGCTCCTTCCGAGGGTGGAAGAAGTCAACACATTACGTGAAGTCCGAGCTTTTAAATAATAAAAACACACGACGGCAGAGGTGTGGAGGTCCCAAATGTTGCTGAATGTTGAGATTACATCATCAGCGACTGTCCCATTATGCAGAGATAAGATGTCCATTATAAAAGACTAAAATATACCCCTAAGTGCCCTGTTGTTTTCTCACCTCCCTTGTTTATTATCTCGTGGCTCTGACCTAACGAGGGGTTGGGTGTCTAGCCTGCCTGAGCCAGACAGCCCTGCGGAGTCGCTAGAGGAAGTGGTTTATGGTCGGACGCGCGTAGCGCGCAGTCGCCAGACTCTCAGGCAGCTTCAGCTCCCTAAACGACCGTCCTGGGGATTAGGAAGGGTGACCGCAACATCATCGCCGCTGTAGCCGGAATCATTATGCAACAACACCCCTGGCTGGTCCTGTGCAGCCGCCCCGGAGCTCTGCCGCTGAACCACGACAGGTTCGGGCTCGGAGCTGCTGCTGGTGCTAGCGCCAGGCTATCTGCTTGTTGATTTGGGCCACTCTTTATTTGGACAGAGACCTATGGAGAATCTATACACTCAGACTATCAACAAACTTATCAACCGACATTAATATTCTCGTTAAGGCTCATTGGGTATACACTGGACCACTGTATTGCTATTAGTGTCACGGGAGGCATAAAAGAATGGATCAAGTTCAAGTTTATCTTTCATATCTACTGGTACAATGTGCAATGAAATGCTTACTGAAGAGAAATAGGGTTAGGGATTGTAGATAAGTCTTACTTACTTACTACATGAATGTGTTATTGCACTGTAATGACTGTGTAACTACATTGTAATAAACAAGCCACTACATTAAAAAAAGATAGGGCCTACTGTAGCCTACTTAATGCTGGAGGTTTGCTGAATTACTGTACACTGCAGGTCTGTGAGACAGTTACCACACTGTTAAAATGATAGATTGTCTTTGACAGTGAGTGGGAGGCTTTCTCACATACCCTCCCAACGTCTGGCTGGTGCAGGCAGGTGAACAGACGTTTTAACAGCTTTCATTCGAGAATTGTGACTTGACAAACAAACTCAAAGCTCTTTCTTGGCGACCTGACTCAGCGCTGAGATGGCCGCAGAAATCTCTCTGAGGCTCAGGCCTGGATGGCAGCATGCCGTCTATTTTTAAATGGTAAATGGACTGCACTTATATAGCGCTTTTCCACCTTAGCGGCACCTTAGCGCTTTACAATGGCGCTTTACAATGGCCTCTCATTCACCCATTCACACACGCATTCACACACCAATGGCGGCAGCTGCCATGCAAGGCGCTAACCTGCTCATTGGGAGCTATTTGGGGTTTGGGGTTAGGCTGTCTTGCTCAAGGACACTTCGACATGTGGACAGTCGGAGCTGGGATTCGAACCACTGACCCTTCGATCATTGAACGACCCGCTCTACCAACTGAGCTACAGCCGCCCCTACCCACCAGACCCACCGATGTGAACGGAGAAGAAGAACCCGGCGCAGCACAGAGTCTTTCTCCAGTAGTTGAACAAGAAACTCTGCTTTCGAGTTTTGAAATCATATAAATGTTGTGTTTTTTTTGCTATTTCACCTGAATTCCAGTTTCTTTATCAAATTGGGTTGTTAGTAGTGTTGACCTGCTGTCTTGGTTGGCCCACTACTTTCCCTTGTCTTGTCACTCAACTTGCAGTGCACTTTGATTTAGAAGCAATAATTGCTCGTCACCCTCCCTCAGGCTTGGTACTGTACCTTCTGAACCATAACTTTAGCATGCAAGGCTGCCTTTTTCAGCATACAGTGCATAAGCCAAGGCTCATATGAGAACAATAGATTGGTAGGGATTCAAAGCATTTTGTCTGATTCCATTAAAGTCGCACAGAAATGAAAAAAGCATTCTGTCCCATTTTGGTTCACATAATTGGTTATAGTGTTCACCTATTCAACGATGTATCCCCCCCAAAATTAAAAAATTCTACTTTTGTTGTAATCTTATATCAAAGTATATAATTTCTTATTTCCTGGGAAAGGTCACATGCAATTAGGTAGGTCACATGCAATTACGACAACAGGTACCTTAGATTTTAGGCCAATAATCTCACAACATCCACCCGTCAATCAACACTATCCTTCTATCGAATCTGTCTAAAGTTCTTAAAATCCGTCCACTTGTCAATGTTCCAATCAAATTCTCTAAACATTATGTCCCACCCTCATAGCTTGTTTGCATCGGAAATACGTCAAACTACGGAAGTTAGATGATCTCAAACGTCCGTTTCTGTGCGACCTTAAGGAGAATTGCCAACAAGGTGAGATGGTGACATTGAGTTTGCAAAGTTCTTTTTGGATCACTGAATCTTGCTACTCTGCTGTAGAATTACAATGTTACTACAGTATGTACTTTGAGCGCTGGAGTCCCCTGTGGAAAAGTAATCTGTTTTATTTCCCAATTTGGAAACTTTGTTGCGCATAGTTTATACTATACTGTACTATTAAGTTACAGTATTGTATCACATCTGGAGACACGCCAACTGATAGAGGTCATCTTTTACAGATTTCGGTCAGCAGTGCATGTGGACCACTGGTGGCTTAATACACGTGTTCTAGGGCTGCAACCTCACCTTTTCTCTGTGAAACTGGAAACAAGTAAGAAGGAGAGGTAGAGAATATGTGAGGGATATAGAGAAAGAGTTAGAAAGGTGCTGGTTGGCTAACAGCTTTATTTGGATCCTTGCCAACCTTACATTTGTATTTAAGGTAATAAAAAACTGAAATTAGCTCATGTGCCATGAGATTCAGAATTAGCAGCACCTGTGCACTTGACAGGATACATGTTGCATTGTAGCCTCTGGCATTTCCATTACTTTTAACGTGGCATTTCATCCTTACAAAGTGGAGGTCTACTTCCCACTCAGCTTCCTCACTCAGACATGTGCCACTAGCTTTTGTCTGAGTCCATGCATACTCGCAGGATGTACATAGGTACGGGTGACATTTCAGAATGCCAACGTAGACACAGACCCCCCTCTTTAGCCCAGCGCACTGGGGGTGCGGGAGTCTCAGGTAACTTTTGAACGTCACCGTTCAGAGACGGCAGTTTCTCACTCTGAGATCTTTACTCGAGGTCGCTGTGTGAGGTCAATGAACTCCCTTTTGGCCACCTTCGCTGCCATGGTGTCAGCCAAGGAGACAATACTGCCACACAACCTCGGTGTGCAAAGCTACGCTGGCATTGCGTCAATACAGTGTTAATTGTGGCATGCATTGCTAGTGTATTACTTACTTATTAGTTACGTAAGCTCATAGTATGATACAATAAGATAAGATTAACTTTAATAATCCCCGGGGGAAGGGGGAGATTTGAAGTTCATCTTATCTTATCTTAAGCCATAAGATTCAGAATTTCCAGCATCTGCGAACGTGTGAGAGTCCAATGTCTGGTTCAGTGAACCAATTAAAATTAGGGTTATGCAAATTAACAGTACGCATATATACATTTGAATTCAGAAAGACCAGTTAGACCAGATGTTTCACACAACAGAACAAGCTACACTTTTACCATCAACTACAATAATGAAGATCGCAATAGATACAACGGCATGCAAATGTTCTTCCACCTCAAATGAACAAACACATTTACAAGCAATACCACTCTGACAAAGCATAGAATATCAAATTGACAAAAGGTCATCAAATATGTGCATTAAATGTCCTTCAACGTTTGACATTTTTTCCAAATGTCCACTCACCCACAGAGGGTCCAAGCCACTGAGTCTGCAAAAGGCATCCATCCACCCTCCCTCCACTTCCTCTCTGATGCTGCACTTGTTGCTGGGGTAGAATATCCCTGCTCCTCTCGCCAGGCAGCGCAGTCAGGCTTCAGTGTGTGTGTCTGTGTGGCTGAGAGTGTGTGTGCGTGTGTGTGTGTGCGCGCGTGTCTCTGCGTGAGAATTTTCCCTCTCGCAGTAAAGGCACTCTGTTGTAACCCTGGTCTCTGTTGCTCTGGCTGGGTGTCTCAGTCACACACACAGTGTGTTTGTGTGTGTGTGTGTGTATGTGCGTGCGTGAGAGAGTAAGAGTACAGTATGTGTGTGAGAGAGTCAGTGTGCGTGTTTGTGTATGTAACACTTTTCTTGGTGAAAGATGTTGTAAACTTCCTAGGCTCCCTCTCTGTTTCTCGACACCTTGTGCTCCTCTGTGATGCTAATGTCTCTCTGACTCTCCCTCTCTCTGACTCTGCTGTTTATGCGTGTGCCTTCTAGTTAGGTGGGTGGAAATCTCTCTCTCTCTCTCTCTCTCCCTCCTTATTGCCATGTATGCTGGATCTCGATCAAGACACCGCAGCTGCTCCCCTCCTGGGATGACAGCTCCACACCCAGTCACACTCCCCCCCTCGCCCCGCTCTCCTCTCCTCCCTCAGCCCCGTCCTCCATGTGGAGGCTCTCTCCTCCTCCTCCTCCCCGCAGACCGCCAGCCCTTTTGCTCTGTAACCGCATGGGACTGTTTTCATGTTGACACAGTTTTTTTTTTAGACAAGACTTGCAACATAGTAAGATAGTCTTCCCTTATAGTTGCCCTCCTTTCCCTGACCTTCTAACCTAGATATCCGTGTCCAGTCGCACCTACCCGACGCTTGTGAACGCTACGCGCAGCTGGGAATGCGGAGTTTAACCCCGCACGGCGGCGGATACTTGCGAAACCAACGCCTTTCGGCCAGGTGCCCGCCTACGCACATACACAACATGTAAGATTTTGAGGATGATTTATTTGGCTTTCAACTTCAACCCAGTTACGCAGTCCCAGGCTGACCACACAGGCTGTGAGAGTGCCAGCTAGCATATGGGTTCCACAGACGGTGTCATTTCTGAGGAATAATGGCTAAGATGCTATGTGGAATGCAGCAACTGATTTTCTTGTGAAAACTTTTTTTTTTTGTATTTGTTTTGTTAGTGGAGCGTGAAGCACAGGTGGGACTTTGGGGAGTAAGTGTGAGAGGTCCAATGTAAGAGTAGGTATGCTGAGTGTTTCATACTGTATCATCACTTTATAAATCTGTGTGTGTGTGTGTGTGTGTGTGTGTGTGTGTGTGTGTGTGTGTGTGTGTGTGTGTGTGTTTTTGTGTGTGTGTGTCCGTGTGTGTGCTGATCTGTGTGTGTGTTGGTCTATGCCACTTACTACTACAACACTCTACAAGGCCAGATGTGAAGATGAGTAACCCTGCAATAGCTCTTCACCCTCAAAACCAAGTGTTCTTTTTTGAGAGGTCACCGCAAAATCCTCCTCATCAGACAACCCCCCGCCTTCCCATGTCCGTCCATAGACGTTCTATACGGAACATTCTTGTAAACCAATGAAAGGAGTGTCTGTCTCCATTAAGGCTCTTTGTAGTCTGGCTCTGAGAAGAGAGAGAGAGAGGCAGCGGTAAGCAGACCAGACCGAGACGATGACCGTCAGCGCCTGGTCAAGAAGGCGCAGGGGGAAAAACTCCCAGCAGCCCTGGCGGCAGCTGCAGAGGAGGAAAGTATGACACCGTCTGGTTCTCCTGTACCAAACACGACCGCAGAGAGGAGAAACATGGAAATTACGGTCGAGAACCGTGGAACGCCAACAACCACGTAGGCGGCCCACGGTGCTCGTCACGCTGCATTCCCCTGTGTGTCTGGCCACGTGCAGAGAGCTTAAAAGCGAATAGCACATTATTATTGTGAAGAATGATTCACCCTTCAGACTACAGAAAAGGCATCTGGTCTGGTACAAAATGGAGGTCATCCGATCGTTTCTAGTAGAGAATCTGTTCACTTGAATATACGACTAACTATACTAAGATTCGGGACGTTTTCTTTATAGAAACCAAAAAGGTACAGTAGTATAAACAGAACTATTACAGTACACGTTTGTAATGTGTCTGCAGCTGCACCACGGCTTTAGCACTACACGCTACAACTCTGTGAGCTTTTGGAGTTGTGTTATGTTGACCTACAACCAGGGTCGACCTAGCCTGGCTTCGCCAGCGCCAATTCACAAAAATGCCAAGGAAAGGTCTGGAAATTCTCTGTTCATTTTCGATGCCCAAGGGCCTTACATGAAAATGCCTCTGGACACAACTGGATAAATCTATAACCAGTCAGAGCAGAAACGTGAGAGTTTGAAAATGCCTCAATAGCACTCCTTTGTACAGTCATCATATCCCCATATTTGTTAAATGGTTGTGATTGGCCTGGTCATGAACAGACCGAGTGGAAATCTGTCTGAACAGGAGCGTTACCAGACAGATCTGTGGAGAGGAAAAAACAGAATTCTGAGCTCATATGATCAGGATGGCACCGGCAGGCCGGGCGGACCCCCTCGTATGTATGACACACTGAGGTCTCTCTGACATCATAAGGGAGGAGGGTGATCATTATGGAGGGGTGGACGATATCTCTCTTGACCAGTATAACTCCCAGTAGCCCCCCCCCCTCCCCCTTATCAGGCCAGTTCGGTTCCAAGTCTCTATCTCACCGTCAGCCAATGGCAATGCGAGTAACTCTATGTCTGGTTTGCTTGCGCAATTGCGAGTGTGGAAGATACTGTAGCTACCTGCCTCCACTTTTGTGAGCATTTTGTGCGCATTCACGTACTGTATTAAGAAGCAAAATGTCTCATTGACGATCTGTGTGCCTTCACTTTGCAAAGCACAGTGACCATGCAAAATGCAACAGTAAACTCATAACTTGCAAGTCTGGCACCACCACCAACCAGGTAGATAGGAAACCACACGCACATCCAAATATTTGCAAAATGAGAATTCCTCATCATCAGCTAAATAAACTTGACTAGCAAACATGACTAACGCTAGCTAAATACTTGAAGACGATGTTCCATCTTCAGGATCTCTTTCTGTGGGTGGAAGCATGCTATAAGGATGCTCACTGGAGGACACAGTTGTCGATGGTGGTGGTGGCACCGGTGTAAGTTTGTTTTTTCTGCAGTCGAAAAATTGCAACTCTCCATCTTCATTGGGACTCCTTGGGGACTCGATGGCCAGCCGAAGTCATCATCCCGCTTTCTGAGTCATGGCTGTTTTGAAGGGTACACACTCACATACAGTGCAAATACACTATATTGCCAAAGGTATTCGCTCATCTGCCTTTACACGCATATGAACTTAAGTGACATCCCATTCTTAATCCATAGGGTTTAATATGACGTCGGCCCACCCTTTGCAGCTATAACAGCTTCAACTCTTCTGGGAAGGCTTTCCACAATGTTTAGGAGTGTGTTTATGGGAATTTTTGACCATTCTTCCAGAAGCACATTTGTGAGGTCAGACACTGATGTTGGACGAGAAGGCCTGGCTCACAGTCTCTGCTCTAATTCGTTCTATCAGGTTGAGGTCAGGACTCTGTGCAGGCCAGTCAAGTTCTTCCACACCAAACTCGCTCATCCATGTCTTTATGGACCTTGCTTTGTGCACTGGTATGCAGTCATGTTGGAACAGGAAGGGGCCATCCCCAAACTGTTCCCACAAAGTTGGGAGCATGGAATTGTCCAGAATCACTTGGTATGCTGAAGCATTCAAAGTTCCTTTCATTGGAACTAAGAGGCCAAGCCCAGCTCCTGAAAAACAACCCCACACCATAATCCCCCCTCCACCAAACTTCACACTTGGCACAATGCAGTCAGACAAGTACCGTTCTCCTGGCAACCGCCAAACCCAGACTCGTCCATCAGATTGCCAGATGGAGAAGCGTGATTCGTCACTCCAGAGAACGTGTCTCCACTGCTCTAGAGTCCAGTGGCGGCGTGCTTTACACCACTGCATCCGACGCTTTGTGTTGCACTTGGTGATGTATGGCTTGGATGCAGCTGCTCGGCCATGGAAACCCATTCCATGAAGCTCTCTACGCACTGTTCTTGAGCTAATCTGAAGGCCATATGAAGTTTGGAGGTCTGTAGCGATTGACTCTGCAGAAAGTTGGCGACCTCTGCGCACTATGCACCTCAGCATCCGCTGACCCCGCTGACTCGCTCCGTCAACTGTTGGATGGGTGAGTGAATACTTTTGGCAATATAGTATATGTCACCTGTGTTCACCGTGTTCAACAGAATGTTCTGCTGAAGGTCAATCAGCACTAGGGATGAGACGGTATAGCGTAAAACCGTGAACCGCGGTATAAAATGTCCACGGTATTAGAACCGTGACATTCCCTGTGTTTAAGGTATTACGTTCACGGTATTACACTATAATAATGCGCTGCTGAAACTTCACATTTCAAGTTGCTTGCAACAGTTAATTTTGTAATTTAATATAAGCTTGCTATTAATAAACTGAGCTTAATTACAATAGTGTGTATTTTCCATCATGTGTTGCACTGTAGTTTCTTCAAAGTAAAATACTTGTTTTTTTATGTGTGTTGGGGAGGTGAAATGCCGTATACCGTGAAATACCGTAAACCGTACCATGTAACTAGATACCGCACCGTACCGTAATGCAAAAATCCATACCGTCTCATCCCTAATCGGCACAAAACCCTTTTGTGACAATAGCGAAAGATCTCTAGAACTTTGCTATGGGTCCATCTTGGGGAACATAGCATTATCCCTGACAGCACCATCAAGTACAGTAACAAATGACCAGTCCAGCTGGCCAGACCGGCTTTAAACTGGCCAGACCGGCTTTAAACAAGAACTGACCGACCCACCCTTGTGTTATGTCTCAGTCAGTCAGAGGTCGGAGAGGAGTGTCCTTACAGGGAGAAATCGTCCAAGACGCTCCTTTGTGCAATAACAACCTAAGAAAACGCCGCAAGACTGCTGGGGGGCCCCTCCAGACCATAACACGCTCAGTTGTTTACTGGCAATCGCTCAGACTGGACAGTTTGGGAACACAAAACATGTCAGTATGAGCCCTATCCGCTAGTTAGAAAACACACTTTAATCACTGCGGCGTCAAAGCGTGTTTGTGTTTGTCATCGCTAATCAAGGCCAGATGGGTGGGAAGACCTCGTAATTGAACAGTAGCGCTAGAACATTCTGTGGGATTGGTGGGGGAGTTGTCCTACTTTCGAAAGGGGCCCCTTGTGGAGCGGTGCGGTGTAACCTGCAGGGGCCCAGGTTTACGTTCTGCCCCCCTGCTTGTGTCTCACGATTGAGAAATGCGCAGATGCTGGTGTGCTGTCTTGAGTGTAAACGCTGTCTATAACAGGTCTCGGTCAGTGTTACACATTCCACATGTCTCCAATACGCACCTTTGATTGGGAGAGAGGGAGAGTTAATGGCTCCGGATGGCCAAAATAAACGTAATGGTCGGTGCCTCTCTAGACTTGGCCTCGTAGTCAAGCCAAGTTTATTTATATAGCGTTCATACAAGCAAATGCAACACAGTGCTTTACAGAATGAAAACTCATCTAGATTTTAAAAAAAAGTACATGAGGCAGACAATACATAATTAAAAGCAATACATACTGTAATTTTAAAAAAAGATCCAAGAGATTTAAAATAATACAGATAAAACTACCTGATGAAAAGGAGATTAAAAAGATGTTTTAAGATCTCGCTTAAAGGTTTCCACAGTTCCAGCCATTCTGTTCTCTGGCCGGGTACTCCTGAGGGTGGGGGCATAAAACCTGAAAGCTACTGTACCTCTCCGTCACTTGGTCCTGGCTCTAGGAACCGTTAAAAGTTCAGTGCCAGAGGACCTCTGGGATTTAATGGGTGTGCATCTCAAAATCATGGCTGAAATGTATGCAGGTGCATGACTATGGAGTGATTTATGTAAGAGATAACATATGGCCAGCCGGCCATTATCGAAAAATACGCTTGGAACCCTGAGGTGAACATACATCATTAATACAGACAAAATATTGACTAGAATATAATTATTATTATTTGATGTTTATTTTCTTTATAGCAACGACAAAAATACAGCAACAGTTGGCTTCAGCTATGCTATCAACCATCAACCCTGCTGCTTGGCTCCGTATCAACATCGCAACATTAAATAGACTAGGCCTATAGCTCCGTTATCGTTTCCACCTCGCTTTTTCTTTCACCAGCGAATGAGCTTAACGTTAACGTTTGAACGGTGTTGCCCCTTGCAGCGGTCATTATGGCTCCGCTGCCCCTAACGTTGGTCAGTTGTTGAGAAATAAATGACCATAGAATGTGTTGAATGTCCAATCAGAATCAAGTATTTCAGAGAAAGCCGTGTACTGAAAACGAATAAAATAATCGTAAAATCTATTCTGAAACTAACAGGTAACCAGTGTAGTGATTTTAAGACAGGTGTGATGTGTGCCCTCCCTCTAGTCTTGGTGAGGACGCCTGCTGCAGCATTCTGGTCAGACACAGACAGGAAAGAGGTCGCGTGTTGCAATCCAGAAACGGGAAGAATGCACATACACATGCACCCACACACACACAGGCACAGACATCCCCCCCCCAAACACACACACACACAGGCACACTCTGTTTCTCCTCCACATACTTACACAATCTCTACGATATAAAATACCAGACAGTGTAAACCACTCCCAGAGGCCCAAAGGTGATGTACACAAACACATCATAATGACCGTCTGGGTCTGGCCCATAAAGACACAGAAACACCAGTGAACCAGACACACCAGTCTATTTACACCAATGGCGAGAGAGTGAGAGAGAGAGAGGGAGAGAGAGAGAAAGAGAGAGAGTCCGGTCCGAGCCAATGGGAACCAGGCGCTGGAGCGGGGCCACTTGTGGTCATGGCGTAGTAGTAGTAATGTGGGCCTGGCGAGGAGGAGGGGAGGGCAGGTCGAGGGCGGAGAGGGTGGCGGTGGCCTGTGTGCCGACCGTGGTCCGACCGTGGTTAACCAACCCGGGTCACCTACACTTCCTCTGGCCTCTCCCTGGGAGGAAAAACAGTCTAGTCAAAATAATGGTGTCATTTTGGGCTTCTTACGTTGGAGCGAGAGAGGGACAGAAATAGCAGCAGCCTGCCAGGGGCGGTGCGCTGAAACCGATTAAGAAACGAAACCAGCAAAATATATTTTCTATTTTTTTAAATTCCCATCCCCCTGATTTTTTTTTGCCCCTCCTTTGAATAAGCAGAGTTGTTATATGTGTGGCGCCGTTCCAGCTTGGAGGCTGTAAAAAGAAATTCAGATGTGTCAGCCTACACAAGCTATTATGACTGGGTTCTGTCTTCCGCTGGTCTCCTTACTTCCCTCCCTCCCTCCCTCCTTCCCTCCCTCCTTCTCTCCCTCATCTCTCCCCACTCATTCTCCTTCTTCCATGCCCACTTTGCTCCTCAAGTTCAAAATTCGAGATTTCTTTGTCACATGTAACGTACGTGTACAGTCACGGTGATATGTTCCAATACTCAATCTACAAATTACAAATTTACAAATTACACAATAAGTAAAATTTTCTATACAGTATAAAAAGGGGTAAGAAGATAGATCGGTCTGGATGGATTATGTACATGCAATATGGATATGAATAATAATTAAATAACCCGGGGGGCAGATTATGGGTGTGTTAAGTACACATGCTATAACTATAAAACTTAATAACTAATCCTGGGGGGACGGTATATTAACATTTCAGTTTGTGGTTATGTTATGTACACTAGATATTCTTTGTACACTAGATGTTCTACATTGAGTTATTCAGGAGCCGGAAGCCCTTCCTGAGCCTCTCCGCGCTCGCCATGTGTGGTATCTCTTCCCTGACCATAGAAGAGAGAACAGTCCATTTCCTGAGTGGCTGGGGTCTTTCAGGATCCTGTTGGCCTTGGTCTTGCATCTTCTGGATGCACCACCTGCCCTCCTTCTGCCTCTCGCTCAGTGGGACCCAAAGATGGGAAAGTGTGTAAGTGTGTGTGTGTGTGGGTCAAAGTGTGTGTGATTGTGTGTGTGTGTGTATCTGTATCAGTGTGTGTGGGTGCATGACTGTTGGTGTGAGTGTGGCAGTGTGTGTGTGTGTGTGTGGGGGGGGGGGGTGCGTGACTGTTTTTGTGAGTGTTTCAGTGTGGGTGGGTGGGTGCGTGAGTGTTTCAATGTGTGTGTGTGTGTGTGTGTCAGACCCCAGGCTCCAGACTACAGACCCATCTCACATGCCGCTGTGAGTGTCATGGTCGAAAACTATTTACCACCCAACTGTTTTGGCACCTGTAACAGAGCTTCTCTCCATTCAAAGGGATTAGACCCACCTGTAAAATGGACCTGTACAGTAGTGGACTGTCTGACAATGCTGTTGGGTTTCCCCTATAGATTCTCAACCATCAACTAACATTCAACTAATGGCCTTGGTAACCCAACCACGAAATACTTTGGGTCTAGCCATATTAGTCTGTTGTGTTTTTTCTGTATTTTATTTATTTTCTAGCCATTTTCAGACTAACGACTGTGGCCAATACCTTAGTCACTCTGATCTCTGTACCCTGTGTACCCTGAACATAAAAAGCCAAGACCAGCAAGGTCTTGAGGCGAGGTTGCAGTCAGCAACAGTCCGTTAAAGGAAAGCGTGAAGTCTGTTCAGGCAGCTGAGCTGATCGAGTTAGGGGTTATGGTCCCTGTGGGCGAGAAGTCCCCTTTACGGGTTCGCTCTGTGCCCTTGTCTCAAGTCACGGTTCCCTGACGCTGGATAAACTTTTGGGCAGCGAAAAGGAGTTGATTCTGTTACGGCCCGAACGACGGGATGAATTGGAACGGGAGAGACGGGAGAGTGACGCCCACCTGGGGGTGGAGAGGCCGAAGCAGCGCGAGGGGCCAGAGTGGGAACGGTTCACGGCTGCAGGCTTGGATCGGATTTGATCAGCGATGCTAAGCTTAGCAGCGAGGCTACGTCACCTGGTCCTGGTTCTCCTGTGGTCCTGCCCAATTCTTTTTGATGTAGGTAAGGTTGCCTTCGGTTCAACGAGAAGGATCCAGACACATTTTTTCTGTTATTCGAGTGGCTGGCAGAGGCTAGAGGTTGGTCTGACAGCTTTTGCTGTTACCATGTGTACTGCCTGTTAAAGCCCAGGCTTATTGGGCCCTAGGGACAGATCCTGGTCTCACATATAGATAAATGGTTAAGGAAGCGGTTCTACAAGATTGTTATTAGTTAGTGCCTGAGGCTTATCACCAGATGTGGATGTGGAAGAAGCGGGACAAACAAAGTGACTGTAAATTTGCGTTTGAGTTGTTGACCTACTTTTATCGTTTCATTGTTTGGCATTAGGCGTTTCCACATTTGAGCAGTTGTGTAACCTGATTGTGTTGGAGAAGTTTACTGATTTATAGTGAGTCCAAGGTGACAACTGCGATGGAGGTGGCTGCTCTAGCAGATGAATATGTACTAGCTCATAAAGGTTTTAGTGCGCTTGTGAGGAGTTTCCTCGTAGCGGAAGGGACTCTGTTGGAATGTCCGGAGCGTGACTCGTATGATGTGGATCGGGGCTCACGTGGGAGGTTTGGGCCTGGTAGGGAGCCTAATGCAAACTCAGTAGATCATGGCTCATGTGGGAGGTTTGATCTCAGTGCTGATTGTAATTATTGCCACGGTGGGGGTCACTGGAAAGCTGAGTGTCTGATTTTAAGGAGTAAACCAGGGCTTATGAGTGGGAAGGTGGAGGCTGTTGGTCTTGCAGCACCTGTCCATGTTGTGTCTACCCCTGTGTTTTCGCCTGTTCACTGGGGGCTGCCTGACGTGTGCCTACTGTCCTTTCATTACTGAGGGCTGTGTGTTGTTGGCTGGTCAGGATACAAAGGTCCCCGCTTTGCCCTTTTCCCAAGAGATACGGAGGAGAGTGTCCTGATCCGGATCCGGGGATGGGGAACCTCAGCTGCTCGTTTTGTTTGTCTGCAGAACCTCGTCTGTCTGCCAAAGCGGTCAGGGGTGGGGTGGGCTGATTTTTGTGTGTGTTTTGGGTTTTCATGGGGGGGTGCTGATGAGTTGGTGTGTATGTCTTGTCTGTGTTCTGGGTGTCCAGTAGGTGGAGTTTGGGAGGGTCATCAGCAGTTTTGGGCAAGTTACTGAAAATTAGTAATTGAGTTACCGTTACTAGTTACTGCTTTCAAAAGTAACTGAGCTACTTTATAAATTACTGAATATAATAAGTAAATAATTACTAGGGAAAGTAACTTTTGTGTTATCTGCTTGTTTTGCATTGTGTCTCCCTTGGTCAGAGACACTAGCACTGTATGCACATGTGTTTAGATTAGTTTGTAGAAGCTGTAAGGGTAAAAAAATAGTTCTGGACAATGTGTTTGGTACCTTAACTCAAGGACAGTGTTTAATGTTTAAGATGCCACAGTGAGAAGACAAGGGGTTGGGGTTACAAAGGAGTTTGAAATGTGTTTGTACAAGTAGCCTAATCTGGTGATCTGGTAGTCTTACAATCATGGTGGGATGGAAAGGGCAGGCTCCAATGGTCTATGTCCTGGGGAACTTTATGACATATACCTGGACTATGTCTAGGTTGTGAGTCTTATGGTGCATTCCAGGCAACCCGTAACCCGTGTTTTTCTGACCTTCTACACGTGAAAA
Organism: Borostomias antarcticus; assembly: GCF_949987555.1. Taxonomy (NCBI): domain Eukaryota; kingdom Metazoa; phylum Chordata; class Actinopteri; order Stomiiformes; family Stomiidae; genus Borostomias; species Borostomias antarcticus. Next base: position 24,647,047 of record NC_140240.1, read on the forward strand.
TGCACTGCATGGAATGGCAGTCAAACCCGTAACTTCCCACCCGTGAACTCGTACCAGATCGATGTACTCCCAGTTGCACTCTCTGACGTCACACAGCCCTCTAAACAAGATGGCAGCCCACATGGGTACGGCGACAAAGATAACTTTAGGGCAACGTAAAGTAAATCTGTACGTTGTAATCAAAATAATACAAACGATTATGCACTACAATCTGCTATGTGTATGTAATGATGGCCAAATATGTTGACAAGAGATAGCTATTGCTAGCTAGCGCTAGCTAGTTAACGTTAAGGTAAACCTGAACTTGACCATGCAAACGGCGAAAAGTCGATCATGTCAATAAATAAAATTATGTAACGTACGATTTCTTAGCATAGCGAAATTAGGCATACAATGTTTAGCTTGCAAGCTCTGACAGTGTGCCAAATCTCAAGCTTTTGCCATATTGGCTTGTTTACATTTATCCAGAATTCCACGCACTCAGACAGTTTGCCTGGAATGCTATGAAGTTGTGAGTCGTGACTTGAAGTCGTAACTTACGGGCTCAAAATCCTATCTGGAACGCGGCATTAAAATATGTCCTGATTGGTGGACGGGAAAGGGGCAGTTGCACGTCTTCTGGTTAAATTGTGGAATGCAGAGTGCAGTGGGCACTCTCTCAACTGACCAGCCTTGCTGCAGGTTTGCTTGACAGAAGCCACAATCAAGTGTTTGTAACTATCCTTGGATGAATAAATTCTTGTAACTGTGTTGAACTGTTTTGTTTCTTAACCCATATTGAACGAGAAATTCTACAACAAAGCGGATGTCCAAAACATGTGGATACTGTTCTCACACCTGCACATACACTACACTTCTGTGTAGGCTAGTGATTGAGTAATTCATTGTGTTACCTTAAGGTGCCCCCTTAAGCTCGGGTGATGTGTAAACAGGAAATCTGTTGTCTGCGGTTGTCCATTTCGCAAGACAAAAGTAACTAATCACTAACCCATTTAAAATTCAATAACTAACTGCATTACCAATTTGGAAGAGCAATTAGTTACATTACTAGTTACTGCCCAAAGTAGTGGAGTTACAGTAACTAGTTACTTAGTTACTCCCAGCACTGGCCATCAGCGGTGATGGGGTGCACCTGGGCCCGCTGTGCCATGAACATAAAAGCCCAGACCAGGGCTGTGTTCCGAATCGCGTCCATACTATATAGTATGCCAAAAATGGATGCATTACATACATGCAGTATGGCAAAACTACATCCGGTCGTATTTTGCAGTGTGCAAGCCAGCACACTTTTCTGGCTATTCTGACCCACAATCCTGTGCTCAGCGGAAATTATGTCACATGTGCGAGACGCGCCGGAGGTGTTTTGATTAATCCCAGCTGTGGATGTTGCTCCATGGACAGCGAGAGATGTGGTCAAATTTCAAGGCGCAATGTTAAGACAAGATAGCATGTCCCAATTGGATGCATCATGCGTGCAAAGAACGTACTTTCTAGGGGCAGCTGTAGTACGTCCTGGAAGTAAAAAGTATACGTGTGCGATTTGGAACGCTCTTCTCCCCTCCTGACCACCTGCATGTTGTTTGGTTTTGGTTAAGATTAGTTATCACCTATTATTATTTAGTTGAATACAACACTCACACCGTTCCCATTCATCACACATGCTTCCAGTCACTACACTAGGCTTACTGATATCACTGATTCTTCACAGCTCATTTACATGTTTTCTGCTGTCTTTTCTGATGTTATTTATTTAATTATTCTGTTAATCATGGTTCTGGGCGTGTGGCTCCCTTTTCGTTGTGACTTTTACGAGCTGGCTTGTGACAACAGCAACACACCTTTATGCAAAGTCTTCCGAAGACAACACATACTTATAGTAGGGGAGAGCGGGGCACGTTGGACCGTGGGGCGCGTCGGACCGCAGGGCTTTTGAGCTGATCTGTTGTAGCTACACAAACATTTTGGTGAACACATCTCTCTACGTCACGTTTAATGCTTTTAATGTCTCATGTAAAGCACCTTGAATTGCCCTGTGGCTGAAATGTGCTATATAAATAAACTTGCCTTGCCTTGCCTTGCCTACGTGGTGCAGCTAAAAGCTACTCCATCAGTCATGTCTCCCTGTTACGCTACTTAAAAAAAGGAGGGACATGCAAGAGGCAGGCAGCACACGGCTCCTTGATGTTGGCTACTATTGCCATGGTCAAGTGTTCAGTAAGGGTCAGAAGAGGGAGCTGAGGGACTACCTACTGACAGCATCTGCCATGTTTCATGGGTTAAGCCCAAGTCAGGTAGCCTAATTCAGGAGATAATAGTTAATTTATGAGTTAGATATTCATATAAATCATCAGCCAACAATCTATACATTAGCCTATAATACAATAAATACAAGCTATATACAGAAATAATAAATACAACTATATACATAGGCTTATGATGAAATAAATACTAAATATAGGAGCAAATATCGTATAGAACATGACATTATTAGGCCTGTACATTATAAATATCTAACAGTATAAATAATGCATGCAGGTAGTGAAAAAACATGTATGTAGCACATAACATATAGTTGTAAGAAGATAATGTTATTTGCATGGGTTTTTAAGGCAATGTATAATATTGGTCCAATGGGCCCCACTACGTGGTCTAACGCGGATCACCCATGAGGAACGTTGGACCGTTTTCACATCTGCCACTTTTGGCAAAACTGTAAGAAACTGGTATGTGCTGGAAACCTCGTTTTGATGTCCTTTTGTAGCCAACAGATATAGGTATACATGTATAGCAAAATTCATAATAAAACCGAAATCATTTTTAAATAAATAAGCTTAAAGGAGTTTATTTTTGGTTATGAAACAGTCTCATTTTATTGTGGGTGAATCTACATTACCCACACTTGTTTATGTGTCCATTTTCGACAAATGGCGTTTCTTCTATGTAGTTTATTTTTTAAATTATTATTTCATGGTCGGGTCGTCCAGAACTTCCTTGGAATGACGAAATGATTTACTGCAGTAGCCTACGCCTCCGACAAGAGACAGCGCGAGCAAATATGACCATTATATATTGTCAAAAGTAACGTTACTAGTAAGACCTATGTAATTACCTCGTCGGTGGCCATCGTTCCGTCTTCAAAACACCCGGCTCAGCTAGCTAAGGTTTACGACAGTGCACGTGGAGGCTCATGGGAAATGTGGTCTTTTTGGGAAGAAAACACTTCCGCTTCCCGAAACTCCTCGTAGGGCCTTTAAGGCAAAAAATGGTCCAACGCGCCCTGCTCTCCCCTACCACACCCTCCTCCCCAAACCAGAATCTTCTCATTCTTTCATCTCATTCTTTCATCCAAGAGAGAAACGCCAAAACAATCTAGAAGAGCCATCATTCTCTGGTTTCGATCTCCCCTGTCCTGCTCCCTCCGCCGGAACCAGTAGGTCTTGATGATGAGACGCAATGTGATTACACCACAGGGGAAAAACCGCTCGCTGGGTACGTCAGCCCAGACAGTCAAAACAAAGGTGGTGAACACCCGAGAGAGCCAGAAACTCCAAACATTCCAGGGGGACAAGACGCCTTCCCTCTCCTCTCCCTTCACCGGAACCGCTAGTTGTTGATGATGAGACGCGCCGTGATTACACCCGTCAGGGGAAAACCGCTCGCTGGGGACGTAAGCCAGCCGGTCGGAATGAAGGTGGTGAGGACTCGTCATAAATGATCCGTCTGTCTGGCCTGCAGAGACTGTGACAAACCGTTGGCTTTTGATTTAGAGGAAGCTCTAATTATAACCCAGAGCTTACAGTCGCTCTGTGCCGTACATTCACAGACATGAAAGGGGTCACGGCTCGACTTCCGCCCTCTGAGTGTTTTGACGATCGCGACCGTGGCGTGGCGTGTTTATTGCAAGCGTCGGTACTAGTCAGTCGCTACAGCAGCACTGCTGTTATTTGACAGTTCAATTCCCCCACTTGAAGCTACAGATAATCCAACTATCTATCTATCTATCTATCCATCCATCCATCCATCCATCCATCCATCCATCCATCCATCCATCCATCCATCCATCCATCCATCCATCCATCCATCCATCCATCCATCCATCCATCCATCCATCCATCCATCCATCCATCCATCCATCCATCCATCCATCCATCCATTGTATTGTCAGTAGCCTACTGTATATCACCCAGGTCATCTGCTGAGAGTCAAGGACAGGCAGCCCTTTGAGTAAACATCGCTCAATTACTTTAACTAGGCTTAATAGGATGCTGCGGCTTTGGGGTAAACTCAAAACAGACCCGGTCCAACCCAGAAATAGCAGCCAGTTGAGATCCGTGGCTTAGGCTCCCAGTCACCAGGCCCAATAACCCAATAACCCAGGAGACAGTTTCACTGACCCTAATAGGGACCGGAGCCCATCTCCCACTCACTCTGGTGCTCCCTGACGTAGGAGCACACACACACTCACACACACACAGGCGCACACACACACACACACACACACACACATATGCACATATACGCATAATCTCTCTTTCACTCACAGACCCATACACACACTGAATCTCCCAAATCTACTGTAGGAACACAAGTGCACACATACACACACACACACACACACACACACATACACCAGTTCTTCCTGATGTAGGAACACACACACACACACTCTGGTCGTGGTCCTCCATGACGTAGGAAAGCTCCACCGCGTCACGAGTTACAGCACAACTGTGGCGAGACGCTCTGTTGACACAGACGACCCACAGTCTCTTTATTCCATGATTGTTGTTGCTGTCCTAAAAATACCTCCCTGAAACTGAGGGGGCGGCGGCTAGGAAGGTGGCGACATTTATTAGGGAGTCGTTTCACTCCTCCACAGAAATAACTACGCACTGTAAAGAGTTGTAAGTGGTGAGGGGAAAACATGGTGCTCCGCCACAGTGTACAATGTAGATAAGGTCTTATATACCGCAGTGTACAGTGTAGATAAGGCCATTCTTTCCTCAAGATGGAACCCAGCATGAAGTCCTTCAGTCAATTAAAGGGACTTAATCATCAGCTTACTGGTCTGTTTCACTTCCTGGTTGGCCCTGATTGGTTCCTCCTTTGCCAGCCAGCAGCTGTTTACCATATGTGTGCCACTGAGACGGTTACGCAAAAACAGCAGCAAAAAAGCAACATGTAAACACAACTATTACCCCAAGATAAAAGTGGCAAAATACCCAATCAAAAGTTTTCATAGATGTTTTTGAATTGAACCAAGGGTAGTCCTCCTTGTGCAATTTTTCCAAAACAACAAATTCCACCTCTTCCTCTGTGAAAGAAGGAAACTTACCAGCCAACTCCCTTCACAGTGTTAATCATGTAAGGATTGATGTAAATTTGTGTGAAAAGACAAACAACAGACATTTACTCCCATTTTATGACCGTTTTATTCTGGGCTCCATTCCCCACCGTCAACCTCATCGTAATAATCTTGTAAAATAAAACCCCACATAGCCACCGTTACATAATTGTGAATGCACCCTTGTGACCAAACGCCCACCGCTTGCGCCCTTCATTAAATTCCCATAGCGAGGCCATTTTGTTCTGTACATTTCTACCGTGGAACCCTCCAATTAGCACTCTGTTAAAGAGAGGGGGGGCAAGACTTCCGGCAGATTCGTCAGACGGGGCGGGGCGGGGATAATGTCACAGAGATCATTCCACATCCTGTGGGGAACAGGAAATGCTAGGTAAATGACAGGCTGGATAAATAAAGGCCTGGTTTTGCCGTCGTACCCATTAAAATAAACAGCTGCCCCGCCCTGTGTACTTTCATCTGTGTCAGCAGAAGTGGGACTGATGATTTTTACAAATGTGAAAGGAAAATGACGTGGGTTTGGAGCCCCAGGGTTGACCTTACACAGGCGGGAGGTTCACACCACCGATTTGCTGTAGCTTAACCATTGAGTTATGTAATGGCTATGTAAAAGTTGTACTTTTCTGACTATTATCTCCCATCAGTTTTAAAATACTCAAATTTAAAATTATAATAATAATTTGTTGAGTTTAAGAGTTAAGCAGTTTTTAGTTTTGAATATTGCATTTTTAACACTATCGGATTGAGTACTCTGACTTAAAGCAATACATCGCGATATTTGGACCTTTACAAACATGTCTGGTGCTAATTCCCAATTAGATTTACTAAAAGTAAGCTGAATAGTCCAAACAGTCTACTCAGAAAGATAATACATTGACATTTTATACCTTTTCAAACTCGCGCCCCCGGGGCAGCATTCAGTCGAAGTGCGGATTCGCAACGTTGTGCTTAAACAACACAGTAGTAGCTAACTATTCTGATGTCTATGGATATCATGCATTTTTTTAGCTCAATGATATCATGGCGGAGCTGAGAAAACCGAAGCGAAACATCACGGAGGACGCCAGAAAAAGAAAATCTGATAAGCTATTCTGACGTCTATGGATATCATGCATTTTTTTAGCTCAATGATATCATGGCGGAGCTGAGAAAACCGAAGCGAAACATCACGGAGGAAGCCAGAAAAAGAAAAAGACAATCTGATAAGGTTACGACAGTACGACAGTGCACTTACTCGCAGAGCTTGTGGGGGCACAAATCTGAGAAAACGCTATGTATTGCTTTAAGGTAAAATAAATAAATAAATAAAGTAAAGAAATTATAAACTTTTGTTATGTAGAGCGAGTTGTCTCAAAGTGCATTGACATGCTCCTGCCTGCCAGCGTCTGTCTTACTAAGGCCTACCTCAAACACTCTCTTTGTTTACTTTGAGACAGTCCTACTGAAATCACAGAGAAACAAAAAACCTCCCTCAGGTTTCCTCTCTAATAGCAGTTATTACCAGGGTGGTTCATTGAGAAATCCCAACCACCTTTTACCCGATTTGCCCTAACACGACAGTGATTAGCTTGATCTTTAAAACCCCTATCATACAGGTGGACCTTTATGCTAGAGTAACAGGCTTAAGACTTCATCCTGTGTAATCTCCACAAGCCATGCAAATAACCTCTTGACTAGACAGCTCCTCTCAAAGAGTACTATAGAGTGTGTAGGCTACTATATCCTAGGTGTTTGGTGTGTATATCCTGTGTGTTTGGTATGTGTACTATATTCTGTAACATGGCTCATAAAGCCATTCTCCAAGAGGCAAAATATATAATTGACTGCTTCTCTACACCCATGGCACTTCTTCAGCTTAAACTGTCAGACAAGGAAAGTGTTTTGTCTATGTATGAGTCAAAGAAGGCCACTGGCAAAAAAGTGTCACAGTTGTTTGAAAAAACAAACGAGGTGCTGTCTCAGAGAGAACAGGACACCTTTAACCATCTCTAACGTTATGTGAAAAAGGCTGACCAAACCAAAGCTGAAAAAATCCTGCGTTTCTGTACGGGTTCTTCAGTAATATGTGTTAACAAAATTGGGGTGTGCTTTAATGCTGAAACTGGGCTCAAGAGAAGGCCTGTTCATACTTGTGGGCCTACCCTTGAAGTGTCATATACTTACAGTTCTTACCCTGAATTTCGCACAGAGTTCGACAACATCTTGTCCAGCAACTTCCTTGAAATGGACATCATTTGAACTTGAGCAGTCCTTACAAGGCCTAATGGTACGGTAATGGGCATCATTGTACGTTTGTTTTATATATATATATATTTTGAGATTGTGTTGGAAGGGAAAAATAGTTTAAAAATATGTGATATATGTATTAATGTGTGATGTAAAAGATTCACAAATATGCATTTTGCAAATATGAATTCGGTTCACAAATATGCAGACAGCCTTAAGCTATCTGCTTAAGTTCAGAATAACTGCCTGCTTGTTGCAAGTTTCCTGTTAAAAGCGTTCAACAAGTCATCTCTCACTGTGTGTCTGAGATCCAGTCCTGGGTGCTGCACTGTATGTAGTGAAATTTGTAAAATAAACAGCAGTGCAATTCAGACAGGTTTAATTTCTTCCTGCACCATCATGCCTATAACACTGGAGGTGAATTCCACTGATGTGTGAGTCCTGAGGTTAGAGCAGACCAGGCTAGGTCAAGCTAGGCTTGGTTAGACCAGGGGCCTATACTATGCAATTTCAACATATCCAGGATAAAATGCCTGACAAAGTTTATCAGGGTTGACAGCATATACATTTTATAACAATGGAATTCAAGTGAAGGCCCTGAGAACAGAGAAGATGGAGGGATGGGCATCCCCAGCAAGGCTAGTGGGACAGACCACTCCTGCAGACCCCGGTGGTAGTCTTACATTGTCAATGTGCTCAACATGATAGTCACTTTCACTAGACCTTTTTATTTATGGGACATTAAAAAAAAACATGTGGACTGTTGGTAAAATCATGGTTTGTCATTTTGAAACTATTCATAGAATAATACATGGGCATTGTGCATATATAACCACATAGAAAATAATTCTGAATGCTGCCTTTAATCAATTTAATGTATTACTTTTTAGTAAGCTTACTAGCCAACATTGTCATTGAAAAGCCCATCAAACCACCGCTGACAGCCACTGACAGATAATGACAGCTAGTCCAGTGGGGGAGTGGTTTAGGGCGGGGTTAACCAGCTACTGTTCCCACCCATTAACTTTGAAGCCCTTTTTCTCTACTTAGTGAATTCAGGTGAACCAACATTCACAGAAGCATATCTTCTTCACATATTTGCATATTTCAATGCATGGCACATCATCTGAAAGCTTACAATTTACACATAAAAAATAAACTGAAAAATGACCTTGGCAGACATCAGGACCAAACATCTGGTGGCAGTTATGTGATCACTGTTCGACAGTGGAAAAATGACGTCAAGCACTGACCAGACTGATGATTCAGATGATCAGAATGATTATATTACTCATGTTTTAGCTTGCTAGCTAAATATGAACTAGCTACCGGCAGTAGCTAGCAAAATCTCTGTATCCAGAGATTCCAGCTATTCGACGTGAAGTCACGTTAGCCAGAAGCTAGCTTGTAGCTAGCCACTTAGCTAACTAGCTGGCTGGTGAACTTTGCCTAGCCAAAACCGTAACATGCAAGGTAACATAACACACCTAGACGAGATACAAAGCCCAAAACGGACAATAATAAAGGCATTTCTATGGAAATGAGTCATGTCGAGGTCCGATTGGTTATTAGACAGTTAACTCAACGTTAGTGTACCTTACGGCTTGTTCTTCTGACTCATGCAATGCTCCAGCCTGAAAGCGATATAAACATGCAAAAACTAGTGTTACGCTAATATTCGTAGCTAACCATTATGGCTAGATATGTAGAAAAACGCCGAGAACAAAACAGATAAAGCCTACCGTTTGCAGCAGGCAAACATATTTCCTCATACTTCCCAGCAGAAAGACAAAAATTAGACTGTGTTTATTCTCTTTCAACGACGATCATGTGAACGGTTGTGGAAGTTCATAACACCAGTGGCTTCCCCCCATTCTGTGAAATCAACGTTCAGTGATGATTCATTCATTCATTCATTCCATTCATCATTCAAGTGAAGATTGAAAGTCTACCGAACAGCGAACTATTAGCTTAACCATAGCTAAACTCAGTGGTACTGCAGTACATTTGTAGGCATACTGTACATTTCAATGTTGATGGGTAAATGTTGATGAGTAAGTTTTGCGAGATCTCGCAATCGTTTTTGCGAGATCTCGCAAAACCTTTTGCGAGATCTCGCAAAACTTACTCATCAACATTAAACCATCAACTTTGAAATGTAGCCTACTTCCAGGTGTAGGCTACTTCCAGGTCACAGCAGCGACCACTGACACTGTTTAGCTATGGTTAAGCACAACATTTACCCCTCAATAATTCAGAGAGGGATCTTGTTTCTGTCTGTTGGTTCAGCCCTGACCCTATAGCCTTAACTCTCGGTGTCTGTTTCTACCTGTGTCAGTAAGACTACTGTGCGGGGAGTGGGGGGGGGGGGGGGGGGGTCTCGAAAATGTTAACAATAAATCCTATTTTGGTTGTGCATTTTCTCAATTTGCTGTATCATCATCATGTGTAATGTGTAAAATTAGTCTATTTTGATGTGGTTGCTTCTGTGTTAAAGTAAGCCCACTTCTCCTAATTGCAGCAGTAGGCCTAACTGTATTGTGTCCTTATTACTCATTTATTATCTTTCTGTAGTAGGCTATGGTTAATTGTGCGCTGGTTAGCCTACACCAGACCAGGGCGGGTGTAGCAATCACCATCACCCAGGGTTACTAGACGGGCGCAGAGACAAGGGGAGGTAGACTGGGAGGGAGAGAGGGGGACGGAGACCCGAAAGAGAAAGACAGGGAGAGGGAGAGAGGGGGAGGGAGACAGAGAGAGAGGGAGGGAGAGATAGGGAGGGGGAGGGAGACAGGCAGAGAAGGAGACAGGGGGAGGGAGACAGGGAGAGGAGACCGGGGGAGAGAGAAAAGGAGACAGGGGAAGGGAGGCAGGGGAGGGAGCTAGGGAGACTTAAGTATATATTTTTCAACCATGTTTTTTTTCTTTTTCTCCACCATGATTTTTTTTTTTCCCCATGTCACTTTAGGGGCTCCGTACGCATCACCCCCCAAAGACTCATTCTGAGCAAGGAAAATCCCTGTATAGGCCTACCTACTATGAACAAGTTGTTGCTGCAAACATTGACATGACATTGATTTACAAATGCCCCTCTGGGACAATAAAGATGTCTCACTCTCACTCAGACACGGACCTATTAGCTTTGCCTGCTACAGAAGGCAGAACTCTCAGAATCTCTTATAGTTAGAAAACAGCTTGTTTGGATTCTTTAACAATGTCTGCTGAGCGCCAAAAGAGTGATTTTTTGAGTGTAAACAATTCAATAATGCCAGAAACATCACTTAGCACTGGTCCCAATCGTATATAGGCCTCTATAAAAAGGGTTGGGTGTCTCTTGGGGAGACTTAGCGAATTTAAATCCAAAAACGTTTTTTTTTTTACAAGACAACAAGCCTTTCCAGAGGGATACCACTAAGCTATAAAAAAGTGACTTTCAGCCTACGTTCTACAACGCCTGACAGACGAGTATTTGGGGATCATAACAGATCAAAACAACAGTTAGCTTGAGTCTCAATTTATATAATGAGAACAAGTACCATTATGTTAACTGTGGGTTATTCCCAATGCTTTATCAGCAAAATTAACTTTTTAAAATGTTTTATTTGTACTATTTTACTGTATATATTTATTTTCTGGTATGTGGAGAACATTTACCAACAGTGACAACCTCTAACATATGTGTAAAGTCGAGTGTGTTGCCAAGTAAAGCAGTCCTGCTAACAGCAGGCTGTCGTGTATCCAGGCCAGCCCTCCCTCACATGCATGCACCTAAGTTGGCACAATGGAGTTATAATCCCCTTGGCCATTTGTTTAATGAAGACAGCACTTAGCCTCCATGTTAGGACAGCATCCCTCACAAACCTGCCTCATTCCTGGTGGTGATGGGAGGAGAGCACTTATACCATTGTAAGCGGATCAATGTGAATTCAACGTCAATCATGGGTTGCGTTGCGTGGCCCAATCAGGATTTTCTATTGATAAGCAGATGTGGTTCTATCACCAATCAAGCTCAGAAAATAGTCAATGGGGGGGGGGGGGTTCTGTGGTGGTGTAGTGGTCTACTCCATCATGTTCCAGTGCAACTGCCTAACGCAGGAACTGGGGTTCGTGCCCCGATCTCGCCGGATCCCCAGAGGGAGTGGCATTTCCGGCCGCCGCTCCCGAGGATGTTGAGTGTAATCTCGGCTCAGATCAGCCGCCTCGCATCGCCGACCGGCCGGGTTGTGCGACGTATCCTCAACAGCTAGTAGGGGGTAGTTGGACACTTAGGTCAGGGTCAAATGGCTACCATGGGTGAAAACAGGATAAAAATCCAAAAATAAATGTATATACATAAAAAAGAATACAGTCAGTGAAATTGTATTTCAGACTCTATTAATCAGATCATACAGAAAGATGCTAGTACTACATATCTCATAATTTCATGTCACCCCAACTTTTAGCTTTTAGTGAAGCTTATTCACTCTTCCTCCTTAACAGTTTGTTGTTTACCTGGGGTTTGAAATCCACACCCCCCAACATAAGCACAGGACACACACACACACACACACACACACACACACAGACCACACACACACACACACACACACACACACACACACACTGGGTGTCCTACCTAGCAGGCAGGGACCAGGCAAGACATGTCATGTCGCAGGGCTGGCTAGCTCCCCTCCATGAGCAGACGGTGTTGACTCACCCTAGCCCAGAGGCTTGTAGCCCAGAGTCCCACCACAGCTATGCACTGTCTGACCAGAGCCCTGGAGCCAGGGTGTACACCACACACACGCAGACACACACACACAACGTGAGCGTGCAAACACACACACCGCACATACTAAACATACAAACATTCCACGTGCGCACACAGACATACACATGCACACACACACACACACACACACACACACACACACACACACACACACACACACACACACACACACACACAGGCAGCTACCAATGTGCACAGGCTCGTAAACTGGCTGTCACTCAAACCCTGCAGTCTGCCTCTCATCTGTTCATCCAGTCACAGCCGACATGACAGAGGAAAACAAGTGTACTCTTTCCCATTCCTCGTCCCTTCCTATTCTGTGACGACCGCAATGATTGGTGAGCAGACGTCTGTTGACAGATGTACGGCTACAGACATAGGGTATAGTGTTCAATCATTTAACCGACGTGGAGGACCTGAGAGTGAGCCTGTCTGTCGAAAAGCACGCCACAGAAAGTGGTTTCAAAGCTTATATAAATCCACCACCATGGTGACTCCGGAAACACAAGGCTCTTTGAGCGTGTGAAAATGGAGATTACCTGGGACATAGACAGACCTAACGCGGGTCTAGCCGTGGACGTCAGATGCTTCTCCAGGCCCAGTCTGAGGTTCTGTTTGAAGCCCTCTGTTTGTCTGAAGCTCAGACTGGAGTTCTGTGCTTCTGTTGGACCTCAGACCTCTCAGCTCCGTGCCGAGCCAAGCGGCGTCCAGACGTTCATCACGCCACCTCTCCCTATGTTGCCCACACACACACGCACACACAAGCATGCCATTGCCTACACACACACACACACACGCCATTGCCCACACACACACGCCGTTGCCTATATACGCACACACATACGCACACAAGCAAGACATTGCCTACACACACATACAGACACTACGTTGCTGTTTCCCATAGTGCCAACCAAACAGTGCGTTGCCGTCTTGCGCACACACACACACACACACACACACACACACACACACTGCGACACCCACTACCATCCCAGGCTTGTTTGCCCATCACCATAACAGCTCAATAGCAGACAGTCAGCCCCACCATTCCTGGGATGTCTCAGTGCATTCTTTCACCGGCTTGAAGAATAGCCGCGGCCGGCGTCTGCTCCGAACCGGTCAACATGAGCCTTGTCAAAAAGTTGGATTCATGGTCAGTCTGAGAATGGAGTCTATGAGACTGATGTGTGTGTGTGTTGGAGGGTGGGGTGTTCAAAACAGGGGTCAGTATTAAATGAATATCAATGTCTATTATGGTAAATGGCCATCACTTATATAGCGCTTTTATCCAAATGGTAAATGGACTGCACTTATATAGTGCTTTTCCACCTTAGCGGCACTCAAAGCGCTTTACAATGGCCTCTCATTCACCCATTCACACACCAATGGCGGTAGCTGCCATGCAAGGTGCTAACCTGCTCATTGGGAGGGTTAGGTGTCTTGCTCAAGGACACTTCAACATGTGGACAGTTGGAGATGGGATTCGAACCGCTGACCCTTCGATCACTGAACGACCCACTCTACCAACTGAGCTACAGCCGCCCCTGAGCACTTTACAATGACCTCTTATTCACCCATTCTCCCACACACATGCACACACCAATAGCGGCAGCTACCATGCAAGGTGCCAGCCTGCTCATTGGGAGCAATTTGGGGTTCAGTGTCTTGCCCAACACTTCGAAATTGTGAACAGGAGGAGCCAGGATTCGAACCGCCGACCGTGCGGTCATTGGGCGACCCACTCTACCTCTTGAGCCACAACCCCCCCATGTAGGCTATAATGTATCAGGGTGATTAAAGTGAATGCTGCTTTGATTGAATGTAATGCTTTTTTGTTGTGTGTAAAATCTGATTGAAGTGTGGATTAGTCCACATTGGTCCCCTCTGTGAAAAACAAGAGGACTTTGATATCACAAGTTAGCATATGCTCCTAGTGAGTTTTGCAATATCTTCCAAAGCCAGCTTCAGTAGCCTACTTGATTGTGCCAACCTCTCTGTCTGTGCAAGGCTGCCATCTATGGGTCATCAAAGAAACTACTTAATGTTCTTCCCATGTCATTCACCATGGCTATGGAACATGCAGCCAAAGTTGTGAAGGTTTTGGCAAGGACAAAGTAACGACAATAAGTAAAATAGGTTTAAGGTGAGCATCTCGAGTTCAAGATGATCAGTTTAGTTTAGTTACTTTCGCCTAGGGCAATTGCATTGAAACAGTGTCACTTCGAGCTTGTGTTCTGGGCAGCAAATAGGTTCAGAACTCTCTCAAATTTAAAAAATGAAAGGCTTTGAATGAATGGGGGGTAGGCTGAATCATAATTGTGTTAACTCAATTGGCTGTAGACAGTTGCGAAACGGACATTATGAAACATTTCGATAAGCTATTGTTGCTTTAATAAATGATCATGTTGAAAAAAGATGCGCCGTGGTGACGTCATATGATCGCGCCACCTTCAGTCTCCAGTGAGGCTGGCAACATTGAATTCAATGACATACTGCACATTTGTGTTTTAATTTAAACAAACAACCACAATCCTGGCCATGCGGAGAGCCATTTTCGCAAACATTGCATTACACGACTGGGCGCAGGTTTTCAGTCCTTTGAGGCTTCAGCAATGCTGTCTAAAGTACAGAGGTAGGCACTAATGCTAGCAAGTGGTTAGCTGCAATTCTAAAACATCCGAGCCTCGCCCCTGCACCACAAACAGTAAGCTAGCTATCGAGTTAAACGTTACTCTTCTTCTATTTGCATAACCTTTCAGCTGTCTGTAGCTTTTCTTACAAGCGCGGGTCTTTCCTTGCCTAAAAACCCTGCTTGCTACATCTAGTTGTCAACTTTTTGGTCTGTTTGTGTTCGATTCAGGACCTTCGCAGCTGTCCTCCCGGGGATACAGCGTGCTTCCGCCGCCGCGGGACAGTGAGGAGAAGGAGATGCTGGCCAGCATGCTGCGAGTTGACCACGCAGGAGAATACGGCGCCAACCGCATCTACGCCGGCCAGATGGCGGTGCTGGGAAGGACACAGACGGGACCTCTCATTCAGGTGCGGTATCGCGGGTCGTCCAATGATCGTAGGGTCGGTTCCTCCTGTCCACACGTTAAAGTGTAGGCTACTGGGGCAAGACACTGATGCCGAAATTGTTGTGAGAATCAAATGGGTGAATGAGAGGCCATTGTAAAGTGCGCTATATACTGTAAGTGCAGTATATTTATCATTTACAGGGAATGCACTCAATGTACCATTCTGTACAAAACCAAGTACCTTAATGTACCAGCATCACTCAATCCATGTACCATTCTGTACAAATCCAAGTACCATGATGTACCAGCATCAGTCACAGAGACCTAGTAAGAGCTGCTTTCAGCAAGCCAACCTGTTCCTGAATGACTATCTAACGTATAGTACCACAATACCCAGAGGAGCAGGATACCTAGTGTTCATGACACAAACATTAACAACGCAATATCCCCAACCCGGGATTATTTATTATAGCTACAGTATAGCATGTACATAACTCACCCTGGATTATTTAGTTATAGCACGTACATAATCCATTTTATACTGTATATTAAGGGTACTTATTGTGTAATTAGTGTTAGTTTGTAAACTTTTAATTTTCATAATTTGTAAATTTGTAACTTGTACATTTGGAATTGAGTATTAGAGTTGATCTGTATCAAGCATAATCTTGGAGCCGGCAGCAACATTTCACTGTGACTACACCGTACATTACATGTGACAAATAAAGGAATCTTGAATCACTCAATCCACATACCTCCTGTGGCTCCAGGAAATGTGGGACCAAGAGAAAAAACACCTTGAGAAGTTCAACGAGATCCTGGCAGAGAACAGAATTCGACCCACGTTGATGTTACCCCTCTGGAACGTCGCAGGGTTCCTACTAGGTACGCTGGGGTTCAAGCAGTGGACTGGGAGATTTGATCATCCTCGCCTTTTCACGTCTTCGTATGGCCGGTTATTGCGGGGTCGTGCTCAGTCTAAAACTACTGCTTAGACTGAGTTTAGTCGATATGGCTGTGATAGGTTTGGGCTGACAGGAGTCTCCTCAGCTTTGCTTCTCTGTCAGGCCGCGCTGGTCTCCGCCATGCCATGCTGGTCTTAGTTAGGGATGTAATGATAACTAAATACTGTCAGGCATCAACCAAATTTAGCAACAGTCTCCAAGATGCATTATTTTAATGTTTATGCAAAAGAAAGTGCATAGTGCTGCTAATTTTTTTTTTGTGGTTTTCAATATAAAACTTGTTGAAATCATTTTATAATACCGTGATAATACTGATAACTGTGATCATTTTGGTCACTATAATTGTGATACGAAATGTTTATACCGTTACATCTGGAGTCTCAGTCAGGCCACGCTGGTCCACATGCTGTGTTGGTGTTGGCCAAGTGCGGTCGGTGATCAGAACGCAGACAAGTGACGGGTGTCTCTCCAGGGGCGTCCACGGCCCTGCTGGGGAAGGAGGGCGCCATGGCGTGCACGGTGGCCGTGGAGGAGAGCATCTCGGAGCACTACAACAGCCAGATCAGAGCCCTGATGGAGGAGGACCCTGACAGATACGTCGAACTCCTCAAGGTCAGTCAACCAGCGCCGGGCCACATATCCACTCAGCTGGGGTGCGCTCGATATAGGCGTCCGAGCAGTCCCAATACTGAGGTAAATGAGACAGACAGTGTTCTTCTTTTGTACTTTGTGCCCGGGTGTGAAGAGTTTGTTGTGGTATTTTATTTCAAGCTGATAAAGGAATTCCGAGACGATGAGATGGAGCACCACGACACGGGATTGGAACACGACGCGGAATCGGTAAGAATTCTTTCCTGTTTTAAAAAAAAAAAAAAAAATTTAAGTCTTCAAAGTGACCTCTTTTGTGGAACAGGCAGTTCCTAGTTGAATTCTTGAATCCATTGGATGTAACATTTGTCAAATAAGGACTTTTTGTCCCTGTTATGTTTTTGTTGTTGGCAACCCATTACTTTGGTCTGTGATGAAGAGGTATTTTCTGCTTCCAATTATTTTTCTATTTTGTGGTTTATCATCACAGGATCATTAAGTAACTGAAAGAGAATAGAAATAGAAACGTATTTTAAGACCTGTATTGGAACCCGCCAAAATGCTTTGATCTCTCAAAAACAGAGTCATATTGGTCAAGATTGCATGTGGCTGTGATTTACTGTGGTGTTCTATCTGTGCTGTTGTCTGCCCAAAGTCATGTGATCTGCTTTGACATGGCGTGTCTGTCTGTTTTCTTTCCCTCATTCCCAGTTACCCGGATACTGGCTTTTGAAAAATGCAATTCAAGTTGGCTGCAAAGCGGCAATATGCATTTCCGAGCGCGTCTGATGCACTGGAGCGTTCAGATTTTACGTATTGTATTATTTACTCCAAAGATTAGGAATTAAGTTACGCAAATGATCATGTAAATTGTATTAGTGATCCCCTTAAAAATTGGAGCGAGCGGCAACCCGCTCTTCACAAAGCACTTTGTGGTACGTATCTGTTTGGTTATCTTTAATGACTGTTGATATGGCCTTATGTCAGTTTAATAATACTGTAGACAGACACTTCCCATTGCCTGGTGTAAACGTGTCTCACTGTACACTGTGTGTAAAGCTGATTTGGTGGACTTTTCATTACCAAAATATGTCCTAATAAAATGGATACATGATTGTTGTCTAATAGAAGCCCAGTTTCATTTATTCAGGCCAGCTCAAAGTCATTTGAAAGTTGAAGTGTCTCTGAGTTGGGCCTCTGACTAAAAGCAAGTTGTCCGAAAGTGATATTGGTGGGAAAGTTGATGGCATTCCTTTGCTCAAGTCCAAGCATACTCTAGTGACCATTTGCAATAATGAGTACAGTATAGTGTGTTCTCTCCTTGTCCTGCGGTGAGAAATTCTGTGTTAACCTAATACATAATCTGGTAGTAGCTAGTGGTTTGTAATTCAAAGTGATCAAAACCCATTTTGGATAATCTCATATTTCCATAACAGGGAGATGACGTGGTGTACCTCTGAATCCCAACTTCACTGTTCCCTGAAAACCACATACCGCAGATAGTTCCAATGAGGTCATATCGATATTGGCATTCTCACGCTATCCGACCCTTCAACATACTCTCCTCTTTACATATTATAGCTCATAAATCAAACGGAACAATGTCCTGTCACTCCGGCCGAACCGCTAAGTCTCGTACACACCTGTTCTCCATGGGAACATGAGGTCAGTGTGAAAGAAGGATTGACAGCCACAGGACTAATCTGTGCCTTTCAGCAAGTAGAGCACAGTGGCAGTCCAGGCCCTCTGTTGGTTCAGTATTGGCTATAAGGAGGTGTCGGTGCATCCTTCTACAGAACGTTCTTTACTGACCTTGCCTCATACACTCTGACCTCTTTAGATGCCACCACATCACAGAGGGACACACGGAGAGTACAGTCAACGTTGGCTCTAACAGCATGTTTAGAAGCCGTCGGGACGCAGTTGTTCTCGCAACAAAACAAGGTTCAGGGGTCCTCGGGTGCTACATGTAGCCAATCCCAGGTTAATATTTCTCACACACAGGATGGCTAGTGCAGCTGCGGTGTGTGGATGCAATCCTGGTCCAATAGGTCCCGGCGTTGGCTCTTTGACCTGTGTGCGAGGAAGGCCCAGATGGCCCAGTCTCAGCCCGGGCTAAGTGCCCCTCGGGCGGGGTGCTGTGGCCCAGGTTCACAGGGCCCTGTGCTATTTTCTTCCGCATGAGGTCAGAGGAGTTTTTTTAGCCCAGGGTTGGGTTTACGTATCAGACGTGACCCTAAAGGTTAACATGCTGTAACTCTGCTCTTTGTGTGCCCTCTGCCTTAAAAATAGGCTGTCGTTAGGGCACATACCCCAAGATGGACAAAACTCCCCAAACAAATTAATTTCCCCGGTGCACATCGTTTAAAGACGCTCTTGTGACTTACGACTGCGTGACAGAACGAAGCGTGTATATAGGTGAGGCTATTTTGTGGACGAGGGATGGGGACTGCGTCCGGATTGGTTTGTTCCGTGACCCAGTTTCCTCTGTGCTCAGGTCTGCCTTTTGATACATGGTGATATCATGCTGATAAAGATACCTAGCCGTAGTTACCTAGCCTGCTTAACCGCCAACGGGCCCCGCTTCAGTATAAATAACCAGTGACACACAGCCATCATAAATCACAGAGACCCCTCTCTTTAGCTCTTGTTGCAAAACAGTCCATAAATTAAACTCAATGATAGGGTGCACGAACGGATCATCTCTGCAAGTTGTTGTGCATCGGGCAATTCCTGCTGATAGCCTGTCATTAGATTTCAAATGTTTATTCTTATTTGTTTAGTAGCAAATGCCTTAATGGATTTTGATATGCATGCATGCACAATATCTTCAAAATGTGTCTCTCACAAATAAAAAGGTTTCTTTAAATGGGAGATTTGGGGTGGGTGCATTTTTGATGGTAGGCCTAAATCTCATACGGAAGCGTGAAAGTTTACCCAGTGATTCCAGTTTCTACTTGGCAAGACGAGCCATAATGAGAATGTGTTGCCAGCTATATGGTCCCAAGTGTTCTAATGTCAAAATGCATTCTTGCCAGGCTGACCGGTGCAAAATTAAAGAAGATATTTTTGTTATTACTTACATGACATTTTCAGCACGTTGTCTTGATGGGGAAGATGAAGCAGGGGCATACTTTAATTGTCACCGGAAGCATTGGCCTATACATGAGCTATACATAAGCTACATGGGAAAGTAGAGGCCTTGGGGGCAGGAGGGGGGAGTGGGCTTGGTAACTAAAAGTCGACCGTCGGAGATCATTTCTGTTCCATATTAATAGTGTTGACAGCTTTATAGCAAGATGCAAGTCTTTAAAAAAAGCAACAAGTGTACAACTGCATTTTTGGCACCGCGTTGGGTGACAAAATTGCTGTTAAATAAAAACATGAGTGATGACTCAGTCATGATGTAGGTGTTAATAACAGTAAACCATAAAAACCAACGTCTAAATTAGCGCCCGTTATTAGCCCTCACCCCTCACTGATATTCAATCCCTTGTGCTTGATAAGCGATAGGGATTTGGTTGGGGACGGAGCAGAAACTCGGCCCTTTGGCCCACTGCTGAGTAACGTGTGTCTCTTGACATCGACACTATAGAGCTATCTTTAGCAGCCGTCTGCGGTGATCAGGAGTTTGCATGAATTGTTCAAGTTCTTCGCCTAGATTCACCTCTGAAGGAATCTGCTGATATATCCACCGGGAAATCGAAAACAAGAATTTCAGAAGAGCAATAAAACTTTCAAAATGGGACCGACTCGCTCCCCGTGAATAATCTGCCGGGCAATAAATTTTGAGGGGCACGAACGATATAAATCCACAGCAGTCATAAAAGCTTTCGGATGCAGATCATATTGTTTCTTGGGCCTGGTCTGAGGAGGACTGTCAATCACTAGACCTCAGGCTGCCTAACTGACAAAGAACAGAGGCTGCCCTTTCATCTGCGAGGTCATAAAAGTTCTTGATGAGGAAACTATCCGTTTTATAGTCGTTTGGCGCAGAGTGAATCTAGTCATGTAAGATTTCTTACTTTGAAAATTGAGGAGACAACTTTGGGTTTGTTTGTTTGTTGGGCATTTTAAGTTTTCATAAAATATTCACTTCCCCAACAAGAGACTCATTGTTGTAGCCTACTAGAGCAGTTTTGGTCAAGCAACACAGGGGTGTAATGGTGACTAAAGAAACGGGTATACTCTCACTAAAGAAGTAGGTATACAGTGGGTCCACGGATAAAGATATGGGTGTACTGTGGGTCCACGAATAAGCGGGTATATTCTGTATACCCTCCACTACATCACTCTATCCGACACTCTATACTCGGTATATTTGAGTCTTACCAACAAAAGGAAATTAAATTTAGTGCATAATCTCATATTGATTTATATCACACCAGTCATCCCACTTGGATGAGTGCAAATTCAGGAGGAGCGGTATAAGCTAACACAGATAGGCCCACTAATAACTGTCATGTTGTAAATTTGAGAAGGATCCCTGCGCTGTTTGTGTGTCAGAATCCCATGGGCTTGTTTCTCACAGCTTCCAATCAGTGCCGGGAACCTCTTTACGAGAGGTTCTTAGAAGTGAGAGGCCTCATATACCAGCTGGTTATCCAGGTCAGTACAAGACAGCACGGGCAGAAGACACACACCCTGACTGCCACCTCACTATATGCACCGCCATAAATAGATTTCTTTGCTGATCTTCTTTTTTTTTTTTTTTACTGTAGTCTGTATATGTATACACTGTAAATGATGTCATTGGTTTAAGTGATATATAGGTTTCTTATGCCCCACATGTATACCTTACTGGTCTGTGCACTAATATTGTTCCCTGGTTTGGTTTCCAAAGTCCAAACTAATAGTTGGGGTCCGAAGAAGCATACACCAAACATTTAAACCGCATGTGACTTTTCTGTATTGTACATTTCCAGGCTCGTGTGTGTGGTGAAAGTGTGGCCTTAGAAAAGCTGTGACCACGTGTCCTCACAGTGTGAAGCCATAACACATGAGGCAAAGGACTGACATCACCTCAGCAGGAATCCCTGATTTATGGCCTTCCTAACATGGGCAAGAGACCGCCACCTACAGCACCCTCAGCCCCTCAGCCCAGCCTGGCCAAGGTTGGCTGAGGGGGGGGGGGGGGGGGGACCAAACAGCGTCAGGGTGTGTGCATGGTTCTTTTATACTATGGCGGCAAGATGCAAGGCTTAAATTTAGTGCAAGATGCAAGGCTCTTCTTCGTATGCGACTCAAAATGTTTGCATTGTGCGAGAGGAGTATTTTATTTAGTTTTATTTAACATTTCTTAAGGCCTACAGAGGTACATGCACATTTTGTTCATGAGGAATTGTTTTAGATTTATGTTATGCCAACTACGAATATACTTATATATATTTGGGTGAGAGAATTGTTGTAGTTGAACAGTTGTAGTTATTTAGCAGTACTTAACTAATTCTTTCTAACTCGTAAATCTATACTTTTGAGTTGAAACTATTTTTTTTCAAGATGTTTTTGGAATGTCCAGAGTATCATAACAGGCCCTTGCTTGATCCAATGTGGCAAAACCACTTTTATATGACAATATGTTGTAGAACATCTATGTAGACCCTTACGTGTCTTATAAAGCCTACAGTGCACTTCATCTTCCACAGATTTATATCTCTTGTTCATCGTGGCAAGTGCTTGTTCTCATCAGCCAGGTCTTCGCAGCTGTGTTGGCACCCTGGAATGGGTGTGATGTGGATCAGCTGGAGAGGGCTTATCAGCAGGCCCAGCCTCTGAGTATCAGTCTCCAGCGGAGAGCGTGGCGTGACCGCCCTGGCGATATTCATCAACACGGTGACAGGTGACCCAGTGGACCCTAGTCCCAAGGCCACATTGCTGCTCAACGGTGCGGTGATACCCCACAAAGACTCTTCAAGCTATTCCCCAAGCACAACCCCCCCCCAAAGAGAGGCAAGAGGACAAAGACAGTGGACACAGGTGATGAGAGGTAGACACAGGTGATGAGAGTTAGACAGAGGTGATGAGAGGTAGACAGAGGTGATGAGAGGTAGGCCGCTGACTCTACTGTGAAGTGTTTTAATTTTTGTGATAGATTTTGGGATTGGGTAAGCAGCAAGGCAGCCCAATTTGCCCAATGACCTTTTGTGCTCTAATTCCCAAGAATTTCTATAGTTTCTAACGTGGTATCCCTGGCCTGCTTTTTCATTCTTCACCCTACTATAGCTGCCTGCATTTCCGGGATTGGTGTGTGTATTGCAGATAGGATCTGTTCAGACAAAGGTGGAAGTAGAAGTAGGGGGGAGGTGGGGTGTGTGGAAGATGTACCCCTCTTGCAAACGGGCACACCATACCTACACGTCTATGTTATGCCGTCCTATTCCACCACAGTTACAACGTTCAACTCCCTGTTTCACTACCACCATCCAAACCCCCCCCCCCCCACCCCCACCTCATCTATCACCCTGACGCTTCGGCAGGTCTGCGGCAGGTCATCACGCAAGGCCTCCTGTAAAACCCGGTTTCTAAGGGTCCGGCTTCGCCTCGCTCCAGCTGTGCCAGTTCGCACCCAATCCCGGTAAGCCCCCCCCCCCCCGCCCTCCGTGCTGATTGAAGGGTGAGCCCTGGCAATGCCTGGGGGCCCGGGAGCCATCGCTCTCCCCCTGAGCCCCGGCTTTCACACAGCTCGTAAAGATGCCACTCTCCCCGCCCATCTGTCACGGCGCGGGCCCCTCTCGTCGGCCGGTGCCTCACCGCGCTGGTGACAACCCAGATTTGGGGCGATCTGCGGCGGCAGATTGTCGAATTACACGCGACTTAGCTGCAGTAGCCTGTGCGTGTGGGTTTATGTTTCGTGTTGCTGCCTTAGGGGTGGGGGGGTGGGGGGGTGAGGCGTTTAATGCTTCTGTGTGCATTCTGCTGCCTTGTCCCTGTTCAGCTGCCTTGAATACTGTGCACTGCACACATTGCGCTCATCGACCGAACACCCACGTGGACGAGCGTATGGTGGCCATTTACCGCTCATGTGCTCGGTTTACCGCTCAAGTTGCTGCCGGCAGGTCGCGACCCTTTTCTTTGTTGGTGTTGGTGGTCGAAAGAAATCTGGCGGACGTCAATTCTCCACGGCACGCCGCGCTTTGATGCTCTCAGCCGACAAATATTCTTGCTCGCCGCCCTCAGCAACCCCCGGGGGAGGGGGGGGTGCGGCGATGACACGCGCGCTCCGCAGACAAAGTGCCCCAGACCACCCGGGCTCCAGGTGTCTGCGGCCTGACCTTGGAGGTGCCTGTGAAAAAAAACCCACAACAACACTGGGAGAAAGTATGCAACTTATGTGGCCCGAGGTCAAGCAGCCGGGGTCGCAGGTTGGCAGGTCTTTACGGCCTCCCACGTTTTGTGTCGGGTTCTGCAAAATGTTTTTCTTTTCAAGTGAAGCGCCGCGGGTGATAGACTCCTGGATAAGAGCGTCACTTTTGGCACTTGTGGTGTTGGAGCGGTGATAAGAAGGGTGACTGACCTTTACAGGTTCATAGAGTTGAATTGAGTGGGGGTTGGGGGGGTAGAAAACTAAGGTACCCTCGCTATTGATCTGATGCCTGTCTGCAAAAATCAAGCATCTGTCAAATCCCATATCAAAGAAAAATAAAATAGCAGCAATGCCATTTCGAGAACTCTACTCGAGACTATCTGGCAAAAGGTGATAGATTTACAGCAACCTTTTTTTTCGTTTCTCAGCTATTTGAGGTATCTGTTAAACAGATTGTTGCATTGATTTCTGGGAAGACAGATGGTGGTTTGCAGGCTTCAAGACGACTGGAGGAATGAAGAAATTGTTCAGCTCGGTAGATCAAATTCAGTATAGCAGTGTCATTATGGTTCTTTTTATTGTGCTAAGGCACATACGTTCTCTCAGGCATATTTTTCAGAGTATCTTTGTGTTCTTTCTGGCCTAACTTGAAAGTAATGAAAATAGCCCGAATCTTGCCAAAAGCAACGAGGAACTCTGAAAAATGGATAAAATAAATAGAGTTCTTTGTATTACCTGCCAAGCTATGGGATGTATGCAATAACAGACCATTTTCATTTGTGACTTTCAAACATGTTCACTTTGTCTCAATCACAAGCATGGATGGCGTCCCGCCCAAATTTAGCTGATGGATGTCATGTTTTTCAGTTTGAGTATCTTGGACAGTGTCTCGCTGTAAACTGGAATAGTACCACAGCCCTTATACATGTTCTGTTTCATGGGTCAGATTTGATTCTGCTCAGTGGTGTAATGGAGGTTATACGGATTATACCCACTTCTTTATCCATGGACCCACAGTAGACCCACTTCTTTATCCATGGACCCACAGTAGACCCACTTCTTTATCCATGGACCCACAGTAGACCCACTTCTTTATCCATGGACCCACAGTGTACCGACTTCTTTAAACACCACTAATGTAAAAAAAAACTAATATTTCTGCTACAGTATGTTACACCCACTTCTTTAGTCAGAGTATGCCCACTTCCTCACCACTATACCCCTGATTGTGCTGCCTCCACCCGTAAAGTCAAGTGCCATTATCAGTGTATCTATCCGCCCCTGGCCCATACAGCCCCTGTCCCAGTCCCAGATTCCCAGCAGGCCCGGCGCGGGACTCATTAAGAGCTTGATTGACATGTCGGGATGGTGTGCATTTCATTGATGAGAATTTTAGAGGCCGTGGGGCTCGTGATCTCCTTCAGTGATCGGTGGGGCCTGATGCGTCACCCTACAGCCATCCTGGGGGGTGGGGTGGGGTGGGGGGGGGGCGGGGGGACGGAGAGATCAGTTTCAAATAGCCTGCCTCTTCCTCCCCCAGAGGCAAAGCTTCTGTCCAGGAGCCCCTTGTGAGAACATCCCTGATCCCTGCACACGCTCAGCCAAAAGGTAAAGTAGCCGAACAACGCATTGTGTGGGAATCGGATTCAGCCTGTGTTCTTAGCCTAAACTGAGGTGTTGTGTGAGTTGCAGAAAGACATAATTGTAAATATAAAATATAATTTCCTGTTTCCATGCTTTTTGCAAGTAGCCATAAGTAGAGAAATTCCATGGAATTCCTTCGAGACCTTTAGGGACTACAGCTGAAGGCACTGCACTGGAAGTACTGCCCATAAAACAATGATTAGTCTGTAATGAAAATGTAATTAAAGTTACATGGTTTTTTTTTTTTTTACATTTACACACAGACATTTGAGAGATAGTGTGTGTGCACGGTAGTGTGACAATAATTATGCCCATCATTTTGTTTGTCAGGGTCATGCTTATCCTGTTCAAGTCACTGTTATGTGCTTGCAGGTGCAGCTCGAGTGCTTGAGTGATTTACCCGCTAGACAGTTATATTTCTAACGCTTTTCAAACATTTCATGGCAGAAAATATTTTTGAAACACTGCAATTCTGAATTATTTTCATATTTTGAGATTGATGTTTTCTTGGGAAATGGAATTGAAAGCAAAATGAGGATGAGTAGCCAAACACCAAATGTCCATATCATTTAAAAATGTTGTCTTTTCTGCATAGAAATATGACTTATTAGGTCTCTCTCTTTCAAGTATCAACAGAGAATCATTCGATTGTAAATGAATGCAAAAGTGACTTAATTATGCAGTTCTCTTTTTAGCTTGTGTATTTCACCACTGGTCTGTGTACCTTGAGAGCGTCCTTGTGCGCGGGTTTTTAAACACGCATGAACTCCACAGGGAGTGTGTTTGAGGTGTTCGCTCCAGTGACCTCAGAGGTTACATACCATACGAAAGGTCCATGCAGGTATTCCAACCATGTAGGTGTTTAAATCAAACTGTGGGCCAATTGCGGAGGATGGCGGGGGCACAGAGGGAGAAGGGTGAGTTTGGGAGGTGGGTGGGCTTGTTGTGAGGCTCGGTCAGGTGGATAGGGATAGGTGGGCGCGTGTGTGTGTATTTCAAGGAGAGGGCTTGAAATATGTCCGGGAGAAAGCGTGTGTTATCTTTTCTCCTCGCCGAACCGGCTCCGTCCAGCACCCCCGGAGAGAGGGTGTCGTCATCGGCGCGGCCACCTGGCGGCGGTTTCGGACCGAAGACGAGGAAATACGATCCATACGATGGCACTATAAAGGCTCCGCGCGCCCTCCCGCCTCCACCACAGACCTCCTTGTTAACGGCATCGTCACCCGCTCTGTTTCCCCTCTCTCCTCAGCAGCGCCGCGTCTCCGCTTGACCTCGGCATCCTTCCGTTTCCACAGCTGACTTCCAAAAAGGGTATGTTGAGTTGAAGCTTGAATGGTTTGGATTCAGATAGCCAGTTTTACATTTGGAACCACTTGGCAAAGTCAAATATTCATGCTCACCAGCATTGTGAATGTTCTCTTCACTTGGAATGATGAGCTTTTTGTAGCTATCTGAGGTTTGCGAGTAAAATGCTTTAAATGTTGTGTTTGGAGTTTAATGGCTGACTTATGATGCTCTCTGGTCTTGTATCGCCCAGGCTGACTTGGCTATGAAGATACTAGGCCATGTGGCTTTCCTGCTTCTGCTGGGAGGAATCTGTTGCCAGAACAGCCGCAATGCCAAACCTAGTGGCAAATCACCTAAGAAGTCTGGGGCTCAAGGGGGCGAGGGAACCCAGCCTGCCCCAGAAGAGGAGCCTCATCTTGGGCCGGCGGAGCAGGGCAAGGATGGGAACGCCGGAGGTCAGGCGGCCAACCAGCAGTCGAGCTCGGACGATATGAAGCTGCACTTCCTCAAGAACACCCAGGTCACGTGCAACGACGGTACCACCGCGGGGTAAGACGCTCTCCCGGATCTCTCGTCTGCTAGTTTATCTCACGTCTTGCTGTGGATGTGAATGATGGTCTGTGTAGAATTCATGGCAGAATGTATCCGATCCGTCAGGCACTTTTGAGAGCTGTTGTCAGTTTCTGCTATTCTGAATACAATCTGAGTGATTGATTGATTCTGGACTAGCCTGTTATTGTAAAGCATACTTTATGGAGAGATACAGACATGGTGCTTTACCCTCTTAAATCCTAAGACAAATGTATTTTTCAGTAATGTCATCACCATCAGAGGACTTTGTATTCGTTAGACTCTGCACATGTCCATGTATGGTTGCGTGTTCTCTCGGTTCTACGCATTCACTGCCTCTCATCCGGTGTGTATTTGTGGTTCACAGGTTTTACCTAAAGGAGTTCAAAGGCAGCAAGCGATGGCTGATATTTCTGGAAGGTGTGTATTTTAAACCCCCCCCCCAACTGGTTAATTTTATCTCTAGGGGTCAAGTGTTGGTTGGTGCGCACGCCCCAGCTGGCATTCTGACTGCTGGTCATCTCCTTTCCTGTTTTCACCTTTTTCGGTGGGTCTTGCATGACGGATGGACTGACGAATGGACGGACTCGGGGCGGCAGACGCCCCCCCCCCCATCACTTTGAGATATTTCAGTGGATTGCGCTCTGACATGCGTGTGTATTCTGAGACAGGGGGGGAGGGGGTTGAGTCGACCGGATGCGTCGTGTCATCCCTATAAACAAACACCCGACTGAGACGATCATTTTCCTCCTGTCATAATAATACGGTTAATTTCCAAAACATTGCCTTTAAAGTTGGTGCCGTAGTTGTTAGCATGTGATATGATTTATTTTTGCAAGGAGGCACACTTAACACACGCGAGAAGATCTACTCAAGACTTGTCAACAACAAGGCCCAGCTAGTAGGCTAGTGCCGTGTTCAATATTCTGTGAGAGCAAAGACAATGTAGCCGGTAGACAAACATACTCCAGGAGCTTGCTCGATCGCCTTGTTGTCAGGGAAGAATTTTTACAGCTCACTTATCTGGCCCCCGGGTGATACTGTTTTTTTGCTTCCCTCTGGAATATGTAGGGGTGGGTCGTATGCCCACCTACCTTGTTCTCTGTAAAGCGCATTGTGTTGCCTCTGGGTATGAAATGCGCTATACAAATAAAACTTTGATTGATTGAATGTGACAAAGAAAACGTGTGTATGCAGTTTCTTCTCACTCCACTCCATAACCCCCCCCCCCCCCCCTCAAGTTCAATGTAGCAGGTGGGGGTCTGCAGGTGCAAGCCTCTGTGCTCTCCAGACTCCACAATTACTGTAACTACTAACAAGGGAGGGTGGGGGGTCTCCCTCTCTGCCACCGGACGCAAGGAGGAGGGGGGACTAATATTTGTGTCTTTATTTTTAGGCGGTTGGTGCTGTTACAACAAAGAGACCTGTGAGACCAGATACAAAAATATCCCGCGGCTCATGAGCTCAACCGACTGGCCGCAAACACGCAAAGGTAAGCTGGCGCCTGGCCCGCTTCGTTTTAGAACGCGCCGCCATATCTGTTTTACGCGGTCATACGTCTCCACTGTATCATTGTCGTTGTTTTGTCTGGGTACCAATGAGAAAAAAAGCCCTTTTGACCTCTGGTTGGTTCCTTTACAGGAAGTGGGATATTGTCAACGCAGGCTGAGGAAAACCCTCACTGGTATAACACTAATATTGTGTAAGTATGAATTTTTACATAAAAAATTCTCTGAGACGCTTTTAAACGCACCTCTGAAAATCGTCAAGCTGGTGCCATCTCAGAATGTAGTCCAGGAGTAGTTTTACTGTATGAGTTCTCTCAGCAGTTAGGAGAGGAGAATATCAGGTCAAACATGGTCACAACGCCCAGATCCTGAGGTCAGATGCCAGGTTGCCAGTAGATGTGATTGAAGAAGCCAACTGCAAGCTGAGTTGATAGAAAGGATGACATGCTGCTGCCCAATGAGGGGTGGTGCTGACCTGTAGATCTCATTAATCTTATGACATATAGGTGTGTTGGCGTACACGTGTATGTGTGTGTGCGCGTACGCATGCGTTTGGATGTGCACATGGGCCTCTGTGTGAGGGTGTGTGGGAGCGTGTGTGTTTGTGCGTCTGTGTGTGTGTGGTTGTGTGCAGGCGCATCCGTGTGTGCACACATGGTGTTTTCGTTTTAGTGAGTTGTGCTGAACCAACCTTGTGTGTGTGTGTGCAGATTGATCCCGTACTGCTCCAGTGACGCTTGGAGTGGCATGGGGCCCCCCACGCCGGCCAAGCCACTGAAGGGGAAAGAGAAAGAGAAAGAAAAAGAGAAGGAAAAGGACAAAGACAAAGATGCAAGTAAGATCTCTGACGTCCTCCAGTCCAATCAAATCCCTTTTTTTATTTTTCAACACATTCAGACTTGTGAAGGAAAGCTAATTCAGCGGTTCTGTTCTATTTGCTTTCTGGGTTCCCCCTAGTGGAGTATAAGCAATTCTGTTTTTGTTGTTATTTGTTTTTTGTGTTTACCCTAGCTGAGTACACATTCATGGGTTCCCTGATCATCCGCGAGGTCATCAAAGACCTCGCCCCCAAAGGGTTGAAGCAGGCCAAAGTTGTCATGCTGGCTGGCACAAGGTAAATCGTCCCCTTCCCCCTGCCCCCCACCTCCTCCCTCTCCTCACCCCTCTCCCAGCTGACCACAGCGTTAGGACCCTGTCCCAGTTCTGGCCTCCTTAACCAGCTCTCCTTGTTACCCCGACCCTGCCCCTGTCTCCGCCCAACCTGGTCTGGCACCGCCCACCTCCATGCATTGCGCTGACCGATCTACAGAGGGTCTATTTGAGTCACATCATAGCCATAAAGGTGTTTACTAAGAGGGCTGGGTAGCCTGCGTTCGCCCCATGGACAATGACATAATATCTATTAAGGGCCTCTTCGGTAGCTGCCGAAGTTCGTCCCAGGTTAGCTCCAGCAGCAGCAACATACTTACTGGGACACCATGAGGGCCTAAAAAAAGAACGCCTTCAAAGAACTGACAGTCTGGCAACTTCATTATTGTTGCTCCGCTAGTTGACATACTGCTAGTTGACATATTGTCACTACTACCGCTAGTTGACATATCACTAGTTGACATACCGCTAGCTGACATTGTCACTACTACCGCTAGTTGACATAGGCTACTGCTAGTTGACATATTGTCACTACTACCGCTAGTTGACATACCACTAGTTGACATGTTTTCACTACTACCGCTAGTTGACATACCACTAGCTGACATTGTCACTACTACCGCTAGTTGACATACCGCTAGCTGACATTGTCACTACTACCGCTAGTTGACATACCGCTAGCTGACATTGTCACTACTACCGCTAGTTGACATACCACTAGCTGACATTGTCACTACTACCGCTAGTTGACATACCGCTAGCTGACATTGTCACTACTACCGCTAGTTGACATACCGCTAGCTGACATTGTCACTACTACCGCTAGTTGACATACCACTAGTTGACATGTTGTCACCTCTACCACTAGTTGACATACCGCTAGTTGACATATTGTTGCTACTGGTGCCATTTTCACTCAAGCTGGCATAAAGCCAAATGGTCACCGAGTCATTTGACTCAGTTTACTAAGGGTACAAGATTGCTAGCCTACTGAATGTTGAGAGGGTGTCAAGTCAGGTCCATTAGTTCGGCATGGCAGACATTTTGGCTCAAATTCTAATGGTTTAAGCTACAATGTTTACTCCATTTTCATCCTCCCCTGCAATGCTGGGAGTACAGGAGTACGATTGAACATTGAGAGGGTTTCCAGTCTAGCTCTGCTAGTTATTATGTCGGCCATTTTGGCTCAAGACTTGACGGCAGTGTTAACACAGTTTCCCTCCTACCCTGCAGTGCTGGTGGGACAGGCGTGTTGCTGAACATGGAGAGGGTGTCCAGCCAGCTGGAGCAGCTGGGGGCGGAGGCCCAGGTCCGAGGGCTGGTGGACTCAGGGTGGTTCCTGGAGAGCAAACTACCTAAGGCGCCGGACTGCCCCGACAGCGTCTCCTGCTCCCCCGTGGACGCCATCAAGAAGGGGCTTCGGTGAGAAATTTCTCAAAACCAATATTGGATCTCATCTGGCCATTAAGTCTTTTGATGTACCCGATAGTGATATCTTTGGTCTGATTCATGTTCTACGCCTTTTGTTGACACTGGTGCCAGTGATTGTACGCCGGGCTTCGTGCTGTGGGGTTGTGATCTTTTAACCATCTTCCCAGGCTGTGGAACGGCGTGGTGCCAGAGAGGTGCAGGGTGCAGTTCAAGAAGGGCGAGGAGTGGCAGTGCTTCTTCGGCCACAAGCTCTACTCCACTCTGACCTGTAAGTTGTAATAAGTCGTCTCGCAGGAGTAGCGTCCCCCCAGATGTCGTGGTCCGATTTAAAAAAAAAAAAAAAATTGTTTATTGACCCACCACAATTTCAAAGCTGATTTAGCTAATTGAACTCTTCTTTTGGTTCGGAGTAAAAGTCAACCGCCACTAAATAATAACATCACCAGTCCTGCAGTATGCTGCAAGTTTGGTAGCGCTTGGTATTAAAAAACAATACTCGGATCCCTTCAGATAAGGCATTGACACAAAGAGAACTTGCGGTAATGTGTAACGAAGAGAGTGGTAATGTGACTACTATCTGGATGGTGTTTCCTTTGCAGCCCCTCTGTTCGTGGTGCAGTGGCTGTTTGACGAGGAGCAGCTGAGGGTGGAGAACATCTACAGGGGCGGCCAGACCCTGTCGGAGCAGCAGTGGACATACATGCAGAACCTGGGCAAGGAGCTGAAGAGCTCCCTCAAAGATGTGACGTAAGCCCGTGCGCGCTCCGCCCCGTAGGGTCACCGTTTATACAGCACACAGATAGCGTTGCGGTCCGATAAATCATGTATGAATTGTAGGCAAAGAATTCACAAGGCCCAACGTCGTCCTCGTGATGACGTGACAATATCCGCCTTTAATCGACTGAAGGAGAGGATTGGCAAAAAGTATACAGATGAAACGCATAGTTTCAACTTTACTGAACTTCGCAGCGACCTCATCCTCTTTGAGGTGACGCAAACGGTTGGTGATGTCATGCAGTCGTCTCTCGGCTGACCGGGTCACGGGTGTTTGTTTGTTTTTCAGGGCCGTCTTCGCTCCCTCCTGCCTCTCCCACACATTGATTACTAAAAGGTAAGGTGACTCCCGGTGCCCCGAAAAGCACATTAACTGCCCCCGCAACCGCCCCACCTCCCTCTTACCCCCTCCTTGTCCCCCAGTAGCCCCATCCTTGCCCCATGAGGTCATGCTGTTCTTTCCATGTGCTCGTCCATCACTAGCCCCCCAGCATCCCTTACAAAGCACACATGCAAGCATGCCCCCCCCCCCCCACACACACACACACACACACACCATAGA
Organism: Borostomias antarcticus; assembly: GCF_949987555.1. Taxonomy (NCBI): domain Eukaryota; kingdom Metazoa; phylum Chordata; class Actinopteri; order Stomiiformes; family Stomiidae; genus Borostomias; species Borostomias antarcticus. The sequence continues at coordinate 24,680,201 of NC_140240.1, forward strand.
TGTGCAGACACGCCCCCTCTTGAGCTGGATCCGGGGGGTCAACGGCAGGGCATGGGGCGGACTCTTATCTATGCTAAAGGGTAGGGTTTAAAGTGGGTGTGGTTTAACGAGGGGTGCGTTCACCCAGAAGGGGGAGGAGCCAGCCCCGACCACGCGGTGACATAGGCGGGTAATTTCACAGCTTTGTAACCGAATCCCGAGCAATGATGTTGGTGGTTACAGTGGCGTTGGGACGCTCCGCGCAGCAAGAGGCGGCAGCTGGAGAACGGATTGAGACGTGGGCTGCCAAGCCAAACTGCTAACCGCTAACCCAGCGGGGGTGGGTTATTGATATTGAGCTCATGACAAGTGGCGCAACACTCGCTCTCTCTCTGTACCCTCCTGTTTACTGGCACTTTCTTTCTCACTCCTCTCTATCACACACACACACACACACACACACCCGTACCCCCGTTTACTCTCTCCCTTCTATACTCACTCTTTCGCTCTCTTTCCATCTCAATTCACCTTTTTTGCCTTTCTCACCTCTTCTCCTCTGCCTCTTTTGCTCTCCCTCCCTCTCTCTTTCTCTCTCGTTGTGCAGCAACTGGATGAGTTTCCAGGTGAAAGGCACCTCCCTGCCACGGGCCCTCCAGTGCTGGGACAAGAGCCTCCAGGAGGCCAGCCGCAACAGCAAGACCCCCCCGAAGGGCTGCCCCTACCACCTGGTGGACACCTGCCACTGGCCCCAATGCAACCCCACCTGCCCCGCCCTGGTGGACCAGGCCACCCAGCAGGAAATCACGCTGCTGCAGATGCTTGTGGCCATGGGCCTGGACCTCCAGGAACTGGGCCTGGACCCCAAGAAGGATGGGGCTGTCTTGACCAGCATGGTCAGCAATGGTGGCTAGACAGGGGGGAGGGTGCGGGAGTGGGGGTTGAGGCCAGGGCTTTTAGCTGGAGAGAAATAATGAGAGGAGTTGTTTTTGAATTGTGACGTAACCATAGCAAGAGTACAGAACCTGGTTACTTCTTCTTCTGCCGCTCAGCATTCCATTGTGCTCCACTTGTTGTTACCTTGGCGACTCGACCTGGTGGGTGTCACTGCATGGGCCCGACGTCTGTACAGCTTGTCTCCTGGCGCCCCCGTGTGGGCAGCTGGGGGAGTTGTTCCAGTGGTCAGACTTGGGGCGTGCGCGCCTCAGGTTCTACACTCAGTGAACAGGGAGTGTTGGGTACTTGTAAGATTGCCAAACGCCATACTTGCAACACATTTTTCATACAACACCAAGCTTTCACCACAATATACCTGGTGAGGTTTTATAAACACTTTTATTACTGCTCAGAGGATCTTTTAGCTTTATAACAAGTCACTTCAAGGATTCTCCATCTTTAGTAAATGGGTTGATTGTAGTCAAGCGATTTAACCGTGGTTGTTTAAAGTTGACTTTAGATGGGTGAGAGATGACGAGAAAGAGGTTTGAGTTTTAGCCGCACAAGCTTTGTGTTAAATATTTATCTTTGTGAATGGACAATGTGAAAATGACAGCCTGTGAAACAGAATGCAGGGACAATTTCTGTCAAACCAAAGACTGCACACACACACACACACACAATTGTATACAATGATTTACAGCCTATATTTACTATACAACCTATTACTGCTGCTATACTATAACTTAAGAAATGTATGTGCATGGCGAGGGATGAGTTAACTTGTGAAAAGGTCACAAACTGAAGGGGGGGTAGTATGATCATTTCAACGTGGCACATTTGGGGAGGAAGCTCTAGACATTTCTGTAAAGATCACCACTGGTAGCCATATGGATATACCCTTTTTGACAAGTGACGTTCCCCTTCCTGCTCTGAATCACCTCTTAGAACCGTTCCCTTCAAAATGGAAGTACCCTTTATATCCCTTTATATTTTAGGTTATAAGACATTATATATATATATATATATATATATGGCTGGATATTTGCTGCCGTTTTAAAGTGCTCTGACTCATAATCTGGAGAGAAGCTTTTTTTTTTTTTAATGTCATTTTATTGTAACCAGTTCAATGCCATCAGAAAAATACAACTTATTGTGAGTTTCCTAGATGCTGTCTTTACCATGTAAACTGTAACTTAACATACACTCTATGGTTGATGTCGGATTGAGTTGTATGTTGAATACACTGAATAAAGGTTTGGGATTAGCCTTGATAAATGTATTTTCCTTTAATTCAGGTCTGTTGTATCATGTTACCTGCTCTATACTTAATTGATCTTTCTTGAGTATTACCCAATTATATGCCATATATTACCATATACATTTTGTGTCTGTAGGACATTTTACATAGTGACTGCAGTGTAGATGCACTCTATTACACTATACACATACAGGTATAAGTAAGTAAGTAGCCTTGAGAACCAATCTCCTGATTCCTTAGCGTGAGGCAGCTTGATGTACAAGTCCACCCCCTGGACATGACGCTAGTATGTTGCAGGGACTTAGCTCCAATCGAATCCTTGATGCTGAGTACCAAGCAGGGAGGCATTGGGTACCATTTTTTATTGTCTTTGGTATGACTCGGCCAGGGATTGAATCCCCAACCTCCCAATCTCACGGCAGACACTCTACCCACAAGGCCACTGAACTGGTCATACACACATAGTGGCACTACACTGTATATATATCACTGCTTTAACCTCCTTAATCCAAGCGTGGGGGGAGAGGTGTAGATCCAACAGTTTGCTGACCAGTATGTCTGTGATGATTGTGTTGAATGCTGAGCTGTAGTCTATGAATCTTCCATATCTTCCTGGATGTTCAAGGTGAATCAGTGCAGTGTGAAGGGCTATGGAGATGGCGTCTTCTGTTGACCAGTTTGATCAATCAATGGAGGGAGGGAGGCTGGTCTTAATGTGCTGTGAAACTAGCCTCGCAAAACACTTCATCACTACTGATATGAGTGCGATCGGCCTGCAGCCATTGAGACAGTTTAGGGCTGTTTTTTGGGGGGGGACAGGGATGATGATGGCAGACTTTAGGCAGGGTGGGATGGTGGCTTGCCTTAGGGAAAGACTGAGGAAGACTGAAGATCTTGGTGGAGAAGGCCCCCGAGGGCTGGTGGGTGCATGCTTTTAGCACTTTCCCCGGCACTCCATCAGGACCAGCAGCTTTCCTCGGGTTCACTGACCCGAGTACACGCCTCACTTGGTGTTCCTGCAGTATGAGTGTGCGAGTGCTGGAGGCTGGTATAGTGTGACAGTGTTTGGCCTGTTTACCTCAAGGCGAAAAAAAAAACTTAAGTTCCTCTGCCAGCGAGGCGTCGGCGTTAACAGTCATGGTGTTGCTGCCCATGTAGTTTGTCACGTGCTGCTGTCTATTCCCTGTCATGCCCGCCAAGGGTCGCTGTCTATTTTCCTTGTCTAAGCCACCTTGGCAGCTTTGATACCTCTGCTCAGGTCTGCTCTGACTGTACTGTACTGTGCCCTGTCTCGACCAGAACTTGGGCAGTGTTCTGCGGTCTCTGAAGCGTGTGTTGACTTCACCCGTCATGCAGGGTTTCTGGTTGGGAAAGACCCGAGCGCTTTTGTTCAGAGTAACTTTTTTCAGCACAGCTTCCGATGTAGAAGAGTACAGATCCTGTGAACTCATCTAAGCCGTGTTGTTAAAATATACTCCACTCTGTTCGAGCAAAGCAGTCCTGTAGCTGGGAGAGTGCACCCTCAAGTTTTTATAGTCTGTTGTTGGCTTGTTCTCCTTCTGAGGGGGATGTAGGCTAGGTTATGCAGGGGTAAGAAGCAGTGAGAGCTATAACTTATGCTGGGCTGGCACAAAGTTCCCAAACCTCTTTTTTTAAATGATGTTTTTAATCACTTTCACTGGCCTGGGTCTTTCACTCCACTTGTCAATCAGTCAGTCAGTTGTCAGCAGAGATGTGCACTGGATGTTAGAGGGGCAGGGGACGAAAGTTTATATTAAAATAAACTAGGTCCAGCCTGGCTTATGTGCGTGGCTGGCTTGTTTCTATTCAGGACTGGTAGAACGGAAGCTAGTCATGCCACTGAAATAGCTGTGAATTGAAATGACATGAAATAATGTCTGATAAATTAAGATAGATTTTGTCGCCTGAACACATCAGTTCCAATGCTTCCAATGCTAATCCATCACAATAAGAGCAGGATAGCCAGTTAGCTCATGAGCTCACAACAACTAGCAGCAGCTTCTATAACATTAATGGTAGCGATCAGTGGCTAAAGCAGTTACACTGATGATTCCTGTAACGTTAGCTATTTTGCTGCAATTGGTTCAACTTCTGTTTCTGGACAGATAACACAAGGCTAGTGGACCTACAGCGGGTCCCTGATGGACGACTTGACGCCCCCTTCAGGTACTTGGTAGCCTCCTGCTGCAGTGCCTCCTCAGTGGTTCCCTTCGTGACTGGGTTTGCCCGCGTAGCCCCTAAGAGGGATAAAGAAGATATTGGCTCAGAAACGCATGTCTGCTATATTGGCACAGCGACAGTAGAAAAGGACAGGAAAGTTGGGAGAGGAGGGGACTGACACCTTCATGTTCAGAGGTATCCATTAATTCGGGGCATGCTTTAAATTCTTAAAATGATTTATTTACAACATACTATTACATTACACCAGGGATTCTCAACCTATTGTAAGGCCCACTTTTGATTGTTAAAATTCTGAGGACCTAATTGAAGCAGATCCTGATCCACCCCTTGGTGAATTTTTCACTGTTTACTCCATTAACTAGACATTGAAAGAGAAAACAACACTACCTTTGCACTTGTTCTATTCCAGATCACAGGAACATAGTGGTCGATGATCAGCTCAGACAGGAATGAAGGTCACGTGGGAAAAGACAAAAGACCCAACCCATGCATTATCAATTTAGTTAGACTCACTGACATGAAAAGTAGACATTACCATTGCTTAAAAATATGTAAACTGTATAAACTTGATCATGATGCTGAGCCCAGTTTCTTAAGTGAGAGGAGAGCATACTCGTTGCACGCAAGCTTTCCTCAGTATTGTGACAATATTACTACTTTTACTACTACTACTACTACTAAATCCTTAAGCATTATTTGACCTTTCAATTATCTTCACTTACTTAAACAGACAGTGAGTGTGTGGTCTCTGAAATAATAAAGAAATATAATATATAACTAACAGAAATACACAAATAACTAAATAGCCTAACTCAAATACTCATAGAATTGCAGTCTATCTAAGCCAGTTGCTGCCCTCCTGTGGCCGAAAACGGTAAAAACGGTAAATGCAGTCTATCACCGATAATACACTTTTGTAGCCAACTAAGAACGTGGACTAATGCTGCGTTCGTTTGTGGTCGGAGGTGGCAAGTCGCAAGTGGCAAAATACCTACCTCCGACCTGTGTGCATTCGAGCTATATACCATTATATCACAGTTACCTAGTTATATCTAGTGCATTCGAGCAACTGGGGGCTGAGAAACATATCCCAATTTGCGACGAGGAAGTGCGAGTTCATGCGGTGTTTTATTTAATAATTCCTAGTCGCAATTTGCCACCTCCCAGTTATAAACGAATGCACCATTAATCATACTTGGACCACAGAACGTAATGTACATAAAAATGAAAGTAGTAAACTTACAACTAATAATAGTAAAGGACATGTACAAGTTGTTTGTCATCAAAAAATGGAATCTCCATCTTTATTCATTTATATGTAAATCTGATCAAACCAAAAAGTGTTTAATTTGTCCCGGTCCTCCCCTACAGTTTCTCTTAGCTACCAATAGCCAATAACCAGAGATTACATGATAATAGTATGAAGAAGCTATCAAAATCCCTACCGAAACCATAGCTAGCAACATAGGGTTAACGCTAATATAGCTAGCAACATAGGCCTAACACTAATCTACCGGGCATTTCTAAGCAATGATAAAACATTGTGTTGGAATCTCACCCTTAAGGGATTGAACCAGTACACTTTCATCACCTTGTTTAAATATAATTATCTCTCACACTGTTATCCATCTCTACACTAATACTAGCCCTTTTCAGTCCTGTAGTCGCATGCTTGCTCATGCCAAACTACAGTCCTTTCACCCTCCGTTCACTTCGCCATCAAAATAAATCGGTGTCGGCCTATTTAGGAGGCGCTCATTTACTGTGTTTATTTACAGATAAACATGAAACTTCACTTACCTAAGCAAAGGGGTCTATTTAAACAAATGCTGGGTTTTGAAGCCTCGGCACTACCATTAAATAACTTATTTAGACTCATTCTGTCCGAGTGAATTTATTTTTCCGAGGTAGTCTTCTTCTGTGGTGGTGGCGGTGCTTTGATGCTTCAACCCAGCAGACACTTTTGCTTAGGTAAGTGAAGTTTCATGTTTATCTGACACTAAATAACTCCTAACTAGGCCGACACCGATTTATTTTGACGGCAAAGTGAATGGACCAGCAAAGGACTGTTGTCTGGCATGAGTGAGCGGAATGCGACAACGGGACTGAGAAGGGCTACATTTCAACCAGACATTCCAGTGAAACCAGGTAGTCAAAATAACTTACCTGATATAAAATGGGCACCACAAACGCGGGCATTTTTGATGATGTCCTGAGTCCAGTCCCTACGCTTAATAATAGCGATTTCGTCTGTCTTCCCCTGCTACTGTTTCAAGCATGCGCGAGCATACTTGTGCTGACTAGGCTGTAAAAGGGTCTATAATTAACAAATATGACCCACGCTCGTTAAATAACTAATATAACATCCAGTGACAAAATATGTCATGGTACCTTGGTATGTCCACACCATGGATGTATTAATAGAACTGGATACAGCCACTCCATTCACTGGCCGCTATCAACAATGAAGGCCTATGGAACCGCGCCATCTTGGCAAATTTGTAGTCATTTGACTATTTCCGGTGACTTTTGACTTGCGCAGTTGAGCTTTTCTGGCTGACGCGCGTCCACGAAAAAGTTCACATTTATCTGAAATGTAGACGCACGTTCTCGGCTCTCCCCGCTTTGATTTAGCAATGAAAACCGGCTTGCATATTAACCTGTTTTTGTCAAATATATCAATTGGAGAAATTATTTTTTCATCCAGGCATCTTAGTTTTAACAGGTTAAATATAACTGAACATGTTTCGTTTGCTAGTAGATGGTATTCATTCCGTTCGCGATAACGTTATTGCAGCCAGGCTAAATTCCTCCAGGGAGCCAGTGACCGGCGAGTTGAAGAGCTTCACTCCCCGCCAGCAGGAGCTTTGGCCGCGGCTACCGCATCTCGGATAACCCGCTGAGTTCCTGGCTGCTATTTCACACTCGCCCTTGATCAATCCCAATACCGATCCATGGTAATAATGAATCAATCGTTCAGATCAGATCGGAAGTGCTGCATGCATGTTACAACATCATTGTTAGCTTTATTAACATAACCATAGCCTACATTTATCTCTCTAACGTTAGGCTATCCATCTTACACCAGTCGGCCATTCGATAGCTGGAAGCGGTCAACGCCAACGTTGACTGAAAACACCCAAACTCAGTGTATCGTTTCATCTTCATGCTACACATCAACTCCTTTACATTGTATGTGAATAAATTCCTGTTATTCTAAAAATATCCCATTTCTGTCCATTCCTGGAAAAGGCTAATAATTGCTGTCAAATGATCACTCCAGTTTATCACCGTATCCCACTACCATTTCAACTATGCACAGGAGATTGTCTTGTGGTCATTTTCATTAAAAATGATTAGCCTGATCAGTTTGTTGTATGTATTAAGCCCCTTTTGAGCGGTATGCTTGTATTAATAGCTTATAGCTTGCCATACTCACCAACCTTGGGACCTCAGAAATAGGGAGCATTTCCAAACCAAATTGCGGGGGGGGGCATTAAAAGCATTACAAATTAGACATTAAAAGCATTAAAACGAAATGTGAAACATTATATATATATATATATATATATATATATATATATATATTTATATATATGTGTGTGTATGGAGCAATTGTTTTTAATGTCCGACTTTTGTCTGTACTGTTCAGTAAATGTGCATCTGTCCTAATTTATTGTAGCCTATCTACTACACAACCTAGTTCAAATTTATGAATCTCCCGCGGCGTGATCATTTCCAAACCAAATTGCGGGGGGGGGGGGGGGCATTAAAAGCATTACAAATTAGACATTAAAAGCATTAAAACGAAATGTGAAACAGCATGACAACATACATATTCCTTGATTATTTGTATGCTGTGTTGTCCCGTCTGAGTTTGTCCTGTTCGTGATTGGTCTCGTGTTCCCACTCGATAGGCTTGCACCTTGACGTTGGTGAGTGGGCTTTAAACCAAGACGGGCTGTATGTGTATGTGTGTATGTATGTGGTTTGTGTGTCATATTCTATTATTGAAATGTAATAACAGAAACAGTGTGCCTCCTCTTATCCTCACAGCGCAAGCCATTTTTAGGAGACCAGTTCACACCTCAACCAGACCTGCTGCTGTTTAGGACCTGCTTTAAGCCCTTTTTTGTGGTGTCCGTTTTCTGTGTTCTGTGTCAAGTAAGCCAACCCACCTTCAATGCAGTGTAGCCTCCACATTTGAATGGTTACAGCAGTCTTGTCGTCTACAAGCAACAGTCTCTGGCTTTGCATGGCAATTTATGTAGTATCATCCGAGTTCTACAAATGCTGTACTTTTTTGTACTGTAAGTAACCCCTCAATTATTCAATTTTACTGGGGAGCAGTGACCATAGCCTACTTGCCAACCCTCCTGACTTCCGCGGGAGATTCATAAATTTGAACTAGGTTGTGTAGTAGATAGATAGGCTACAATAAATTAGGACAGATGCACATTTACTGAACAGCACAGACAAAAGTCGGACATTAAAAACAATTGCTCCATACACACATATATATATATATAATGTTTCACATTTCGTTTTAATGCTTTTAATGTCTAATTTGTAATGCTTTTAATGCCCCCCCCCCCCCCCCCCCCCCCCCCCCCCCCCCCGCAATTTGGTTTGGAAATGCTCCCTATTTCTGAGGTCCCAAGGTTGGTGAGTATGGCAAGCTATAAGCTATTAATACAAGCATACCGCTCAAAAAGGGCTTAATACATACAACAAACTGATCAGGCTAATCATTTTTTAATGAAAATGACCACAAGACAACCTCCTGTGCATAGTTGAAATGGTAGTGGGGTACGGTGATAAACTGGAGTGATCATTTGACAGCAATTATTAGCCTTTTCCAGGAATGGACAGAAATGGGATATTTTTAGAATAACAGGAATTTATTCACATACAATGTAAAGGAGTTGATGTGTAGCATGAAGATGAAACGATACACTGAGTTTGGGTGTTTTCAGTCAACGTTGGCGTTGACCGCTTCCAGCTATCGAATGGCCGACTGGTGTAAGATGGATAGCCTAACGTTAGAGAGATAAATGTAGGCTATGGTTATGTTAATAAAGGTAACAATGATGTTGTAACATGCATGCAGCACTTCCGATCTGATCTGAACGATTGATTCATTATTACCATGGATCGGTATTGGGATTGATCAAGGGCGAATGTGAAATAGCAGCCAGGAACTCAGCGGGTTATCCGAGATGCGGTAGCCGCGGCCAAAGCTCCTGCTGGCGGGGAGTGAAGCTCTTCAACTCGCCGGTCACTGGCTCCCTGGAGAAATTTAGCCTGGCTGCAATAACGTTATCGCGAACGGAATGAATACCATCTACTAGCAAACAAAACATGTTCAATTATATTTAACCTGTTAAAACTAAGATGCCAGGATCAAAAAATAATTTCTCCAATTGATATATTTGATCAAAACAGGTTAATATGCAAGCCGGTTTTCATTGCTAAATCAAAGCGGGGAGAGCCGAGAGAGCCGGGAACGCGCGTCTACATTTCAGATAAATGTGAACTTTTTCGTGGACGCGCGTCGGCCAAAGAAGCTCAACTGCGCAAGTACAAAAGTCACCGGAAATAGCCAAGTGACTACAAATCTAGCCAAGATGGCGCGGTTCAATAGGCCTTCACTTTAGATTTCGAATCCTGGGGGCTTGGTCCACACCAAGGATTGAACTCGCGGTGATAGTCAGCGCACTAGCCACTCGGCCACCGCTGACCTGGGAAATTTGTGGAGTCTTTTTCTTTTGATATTCTGGGACCACTGCCTCTTGTGGTAACAACATAGAACTGCAGGTCAACAACGCCAACAGGGAAAGAGGAAGGGAGCAACAAAAAGGATTCCCTCTTCTTGGTGTGTCGGCTTACAGCCAACACACAAAAGGCTGGACTTAACTAGGCTACTGCACCAATTTGGCGATCCAATTTAAAACTGTTCATCTTAAAACCCAAGTTTGAAACTGTTGGCTTCACATACAGTGCCAAGGGGCCTAAATCAACAGGGTGGGATTCACGAGAGCCATTGGGACCAAAAACCATCACTTTTGTTTTCTTTTCATTAAAATTTAAAAAGTTTAGGGCCATCCAGGCTGTAATGCCATCAAGACATAACAGAAGCTGTTTAATTGAGAAGGCATCTTTCTTCTTCGGTAGAACATATATCTGACTGTCGTCAGCATAACAATGGAAAGAGATACCATACTTTCTAAGAATGGAACCCAGTGAAAGCAAATACAGTGGAAAAATGCAGGGGCCCTAAAATTGAGCCCTGTGGAACCCCATATGACAGAGGAGCGGAGGAGGATTCCGAGCCAAGGCTTACACACATAGTTCTGTCTGCCAGATAGGACCTAAACCATTTCAGAGCACTACCACAAATGCCCACTAGGTGCTGCAGCCGAGAAACTAAAATATTGTGGTCCATTGTATCAGACGCAGCAGTTAGGTCCAGCAGGACAAGAATCACATAATCACCAGAATCATTGGCCAGGAGAATGTCATTAAAAACCCTTAGTAAAGCTGACTCGATAGTACCACTACAGTACCTAGGCTATATCTAGTGCATCAGAATATCTAGAGTATATAACATAACCACACATGCAAATTATATTTATTACAGCTATTGCATGTACATAACACACCCATAACCCCTCCCCGGTTATTTATTTATTCATATCCATGTATATTGCATATACATAATCCATCCAGACTGGTATCTAATTTATCTTTGTACTATATAGAAATGGTACTTCTTGTGTAACTTGTAAATTTGTAATTTGTAAATAAAGTATTGGAGTTTTATCTGTAATAAGCATAATCTTGGAGCAGGCAGCATTTCACTGTGACTGTACACCGTAGGCCTACATTCCATGTGACGAATAAAATAATCTTGAATGTATAGCCCCCACCTCCCCCCCCTCATTCGGCTGCCGCCAGGGTGGGGTCAATGAACAACAACTTGCTTTAAAATGTTGATATTGCTGTGTTGCACTGTTTCTGCCTTTCATATGCCCATATTGTACAACACACTCCCTGACATCTCACTGCATAAACCTCTTGTGTGCTGTTAGTCAAAGAGATGCTTTCTAGGTGACCGTTTCCACTCCTCGCCCAGACATGTCAAACCACATGGCATGCCCTGTACTCCAACCACCAGGTGGTGGTGATTAATATTTCAACGAGGCAATGCTAAAGATGCTGTAGATCAGAGATAGGTTACAATCTTTCGAAAACATGCATTTGTCATTTATTTGCTGTTCAGTTCAGTTGTCATTTATTTGCTGTCCAAGTAGAGTCGTTCGAAATCCCCAATTTATTTTTGTATTAAATCAAGAAGCCTCTATTCCAACGCTATTTACAGGGTAACCGTATTTACAAGATTGCTTTAAAACGATTGAAGTGGGCTCATCAAACTGTGAAAAGTCACGATGGTTTATTTTGCACTTTTTATGTCTTTATATTGGCCTATATATTAGTATGATTCATTGTATAGCTTAGTAATAACAGACACGGCTCAGTTTAATGGTGGATGTTGTTGGTTTCCTCGTACCAAAAAATCTTGGACTTTTCCCATATTGCATTGCAAGATGTTTCTACTTCCTCTTTCCGCCATATTGCAGAACCGGTAAGGTCTCTCTCCTAACTCTCATTTTCAATCTAATCAAAATCTAGTACATCCAATCATATATTAAACAGTTTATCCAAGTATGCTGCTGTGTTTCAGTGTAGTAATGTTATAAGGTGGGTATTGTGTCGACCAAACGTACGGTTTCGGTGATGCACCACGGCTAATTTGAGGTCCCCGCTGGCCTCTGTGACTTGTGATGCAGGCTGGCCAGGGAGCAGTTAGCATATCGGCTGCCGGAGCGACAGTAAAATACCCAAGCAAATGAATAAAGCTAGCCAGCAGTTAACCCTACAATTGGACTGGTGAATTGAAATTACCTGTGAAACGTGTACAATCGTTAGTGCTAGTGTAGCGTCAAGTCGAGTAATGTTGGTGGTAACGTTATGGTTGGATAAGCTCACTTGGCTAGCTAGCTTGTACATTTGCCTCTCTCCATGCATGGCGGGGATGGGCACGGTTTCTGAACGGTGCTGTTGGGCCGTCGCTCTTTAAGTTATAAAGTTCTTCGGCACAAGTCTGGCGGACTGGTTGGCGCCTGCTAAATGGGTTGGCGAGCCAGTCTCGTCAGCAAGTTATTTTGACGCGTATGCTGCTAGCTAGCTAGTTAGCCTTATAACTAGTCTGATAAGCGTTGTTGGTAGTATAACGCTACGTGAAGTCGCATAGTGTCGGTCGTGTCTGACGGTAGAACTCGTCTGCTCCACAGGCATCATGGTGCGCATGAACGTTCTCGCGGATGCGCTGAAAAGCATCAACAATGCAGAGAAGCGTGGGAAACGCCAGGTTCTGATCAGGCCCTGCTCCAAGGTCATCGTGCGGTTCCTCACCGTGATGATGAAGCACGGTAAGTTAGTGGACGTGGGATGTATGTTAGCCTGAATGCACATGAATTCCTGAAGCATGCTCTCTAACTGCTGTGTTGATGACTGCACACCAAATCCTTTAGCCCCCTGCTGCCCCAAACTCCAAACTGTCCACCCCTGATCAAAATCAAATGTTTGGAGATTGATACAGGAGAGGGTGTCTGGTCCTGAATTGTCCCCTGTCCTCTGCTTGTCTCCCCAGGTTACATTGGTGAATTTGAGATCATCGACGACCACAGGGCTGGGAAAATTGTGGTGAATCTCACAGGCAGGCTGAACAAGGTACTGGACCACTGTTGATGATGTCATTCTACACTGCATCATCTCATCCTACACTGTACTGTCCATCTGCATTAATGTCACTGGGTCTAGTGGGCATGGTTGATGCAGCCTAGTGGTAGTCCTAATAAAATAATAATTAATTTCATTAAGCAATTTTCATTTTGAAAACAAGTGCTGAAAGCAATCTCAGTGTTGAAGTCCTACATGCACTGCATTTTAACCTGTTTGATGCGCTTTGAGTCCTCTGTGAGAAGTGCTGTATAAATAAAATTGACTTAGACCTGCCGCCGGCTACATCAGGTCAAACCTCGACTTTGAAACATGGAGGCTCCCTCTCAGTGGTCTATTGATGCTGTACTTGGCCAGCAACAAACATTAAACTAACTTTATAACGACTAACTCCATTACAGTGTTGATGCGTTGCGTGTCCATGCTGTGCTTTTCCCGAGCTGACCCGTCTCTTGGCTGTGCGGTGTCGTAAAAAATCGTGGCCCTAAAGCCCGTTGTGTGTGTCCTGTGTTTCAGTGCGGCGTGATCAGCCCCCGCTTCGACCTCCAGCTGAAGGACCTGGAGAAGTGGCAGAACAACCTGCTGCCCTCGAGACAGTTTGGGTGAGGATCACCACCACATTCATCTTCCTTTATTGTTACTTTCTGCTATCAATCGTACAGGCCCAGGGGAGTAAAATTATCAGCTTCTTACTCCTCAACCTCACAGCAACAACAACAGAGTTAACAACAAGACAATGGCAGTAAAAGCGGTCATAATACAGGATAAACGGCAATAAAACAGATACAGGGTCATGAAACATGGTAATAGGTGAATGTTGTAAAACGACACACGGCCTTAAAGATGGAACGGTATTCGCTGAAATCCGTAGTTGGGAGAGCCGTTTGAGTTATGTGCTCGTAGTTGATCGATGCTCGTGTTGTGGGGGCCAGAGGTTAAGACAGTGCTTGTTCATTCATATCGCTATTGATGCGCACAGGCTTCCAGTGGCTGGAGAACTAAAGCCATCACGCTAGACCTGAGTAATATGACTACCTCTATAAGAAGTATTGGGATTTCTAGGTACTGGTAAATCAAATCAAACTTTATTTGTATAGCACATTTCATACACAGAGGCAACACACTGGCTTTACAGAGAGCAGTGGGGGAATGGACATCGGTCATACACCTACATATTCCAGGGGGAAGCGAAAAAACAGTTCCCTCAGAGGCCAGAAATGTGAGCTGTAAAAATTCTTCACTGACCTCTCAACGAGATGATTGAGCAAGCTCTTTGAAACTGATTGTGGTAGACTATGAGATGTCCCCAGGTGTGGTCTGATATTGTACCTGTCGGTGTTAAATCTCAGCATCCAGCCCTGCAATGTTTGTGGTCATGAGGAATTGCACAGTTTGCCATTGAGGTGGATTCATCAATGTCACCCAGTGTTGACAGGTGGTTTTGCATGGTAAATGGACTGCACTTATATAGCGCTTTTATTCAAAGCGCTTTACAATGAAGCCCTCTCATTCACACACACATCCACACCAATAGCGGCAGCTGCCACGCACGGTGCTAGCCTGCTCATTGGGAGAAATTTGTGGTTCAGGGTCTTGCCTAAGGACACTATGACATGTCGTCAGGAGGAGCAGGGATTCAAACCGCCGACCCTACGATCATTGGACGACCTGCTCTACTTTCTGAGCCACAGCTGCCCCGGTTTCCTCTCTGGATTTTGCATGTGATCATTTACAGTGTGGTAATTCTTTTATCCAAAGCGACTGTGGGGGTTAAGTGCCTTGGTCCAGGGCACAACGGTAGGCAATGATGCCAAGTGGCCCAGTCCTGAACACCGGGCGAGAACCTACTGCCCGTCACTGCTTGCACTTCTGTCAAAGAACTTTGTTCTGGACTTTTTGTTACTCTTGGCATTGTGGGCTTTGTAGCGAACGTCTCTGAAGGTGCAGATGTTGAGTCAAAAGGGACTTTTCTGGGGGGGTTGTCTTCGGCTGACCGATTCAATTGTCTTTTCTGTGCAGTGCTGATTACGGTATTGATCACATGATGGTATTGTTGCTTATGGCTTTAACAGAGTATGCAACACGTGATCAGTCATTTTCATCTGTCCTGTATCATAATATGCCTGTCCCCGTGTTCATGCACACACTTAACAGATTTCGAGCAGCGGGTGGATGGGATATGATGTTCCCCCACTTATCGCTGTGTAAATCTGAGGTGTTTGTCTGGTGGAGTACCTCCAGTGTTTCTCAGATGTATGTTAGCTCATCTTAGGGTAGTGGCACAACAAGATCTCTTAAGGCATTCCAATGGTAACTCTTACTAACATACTGTTACTAACATACTGTTACACATTAGATTGTCACTCCATTAATGGGGACAAAATTAAGGGGTTTTCACCTTTTGTCAATGAATCAAGTATTGTAGATGGGTGGATTATTCCATGTGCCTGCTGGTATCTGACGTGTGTTTGTCTCTCTCTAGATATATTGTGCTCACCACCTCTGCTGGCATCATGGACCACGAAGAGGCCAGACGGAAACACACAGGAGGCAAAATTCTGGGATTCTTTTTCTAAAATGTAAAGAACTGTGCGAAATAAAAACCAAATCCGATGGACTGGTTCAAGTCTCCGGTCTCATTCCTTCAACATTCAGGAGTTCCCAGGTTTTAATCATGAGGGATGATCTGCAACAGGGGTGCAAACTTGTCAGCTTTTGGCGAAATTCGCCGTTTTGAATCCAAAATAGGTCATTTGTGTTGATCTGGTGAGTTTTTAAAAAAGGGGGGTGGGGTCTATGGGTCTGGGACACTTCATGCAAAAATCTGGTGTTAAAATCTTAAAATCCTGGCGCCCTCAGAACACCAGCTTAGGCGGCAAGTGACACTATTATGTAGTATGCGGAGCGCAGCGATTCATTCGAGTCTGGAGAGAGACTAGTGTTACAGCCGTCTTGCTACTTGTAGCCACCTAGTCTAATGACGCTTTAGCTAGACAACATTGGTGTCTCCTTTTAGAGTGCGGAAGCAGGGAGAAGTGATTTTCACCTTTATTAATTTTAAACTTATTCTGTAATAACTGCTTTACAGTATTACGACAAACCCGACTTCCTTGACTTGCAAAATTGTTTTCTACATACATACTGTATGTGTGTAGTCATGGCACAATTCAAATGGGATCGAGAACTGATCACCGTTGACTACCGTACATATTTTTTCCGAAATAAGGTCCCATGGGATGGCTCTTCCTGCTTCCGCTTAGGCACTCAATTGTGTTACCTTAGTTATGTGGTTTTGTCATTAATAGCTGGCAGTATAATACAGCAACTAATTATGGGATAAGATTCAACATGCATAGGAGACTATTATCCTGTATGCCTACATGTACAGTCAATTCATACACATCCCACAATGGACTATAAAACAGTACCAACATAGAATATCCAAAAATATAATATGCTTGCTGCAGGCTAGCTGTGTCCTTGGTAGGCTACCATTCTTTACTCTTTGCACATTGTGTAGCTAGTCTAGCTACTTTTACAAATGCAAGTGAAGTATGTCAATGCATATTGTAGCAATCAGCAAGTTTACCCCAATACCTATTGACTAAAAAAGGTAAACAATCATTGAGGGAATTTTTTTATTACATTTTTTTCAGGGTGAGAGAGACATTCATAAAAACCTCTCAAATGTTCCTTCCTATGGCCCTGCTGAGGGACCTGTTGGAGGGTCCTTGGAGGCGGGGCAGCCAGCAGAGTGTGGGTGGGCCTGTCTGTAGTGTGGGGAAGGGATACAGAGCTGGGAGGAGCCCCTGGGCTGGGTAGTCAAGGCAGGGATAGTGGTGCACTGGTGAGTGATGGGGGCATGCCTGGGTCTTGCAGAGACGGGGGTTGGGGGCAGAGGAAGGGAAGATGTTTTTTGAAGACCATCCTGCTGTCGACCCTGAAGTCCTTGTCTTCTGTTTTGATGATGGTGTCCCTCTTTACTGTCGTCGGTCAGAGCACCTCAGTCTGACTGTATGTGTGAGGACAGGGAACCAAGGGTCATAATCAATATAATCTGCACCAGCAAACTAAATCTACAGAGTAATGAGGCAAAGACACAAGTAGACCTGACACACACGTTACTGTGTACCACTACTATCCTATCGAAATGTGGCGCCCTGTCACAGACTTCAATCACAGGCTCCATCTCTCAAAGTGCTTTATTAGAAGAGATAGATAATCGTCCACACGGTGACACCTTATA
Organism: Borostomias antarcticus; assembly: GCF_949987555.1. Classification (NCBI taxonomy): domain Eukaryota; kingdom Metazoa; phylum Chordata; class Actinopteri; order Stomiiformes; family Stomiidae; genus Borostomias; species Borostomias antarcticus. The sequence continues at coordinate 24,697,624 of NC_140240.1, forward strand.
GCTAGCTATCTCTCACCGGATCATGGGCTGTGCACTCGGGGGTCAGGAGCGCCTCTGTCTTGGGCTCCTTTCAAATATGCTGCTACGAGTAGTCTTCAAAGTAACCAAACGTCCTTGAATATGAATGATTTATAGAGATCGATTATCCTCATTTAATATCGCCAATAATGCGTATCCATCTCTATCGAAAACGTGGACAATTAAGCGACTGCAGCGCTGAGTGACATCACAACGGAGACTATCGGCTGTTATCCGACCAGCCTTGTAAACACTCCTATTTGATTCTGGATGTGGGAGTGTTAAATGGATAGCTCACTACTGTTGAGGTACAGTTTAAATATTGGGGGATACCCTTCCAGCTGATGTAGGCTATCACATATTTATAGGCTACCGTTCTCTTGCCTTAATGTTCGTGAAACGTTCTTCGTGATTGAGTCCATTCATTGCAATAGGCTAAAATAAAATAGCTTAAATATATTAAAATCTAGCCCTAGGCTACATTTATTTTAATTAGTTGGCCACCTGGACTAGCCGTCAAGTCACTGTCCTATCCGGTCTGTGACATCACGGGTGTTCGTATGACGTAACATTTACACGTAACCGCAAGGTATATAAAGCTGTAACAAGTAGACAAGCGTCAGTGCGGTGTTTGCGATGAGATTGGCATGTTGCTAAAGATGTAGCTTTACCAATATGCTCGCGAGTGGAACTTGTTCTCTTTTTATAGGTCCTGCTGAGGCGACGCTCCAGAATGTCCATATATCTTGTGTCACTCCTCTGCAGGGGAGTTTTGATTGCTCTCGCTGTGATCCTGATCGTGTCTTGGCTATTAGATCAATGGAGAAATAGCCAAGGAAACACTAAGGTTGGTAATCAAAATTTCATTGTACTTTAATAATTCACAATTCAAATGATTACAGAAGTACTCTGTCCTTATGAAGCCTTAATTACCTCAACATCCATCTGGCATTTCCTTTATATATAAATTAGGTGGAAATCCATGAAGACCTTTATTGGTAAGTTTATAATGATTGTTAAGTTAATAATGTTTTTTTTCCAGAGTATCTTTAACAGTGTGTGTCAGTGTGTGTGTGTGTGTGTGTGTGTGTGTGTGTGTGTGTATGTGTGTATGTGTGTGAGTGAGAGAGATGTGTGTGTGTTTGTGTGTGTGTGTGTGTGTGTGTGTGTGTGTGTGTGTGTGTGTGTGTGTGTGTGTGTGAGAGAGAGAGACAGAGATGTGTGTGTGTGTGTGTGTGTGAGAGAGAGAGAGAGAGAGAGAGAGATGTGTGTGTGTTTGTGTATAATGTGTGGCAGGATGCATGTAACAATACTTGTAAGTGTATTTAAATCATCAAAAGTCATTTTATTTTATCTCAAAAGGGCCCAGCTGGAACGCGTCATGGACCTGTGCGACAGCTGCCTAACCCTTTTGGAAGTGCTAATGATGCATGCGAGGCAGGACTGTCCAGGACCGGATGATCCAGATTCTGTCTCCTGGGATCTGGGGGACTGTGGAGAAGACATGGTGTCTGAGATCCATAGAGGCTCCGCCCTCGAGCCATTCCCTACATGCAAGGGCGAAGGGTCAAAGGGCAAATTTGAGCGGAACGTTCTGCCCTCAGCCCAGGCCAACGGGGTGCGGGGTGTGGGGGGGGTGCTGCGTCGCGGTCGGAGGCACTTTCACAGGAAGTGGAAAAGCGTCCTCCTGGGAACGGCCACATCCAGCTGGATGAAGTGGGTGTCAGTCACAGCCCCGTCTACCAAACCGCCGTTCTCAATGGTGAGTAGAGGAAACAGCCCCGCCCCAGTGGGGTCTACCCACCTATCCGCACCCGTGGCATCCAGTGGTGTCGGTGAGTCTGTCTCTACAGACAAGGGCGAAAGGTCAAAGGGACAGTCCAGACTGAACATTCAACCCTCACCCGGCGCTTCTGCATCCATCACATCGAGGTCCTTAGTCTGTCTGATTGGAGAGCAGACAGCAGATCTTCTTGAGACAAGTATGAAAAACAAGATTCAAGGAATGGCCAACTCGGACAGTCTGGTGAAGGGAGCACCTGACACAGCCTGTTCTACCCAACCACCACAGGAAAAGGGCCCCGACCCTATGACGTCTACCCCCCTATCCAACCCTGTGGCGTCTAGTGGTATTGGGGAGTCTGTCTCTACAGACAAGGGCGAAAGGTCAAAGGGCAAATTTGAGCGGAACGTTCTGCCCTCAGCCCAGGCCAACTGGGTGCGGGGTGTGGGGGGGGTGCTGCGTTGCGGTTGGAGGCACTTTCACAGGAAGTGGAAAAGCGTCCTCCAGGGAACGGCCACATCCAGCAGGGACTGTCTGGTGAAGTGGGTGTCAGTCACAGCCCCGTCTACCAAACCGCCGTTCTCAATGGTGAGTAGAGGAAACAGCCCCGCCCCCGTGGGGTCTACCCACCTATCCGCACCCGTGGCATCCAGTGGTGTCGGTGAGTCTGTCTCTACAGACAAGGGCGAAAGGTCAAAGGGACAGTCCAGACTGAACATTCAACCCTCACCCGGCGCTTCTGCATCCATCACATCGAGGTCCTTAGTCTGTCTGATTGGAGAGCAGACAGCAGATCTTCTTGAGACAAGTATGAAAAACAAGATTCAAGGAATGGCCAACTCGGACAGTCTGGTGAAGGGAGCACCTGACACAGCCTGTTCTACCCAACCACCACAGGAAAAGGGCCCCGACCCTATGACGTCTACCCCCCTATCCAACCCTGTGGCGTCTAGTGGTATTGGGGAGTCTGTCTCTACAGACAAGGGCGAAAGGTCAAAGGGCAAATTTGAGCGGAACGTTCTGCCCTCAGCCCAGGCCAACTGGGTGCGGGGTGTGGGGGGGGTGCTGCGTTGCGGTCGGAGGCACTTTCACAGGAAGTGGAAAAGCGTCCTCCAGGGAACGGCCACATCCAGCAGGGACTGTCTGGTGAAGTGGGTGTCAGTCACAGCCCCGTCTACCAAACCGCCGTTCTCAATGGTGAGTAGAGGAAACAGCCCCGCCCCCGTGGGGTCTACCCACCTATCCGCACCCGTGGCATCCAGTGGTGTCGGTGAGTCTGTCTCTACAGACAAGGGCGAAAGGTCAAAGGGACAGTCCAGACTGAACATTCAACCCTCACCCGGCGCTTCTGCATCCATCACATCGAGGTCGACCATAGTCCGTCTGATTGGAAAGCAGACAGCAGATCTTCCTGAGACAAATATGAAAAAAAAGATTCAAGGAATGGCCAACTCGGACAGTCTGGTGAAGAGGGCACCTGACACAGCCCGTTCTACCCAACCACCATGGGAAAAGGGCCCCGACCCTATGACGTCTACCCCCCTATCCAACCCTGTGGCGTCTAGTGGTAGTCATCATATGTCAACTGACTGTGTTGCAGACCCGCTTTTCAAAGGAAGTCGTGCCTTTAGTGAAGCCTTAAAAATAAAATGTGCCGTCTTTGAACAACTGCCAGCGCTAAACCAGGAAAGGCCTCTTGTCCCATATGGACTGGAGAACTGTCTGGTGAAGTGGGTGTCAGTCACAGCCCCGTCTACCAAACCGCCGTTCTCAATGGTGAGTAGAGGAAACAGCCCCGCCCCCGTGGGGTCTACCCACCTATCCGCACCCGTGGCATCCAGTGGTGTCGGTGAGTCTGTCTCTACAGACAAGGGCGAAAGGTCAAAGGGACAGTCCAGACTGAACATTCAACCCTCACCCGGCGCTTCTGCATCCATCACATCGAGGTCGACCATAGTCCGTCTGATTGGAAAGCAGACAGCAGATCTTCCTGAGACAAATATGAAAAACAAGATTCAAGGAATGGCCAACTCGGACAGTCTGGTGAAGAGGGCACCTGACACAGCCTGTTCTACCCAACCACCACGGGAAAAGGGCCCCGACCCTATGACGTCTACCCCCCTATCCAACCCTGTGGCGTCTAGTGGTATCGGGGAGTCTGTCTCTACAGACAAGGGCGAAAGGTCAAAGGAGCAGTCCAATCTGAACATTCAACCATCACCCAAAGCCCCCTGGTTGCCGGAACTAGAGGTACGTCTCCGTCGGAAGCACGTTCTCGGGCTGTGGAGACGAGCCGTTCGGACGGTCTGCATTATTGGGAGGCTGCTGCCAGACAGGCTCAAACAGGTGACCCGCAGTGACGAGATACGTCATCAGAGACCTCTTGTCCCACACGTTCTGAATGGCAAGAAATATCCAACGCAGATGAAAAGTTCCCAGCACGCTAACAGCCAGGCCGGCGATTCTACATCCATCACATCGAGGTCGACCATAGTCCGTCTGATTGGAAAGCAGACAGCAGATCTTCCTGAGACAAATATGAAAAAAAAGATTCAAGGAATGGCCAACTCGGACAGTCTGGTGAAGAGGGCACCTGACACAGCCCGTTCTACCCAACCACCATGGGAAAAGGGCCCCGACCCTATGACGTCTACCCCCCTATCCAACCCTGTGGCGTCTAGTGGTAGTCATCATATGTCAACTGACTGTGTTGCAGACCCGCTTTTCAAAGGAAGTCGTGCCTTTAGTGAAGCCTTAAAAATAAATCGTGCCGTCTTTAAACAACTGCCAGCGCTAAACCAGGAAAGGCCTCTTGTCCCATATGGACTGGAGAACTGTCTGGTGAAGTGGGTGTCAGTCACAGCCCCGTCTACCAAACCGCCGTTCTCAATGGTGAGTAGAGGAAACAGCCCCGCCCCCGTGGGGTCTACCCACCTATCCGCACCCGTGGCATCCAGTGGTGTCGGTGAGTCTGTCTCTACAGACAAGGGCGAAAGGTCAAAGGGACAGTCCAGACTGAACATTCAACCCTCACCCGGCGCTTCTGCATCCATCACATCGAGGTCGACCATAGTCCGTCTGATTGGAAAGCAGACAGCAGATCTTCCTGAGACAAATATGAAAAACAAGATTCAAGGAATGGCCAACTCGGACAGTCTGGTGAAGAGGGCACCTGACACAGCCTGTTCTACCCAACCACCACGGGAAAAGGGCCCCGACCCTATGACGTCTACCCCCCTATCCAACCCTGTGGCGTCTAGTGGTATCGGGGAGTCTGTCTCTACAGACAAGGGCGAAAGGTCAAAGGAGCAGTCCAATCTGAACATTCAACCATCACCCAAAGCCCCCTGGTTGCCGGAACTAGAGGTACGTCTCCGTCGGAAGCACGTTCTCGGGCTGTGGAGACGAGCCGTTCGGACGGTCTGCATTATTGGGAGGCTGCTGCCAGACAGGCTCAAACAGGTGACCCGCAGTGACGAGATACGTCATCAGAGACCTCTTGTCCCACACGTTCTGAATGGCAAGAAATATCCAACGCAGATGAAAAGTTCCCAGCACGCTAACAGCCAGGCCGGCGATTCTACATCCATCACATCGAGGTCGACCATAGTCCGTCTGATTGGAAAGCAGACAGCAGATCTTCCTGAGACAAATATGAAAAAAAAGATTCAAGGAATGGCCAACTCGGACAGTCTGGTGAAGAGGGCACCTGACACAGCCCGTTCTACCCAACCACCATGGGAAAAGGGCCCCGACCCTATGACGTCTACCCCCCTATCCAACCCTGTGGCGTCTAGTGGTAGTCATCATATGTCAACTGACTGTGTTGCAGACCCGCTTTTCAAAGGAAGTCGTGCCTTTAGTGAAGCCTTAAAAATAAAACGTGCCGTCTTTGAACAACTGCCAGCGCTAAACCAGGAAAGGCCTCTTGTCCCATATGGACTGGAGAACTGTCTGGTGAAGTGGGTGTCAGTCACAGCCCCGTCTACCAAACCGCCGTTCTCACTGACTAGGAACCAGCCTGCCGTCTCAGGTGTCTGCCAAGTCACGCAGACACGTGGGGCCAATGTTTGACCCCTCTTAGGAGCCCCTCAAGACATAAATAACCCCACGATGACCGACCGGCCAGCACCTACCTACCCACCCACCTACCCACCAACCTACCTACCCATCTACCTACCTACCTACCCACCTACCTACCCACCTACCTACCTACCCACCTACCAACATGTCAAAGCCACTGAGGCAACTCGGTTTATTGATGACACCTCTCCACACATGGCGGTCCAGCATACCAGAGCTCAGTTGATCAATACTGTAGCGAGTGTTCTTCTTCAGCATGTCCACGTATGTTATCATCCAGCACCACGTGTTTCTGTACCATGCTTGGGTTTCCAGAGGATGAAGTTTGAAGCGATGAGGTGAGGACGACCTTTGCTATGACCAGCTATCCTCAGTCTCTACTGATGTATCTTTGTGTTCAACAGTGGTAGAGCAACGTAGAGCTCAACATTGTTCGGTCTAGACTAGAAGTCTCATTTCAATAGGGTTGTCCCATTTGAAGATATAATAAAATATTTGCAAGAATGTGAGGTGTGTACTCACTTTTGTGAGCTACTGTAGATGGTGAAGTGGGCTATCTGGAGCGTACAGGGAAAATAGTAGGCTAGTGCTGGTGATTTCTGTCACGGGCAGCATACACTGCATACCCTCAGTCACCTAATAGGTCTTATTTCATTTCAACTTGGCTATTAACTTGATGGAGCATGTTACATTTGAGCAATATGATGATAATATGGCTAAAAGGTAGGCTACAATATGTCACAGTGCACTGGCTACTGCTATCATGTACAGTACTCCTACACATAGTAACTTCAGTTTTACAAGATGCCACAGTGCACTGGCTACTGCTATCAGTACAATACAGTACAGTGCTCCTAAAATACCTATGGTATATACAGATGCCCTCAGCTGCAGGACCATCTCCTTTGATGATTTTACCTCTTTTGAATACCACGCTATTGTCTTAAAATGCCAGCCCCTAGTTCTGGCAGTAACCGTGTATAGGCCTCCCAAACAATGCCCTGCCTTCTCTACAGAATTTTCAGAACTCCTGTCCATCATCCATACAAATTATGATAAGATTATCATCATTGGAGATTTCAACATACACATGGATACTGAGGCGGACTGGAAAGCCAGGACTTTATCAACCTCCTAAACTCCATGGATTCAAAGCGTATCTTGAATTGTAACCTGGGCTGTTATTTGGCAAGCGCACAGGTGATAGCATATCTTGTGCGTCGCCTATAATAGAGAACCATAGAGAATAATAATAATAACAAGAAAGTACATTTCCTGGAGAAAATGTGAGGTGGGCTAGCTGCTGCAGCTGTATGTAACAGCTACTGCTAGAACTACTATGGACCGCGCAATCTCCATGCACCCACTGGCGAAGACCGTGCACCTCTAGCCCACTCAGGGGCTGAATTGTGGGGTCTGTGGCGTGGACAGTGGCGTGATGACGAGACTCCGCCCCCTCGGGTCAGAGCTGGTCGGGGACAGTGTACCCCTGGACCGTGGCCACCTACCCGCATGCACCGGTGAAGACCATGTGTCTCTAGCAAGGTTATTATAGTTAACGAAAACTAACTAAAATACTAAAACTAGGTGTGAAAAAACATTTTAGTTAACTGAAATAAAAATAAAAACAAGACTTTACAAAAAACGATAACTAACTAAAACTGTATTGTGTGTTTACAAAACTAACTAAAATAAACTAAAATTATTGAGAAAATGTCCTTAGTTTTAGTCTTTTTCATTTCATACATCACCCAAAATATTAGGCTTGATATGAAATCTATCCTCCATTTTTTCTTAGCTGTGCCCCTGCGCAGAAGTAACTTGACGTGCGCCAGATGGCTTGTTTCACACGGAGTGAAACCACGTGAGCTCGCGAGATCAGGATAGTCTCATGAGGCTAGCGCAGAAGAAAAAAAAAGAAAACTAATACTGAAACTAATAAAAACTAAACTAAAACTAAGCATTTTCAAAAAAAATAAAATAAACTAAACTAGCAAACCTGCTTTAAAACTAATCAAAACTAAACTGAAATTGAAAATAAAAAGTTAAAACGATATAAAAATAAAAACTAATGACAAAACCAAAACTATTATAACCTTGGTCTCTAGGCCACTCATGGTCTGAGTTGTGGGGCCCATGGCGTGGATAGTTGCGTGGTGGTGAAACTCCACCCCTTCAGGCCACAGCTAGTCAGGGACAGTGTACCCCTCTCCGGGCCACCTACCTGACTCCACCGGTGAAGACCGTGTGTCTCTAGCCCACTCATGGTCTGAGTTGTGGGGCCCGTGGCGTGGATAGTGGCGTGCTGGTTAGGCTCCTCCCCCTTGGGTCACAGCTAGTCGGGGACAGTACAGTGACCTCCGGGCAATTTCCATGCATCCACCATTGAAGACTGTCTCTAGCCCACTCAGGGGCTGAAAAGTGGGTTCTGTGGCATGAATAGTGGCGTGGTGGCGAGGCTCTGCCCCTTTTGGTCATAGCCAGTCAGGGATGGTGTACTCCTCCGGGCTACCCACCGGCCCCCACCAGTGAAGATCATGTGTCTCTATTCCACTTTGGCTGAGTTCTGTGCTACCACATTAGTTATAAAAGGGTGCCTGTACCTTTAAGAGAGGCTGCACATGCACACAAATTCAAAAAAAGCAACAGCTGCCACCACTCTAATCCCAATTGACAATCCTAGACATGGCCCGCTTCAGACAGCTCTATCGTGAAAACTATAAATGTTACAGCTTATATATTGACACCATAGGAATCCTGAGAACTTGCAGAACATTTCTATGTCTGTATAGCTTAAACACTGTAGGCATTGCTACAAGTTTGAAAAAGGGTAGAAATGCAAAATTTGCAGCTCAAAAGTTAGTGCGGCACCATATGTTTCAATGGAGAGCGCAGTTGCCGAACAAATCGTCATTCCTCAAAAACGGTAAGTCACACAGCTTAGATACTTACATTGTACGAATCAGCACAGTTATGGGAACGTTTCGATATATAATATGTGTATGAGCTGTTAAAACTGTAGGCATAGCGACAAGTGTGAAAAAGAGTAAAAATGCAAAATTAGCAGCTCAAAAGCTAGAGTGCGTTGTCATACGTTTCACTGAGGAGCGCAGTTGCCGAAGAAATCGTCATACAGCGAAAACTGTAAGTCACACAGCTTAGATACTTGCATTGTACGAATCAGCACAGTTGTGTGAACATATATAATATGTGTGTGAGCGTTCAAAACTGTAGTAGGAGTGCCAGCAGTTTACAAAATGTGTGAATATTTTCAAAGCAACTGCTGCCACCACTCTACAAACATAATGATACTGAACATTCCACCAGCAGTTTCAATGGCACAAAAACTACTATTAAAAGTTAAATTACTAGAAAACTATAAAAAATATCAAAATCTGAATACATCCGTTAAAGAGCTAAACATCGTGAGCATTTTAAAGTTTGAATGAAGTTTCTAGCACAAAGTATGAAGAAGTTATAAAGGAGACAAAAAACAGGGAGAATAATAATAAGAAAGAAAGAAAGAAATAGTGGGAATATCACCTGTTGGGCTAGCTTCTGCAAGCTAGCTCACCTAATAAAATCAAATTAAAGCTGCAAGAAGCAATGAGACAAGGTCCTACAATTACGCCCCCTTAAGACTGACAGTCAGGGGGAGACTGACAAGACAGGTGGGCTGGCCCACCTGGTAAATACCAGCTAATGACCAGCCAAGGTTTGTAGCATGACCACAGGAATGTCTTGGTGTTGTGAAGCTGCATGGGTGTAGTGGCCAAGCTCTGTATTGCAAGCTTTGAGGATATGATTTCAAAGTCAAAAACAACTTTTTTTAATCATCAAGTTTTGAACCATTGGGCCCATTCTTTTGAAGCCTCCAGGAGCCGTATAAATTAGATAGAAAAACACTTTTTCCATGCGCTGTGAGCACGCCATGGAAATGCTTGCACATGCTCAGTACATGACCATGAGGTTCTTTTTAGCTGGCCAATCTTTGGCCGGTTTAAAAAATTAAATAAAAAAAGATCTCAAAATGCTTTGTAGCAAGAGAAGACAGCTTGTTTAGTGAAAATCTTGTCCCCGGACCCCCTTAGGGGTTCACATCTTTGTCACCTTTTTCACCCCTAATGAGTTTGCACCCCTACTGCAGTGTTAAGGACAAGCTGCCTCGCGCAGTTTTTCAGCCCTTACTGTCATAACTGGATGCAACATCGCTAAACCCAAAACATGGTGTTGCAGGACATTCACTGAGTACAGTTTATTATAAATGACTTAAGTATACAATCAGTCTTTTGGGTAGGTGCTGTGTGGACATTGATAAATGTCGACACAGCTGGGTGTAATAGGTTATGGGTGGCATCTAATAGTGTTGTGCGTGTGGCTGCATAAGCATTTTGATAAGCAACCAGTTTCCATTTAGCTCATTAGACTAAATTATGACAAACCTGTAGAGGGTTGACCCCCCTCTTGGCAGTGAGTAACAATGAATTACTCTTTTTTTTTTCTCATGCCGAATTAAATCCTACAGTGGGCTTTGTGCCCCCAAGCCCCTCGGTAATTAATGTTCGCAGTCAGGTAGCTGCTTTCCAGCTCAAGTAATGTGCAATTAAAATTGCAGTTCCTTTTAGACAGGCAGTGAGGATTAACAGATAAAATGAGTGTGTAGCAGAGAAAGTTGTTTTTTCTCTTCTTTGCCAATTAACTTTCAGGAGTGTTCTGCACCATGTTAACCATTAGGGGAAGAGAACGCCTGCAGGTAGCCTGGGTCCTCACTAGAGAATCGTTTTACTCTTGTTGGAATATGTTTCGGCCAAGATGGCAGCTCAGGAAAGAAGCTTGCTCCATGATGCAAGTCAGTCACTTTGCTTATATGGACCATGTTTACCATGAACGAACTGCGTGATAGTTATGCCATGATGGATATCCCACAGCAGTGGCCAGGATACTGTTGGGCTCAGAGGTGTCACCAGGAATCTTTGGCCCTGAAAAATATTTCCCTGGATCCCTTATATATCGATCAGCGGTGGCTATATTTTTTCATGTCAGCGTAGATTAAGTGCTATACAAATTAGATGTGTTATTCTGCAGAAATGAATATCAAAGATGAACCTGGTCCTGAACTGAAGTATGGCAGGGCATTGACACCTTGTGGCTGAAGACGTATCACGTTCCCAAACCGTCCAAGGCCACTGAATGAAGAATTATTTTCATCACAATAAGTTCTAACAGGATATCGCTGAAGTGCTTTTGAATTTGTTTGGTCAAGATCTCTCACTCTGCCAAGGTGGTAGAGTCCTCCATGCAGCTCCTACCTTCCCAAGATGGCCGCTCTCTGCCTCATGGTCACCATAATGCGGATGCTGCTCCCTCGTCCTCTTCCTCCAGAGAGAGAGACACAGGAAGTCCAGCGGCCGACCCGACCACAGATGCGACCACACCCCCACTCCTCCCAGGGGCGGGCCAGCCATGGGCGCTCCAGGCAGTGATCCAGTAAGACCCACAGGAGGCTCCACTCAGAGCCCAGCCACTACGACCGGCGCAGGAGGAGAGAGGAGAGGAGGTCTGGCTACTCCTGGGAGGAGCACCTCCACCAGGCCCAAGGGCACCTTGCGCAGTCCAGCTCCCACAAGAGGCTCAGGGGAGGGCTGGGGAGGAACCTCAGACCCACCCCGAGACCAAGAAGATCAGAAACGAGTTCCCTCCTTCCCAGATCCAGAGAACATCTCCACCAAGGACACCTCTCCCAGTCGAGCTCCCACAAGAGGCTCAGGGGGGCTGGGGAGGAACCTCGAACCCACCCTGAGACCATGAAGATCAGACACGGAGAACTGAATTCATGCCTGAGATAAAGGACAGCTATTCCCACAGAGACTGATGTCTTTGTCCCAGTCACTGATTTATTTTTAATGATGACATTTACTTTATAAACTGTTAAATAAACTTTTTGCAATTGTCTTGAATTTCTCTTCAAATTGCAGATTGCTTTTTGACAGATATGGTATATGGTTAGCTTGTAACAACAGAAAGCAGATGTGTCATTGTAACCAGACATGTGCATTCATCAAATATAATAGAGAATAATGCTCATATACAGTATGTAGATCACTTGTTTGGTGGCATTCCTATGGGCGCGTATGCAGTATGTACAATGAAGTTTACGTTTGGAATGAAGCAAAGTGGGTCACAAAACATGGCCCGTATACAGTATACCGATCTCTGTATTACTTTCAAAAATGACAAATTCAATTGTAACGGCCCCCTCCTCTTCATCACCATCTGGCACTCGGCTGCTGGTCCCCTGATGACTATTTCTATTTCTGCGACTAAAAGCTGCACTCTCCCCCACGACACGACAGAGCCCGACCCGTTAAAAGCATCGGTTTTCCATCTCAGCTACCCGCCATGCATTACCAATGAGACACTACCACTGATGTGTGTTGATACACAAAGACCCTGTCCTTTTTAAACACAGTCATCCTCCTCCTCTCCATCGCCTAGGGTCCCGTTTCAATACTCCTCGAATGCATCCTTCCTTCCTTCCTTCCTTTGAAGGAGTCACTGATCTGACCGGACTGGGTCAGCGATGGCGATGCAGAGGAGCACGCCCTTTCACGCCATCCAGTCATATCAGAGGGGATAATTAAGGAATGGGAGGGAAGGATCAGTTTTTAGAGAGTTGGGACGGGGCCCCGGTGAGGCAAAGCTGCCAGCCAGCTAATGCATCGCGGCCCCAGCGGTACTGTGTAGGCTAAGTGCACAGAGACTGGTTTCTCTCCCACACGGGTTCACGGCACTAAGCGTCGCCTTTTACACAAAAACCAGCGTCTCCCTCCCGCTGCTTCAAAGCTAACCGGAGAGGTGCTGAAGGCAAAGTAAGGTTGTGTAGAGAAGGCTAAACTGGCATCGCTGGTATTTTAAACCTTTATCCGATGGGGCTTTCCACTGTATTCTGTGTGCTGTGTTAGATCTGTAGTTATGTACCAAGACAACCTTTAAGCTTTTAGACCTGTAGTTATGTACCAAGACAACCTTTAAGCTTTTAGACCTGTAGTTATGTACCAAGACAACCTTTAAGCTTTTAGACCTGTAGTTATGTACCAAGACAACCTTTAAAGTCACACTGAAATGAAAAAAGCTTTCGGTCCCATTTTGATTCCCATAATTGGTCATAGTGTTCACCTATTCAACGATGTATGCCAAAAAAAATACAAAATTCTACTTTTGTTGTAATCTTATATCAAAATATATAATTTCTTACTTCCTGGAAAACGGTAGGTCACGTGCAATGACGACAACAGGTACCTTAGATTTTAGGCCAATAATCTCACGACATCCACCCGTCAATCAACGCTATCCTTCTATCGAATCTGTCTAAAGTTCTTTAAACCTGTCCACTTGTCAATGTTCCAATCAAATTCCTCTAAACATATGTCCCACCCTCATAGCTTGTTTGCATCGGAAATACGTAAAACTACGAAAGTTAGATGATCTCAAACGTCCGTTTCAGTGCGACTTTAAGCTTTTAGACCTGTAGTTATGTACCAAGACAACCTTTATTTTTTTGGACCTGTAGTTATGTACCAAGACAACCTTTCATTTTTTAGACCTTTAGTTATGTACCAAGACAACCTTGAATTTTTAGACATTTAGTTATGTACCAAGACAACCTTGAATTTTTTAGACCTGTAGTTATCAGTTCGTGTTGCAGCGGCCCGGCTTGAAAGCAGTGCCCACCCATGGGCTGGGTAGAGGGAGCCACTCCCCAGGGCCCCACCGTACTCAACCATATGTCAAAGGAGCCACGATGTCCCAGCGGTGCCCTTGAAGTGTGCCAGTTGTGTGTAGGGGGTGGTTGCAGATGTAGAAAGAAATGGAATGCATGAATATTCAAACAGGTCTGCTGTCTCATCTGGGCCTCCGCTGGGAGTGAGACCTGTCTGTGGAATGGATTGCTCCCCAAACTGAGTGTAGACCTAGAAAGCCGGGATTTATTTGATAGATAGTGTGTGTTGGCAGGGAAAGGAAACCCTGTGATATCAGAGGTTTTTCGGATGTATCGGACACCGGTGGCTGTGGCGGATGAGAAAGTTACCAGGAAGAAACTGAGTCTGATTATATAACCTCTCCAGCCCTCTCTCTCTCTCTCTCTCTCTCTCTCTCTCTCTCTCTCCCTCTCTGGAGGAAGGAAGTCACATCTCAAGGGCTTTGTCTCGCCATTTATGACATGCATGAAAAATGTCCGCTGCCCCCCACCGTAGCCGTACGCATGGGTGGCCTATATAAACCAGTCGACAGGACGCACAGCAAACACCTCCCCATGTGCTCAGTGGGCATACACACATCATATGTCACTGGGCAGCTGGTATTGTCCTGACAAACACAAACACACCCCTCTCTCTGTCTCTCTCCCTGTCTCTCTCACTGTCTTACCCTCTCTCCCCCTTCCCCTCCCTCCCTCCCTCCCTCTCTCTCTCTCTCTCTCTCTCTCTCTCTGAGGGTCAGCCCGCCTCATCACTGTTTTGATTTGTCTTCCAGACAGTGTTGTCCTGGAAACCTCAAATGAGGACCAAACACGTTCTTGTCTATCCAGTCGGAGACCCAGAACAGTCACGATGTCGTTTGCCATCCTCAAATTACTGCTCCGACTGTTGCTTCTCTGGTGACAAATGGGAGTCACTGGGATCCTGGAATTGTACCTTATGTAAGAGCAGAACTATAGCCTGCATCTACACATATTAATCATTCACAAGCACTCAAACCATCAACTTGCCAAAGCAAGTTAAGAAATGTGTGTTTGGTCAATCATATCTCTGTTGCCACTGTATTATTACCATTGTATCATATATCACTGGGAAGCCTGTTCATGTCCCTTCACAATGATGTCACATTTGTAAGAATCATGCGTTTGGGGGATTGGTTGATTGGCACCTGATGGGCAGCAGGGGTTATAAGCATGTCCACAAGCCATGAAATTGGAAGCTGAGAGTGAATACTAATCAGTTGTACACATGCTGAGAACATGAAATGACTTCATAATCGTTCTCGTGTGTTCTCAGTTTGAAGAGTGGCCTTTGGATTTGGAAAGGGGTGGATTCCGCCTTATGCTTTCGATCGGTGCAATACCCCAAAGAGACACCTGAGGGCAGTATAGTGGCATCTCTAATCCTAATTCACACTCGTGTATAGATACTCTTGCTGTATCCTACATGCCATATTGGACTAATTATGATTGATACAGAGATAACAGAATTAATATTGAAATGGCGGAATAGGTTGAAATGCTGCACCGGGGTCCAGAAAATAAAAAATGTGCTTTATTCATCTCCCATTGTCTTCTCTCCATAAATCAATTTGCACAGAGTGAAAGGGTTTGAGAGAACAAGGGAGAGAGAGAGAGAGAGAGAGAACTGACTCAGGCAAAGCCATCATTAGCTTGTACTGTATCTCAACTTGCACCTTGAGACGAGTAGATGTTTTACACCTTCTCCCCAGGTTGTGTGTGTGTGTGTGCATGCGTGCATGTGTGTGCGCACTCGTATGTGTGTGTGTGTGTGTGTGTGTGTGGTGTGTATCCATTTAGATGCTGATAACATACTGCATTGAGCTCCATAATCCCTCAGAAAAAATATTGTACAACCCAACATGTGTGGCCAGTTCTATCTCCAAAGGATAAAAAGAGGATTGTTTCCCCAGCAAAAAGAAACAAAGTGGTATATTCCAAGGTGGTATAGAGGTCTAGGCGTTGTCATATTGGTCATTTCACTGATAGCGAACACACACACATACACACACACACACACACACATACACACACACACACACTTATCTCAGCACACATGCCCTATCTCTACTGTGTAATGTATGCTATATTTGTCAGGTGGAGCTGGAGGAGGTAAGAGGAGTTGGGGATGTGTGTGTGTGTGTGTGTAGGGGGAGATCCGGGACAGGGGATGCAGGAGCGCGGAGCCCCGGTGGTACGTGATGAATGGGACGGTTAGAAAAGCGGCAAATTTATGGACGGGGGATCGCTGCCATCCATCCTGCCCTAGCGGACCCTCGCTGTCCTCAAGGGCACCCCCCCCCCCCGTCTCTCTTCCTCTCTCTCTCTCTCTCCCTCCATCTCTTCTCTCTTTCTCTCTCCTCCCCTTCTTCTCTCCCTCCCTGTCCACCCTCGGAGGGGTGTGTGTGTGTGGGGGGGGGGCGGCGCCGCTCCACCAACACACTAAAACAGCGATTCATTAACAGGAAGTGATGAAAAGCTGTTAATGTAGGCGTATTAAAGGGGAGGCCGTGAGGTGGCGTGGAAAGATTACCTCCATAAATTAAAAGTGGAGCGCATGCTTTGGAGTGTGTGTATCACCTTGAGAATCAGGGCACTCGCCAGGCATAAGACACAGAACCCTGCATAGCCTTAGATGTAGGCTTATCTACGCTGCACAAGTGAGTAGACTAATGATTAAATAATTAACTTCACTGTTGGCTCTAGGTGAGAGGGAGCCCCACACAGGAATTCAGTTCCCAGAGGAACAGCGTGTGTTCTTGCGTGTACAGTACGAAAAGCTGGCGCTGATTAATTATTGAGGACGTGGAGGATATGAAAACTGATTAATATAATTGTAATTGTTTTCGCAAATGAAAACAATTCTACCCAGAGCCAGCGGATTTGAACTCCTCAATGAAAGATGGCGTTCAATCAGGAAAACCTGCTGCCCTGCCTGTTGAGAAGGCAGACAGAGAGAGAGAGAAAGACAGAGAGAAAGAAAGACAGAGAGAGAGAGAGAGAGAGACAAAGAGTGGGAACAGCCCCCGGCCTGTGTGAGGCTGGCTAGTGGGTACAGCCCCCGGCCTGTGTGAGGCTGTGTAGTGGGAACAGCCCCAGGTCTGTGTGAGGCAGGGTAGTGGGTACAGCCCCCGGCCTGTGTGAGGCTAGGTAGTGGGTACAGCCCCCGGCCTGTGTGAGGCTGTGTAGTGGGAACAGCCCCAGGTCTGTGTGAGGCTAGGTAGTGGGTACAGCCCTAGGCCTGTGTGAGGCTAGGTAGTGGGTACAGCCCCCGGCCTGTGTGAGGCTGGGTGGTGGGTACAGCCCTAGGCCTGTGTGAGGCTGGGTGGTGGGAACAGCCCCAGGCCTGTGTGAGGCTAGGTAGTGGGTACAGCCCCCGGCCTGTGTGAGGCTGGGTGGTGGGAACAGCCCCAGGTCTGTGTGAGGCTAGGTAGTGGGTACAGCCCTAGGCCTGTGTGAGGCTAGGTAGTGGGTACAGCCCCCGGCCTGTGTGAGGCTGGGTGGTGGGTACAGCCCTAGGCCTGTGTGAGGATGGGTAGTGGGTACAGCCCTAGGCCTGTGTGAGGCTGGGTGGTGGGAACAGCCCTAGGCCTGTGTGAGGCTGGGTGGTGGGAACAGCCCCAGGCCTGTGTGAGGCTGGGTGGTGGGAACAGCCCCAGGTCTGTGTGAGGCTGGTAGGAGGTTTAGCTCTGAGCCAATGATTCATATGTCTCTAGATGACTCAATCACGGCTAATGAATTGTGGTGTCAGCAGCACACAGTCTCGTCAAACTAAAGGGAATGATTCAGGGACCTGTGTTTATGTGTGTGTGTGTGTGTTTCTTTATGTCTGTGTGTGTTTGTTTCTGTCTGTGTGTGTTTGTTTCTATGTGTGCATGTGTGTATGTGTAGGTGGTGTTGATCATTTCTCACAGTATGTTTTTGACGAGTGATGGGGAGTAGAATTGAATTGCGATGTCTGTCAACCCACACTCTCATCAAGCAAAATAACGGGACTGGGTAAGAGAATGTATGTTTGATTGTACATGTGTGTGTGTGTGTGTGGCTGATTATGTTGTTGATCATTTCTCTCAGTATGTTTTTGATGAGTGATGGGGAGGAACATCAAAGCCCCGGGGGGTCCATGTGGTGGAGTGTGTGTGTGTGTGTGTGTGGTGGTACTGACAGCTGCAGAAGTCAGGGCACCCCCAGGCTCTAGTAGACATCTGCCCATGTTGGACACCCTCGGGGTGGAGGTGGGGGGGGGGGGGGTATGTGTGTGTTGTATGTGTATGTGTGTGTTTGTATCTGCGTGTGTGTTCGTGTGTGCGTGCAAGCTTTCTGCTCCTGCCATCCTGGAGTGCGAGCAGCCCTGTACGTGTGAGATCGGCCGCTTCCCACGCCTCCTCTCCTCTCTCCTTCCCCTTAGCGTCACACCTCCTAAACGAGAGTCTGTCTGTCTGCTACCCGCCTCTTCGCCCGTAGACCACTATGTCTGTCTGTGGCGAGCTGTGGGGCTGAAAGCAGACGAGGTTCAGACAGACAGGGTCGTTATGGAACGTCCAAACAGCAACCGGCGACTGGCGGCCCCCGAAATAACCCCCCCCACCCCCCCCGGGTGGATGTCAGCTTTCTCGAGGAAAGTACTTGAGTCTCTGTAGGCTATTGTGACATGTGGAAATCAGAGATTCAAGCAGAAATCGGCCTCGCATCCAGACGTTGTTGCAGGTCTTCCTTGCACACAGCTATCCATCCGTACCGTCTTTGCCTCAGTGTAGCTACATGGACCAATAAAGCTTTTACAACCGTATTGCTTCCAGGTTCAAAGGTCGCCGGGCACAGTGACGTGACACAGCCCATATTGACCTCCACCCACCACCAAACACAAATGCACACACACACACACACCCCAACACACATTCCTTGGTTCCCTGGTCGCCAGGCTCCGTATTGATTTGATTAGTTGCTAATTAAATCTTGGCAGGCCTGGGCCAGGCCGCAGAGGAGACGACTCAATTAGCGCGGATGTCAGGGAATCTAATTCTAACGCCCTCCCTCTCTCTCTCTCTCCCCCTCTCTCTATCGCTCCCCACACCCCTTCGTAATGAGAAAAGGAGAGATGAGCTGGGCGATGAAAGGGAGGGAGGAAAGAGAGGGGAGGGAGAGAGAGAGAGATCTGGGACTCAGATCTGAAAGCCTTGTAACAGTCTCTGAGCTTATCTTTACTTAAGCGAAACCTCTCTGCCCACCTGTAACGAGGGCGTGGGACCGCGGCGCTCGGCAGTCGATGTCACGTCGGCGCCGTCTGTCTGTCTGTCTCCGTCCATCTGTCTGTCTTATTCACGGCGACCTGGAGGGAGGGAGACAGGAGGAGGAGAGATACAGTAGGAGGCGAGGACGAGGAGGAGGGAGGGGAGGAGGAGGAGGAGGTAGGGGAGGAGGAGGAGGGGGAGGAGGGAGGGGAGGAGGAGGAGGAGGGAGGCGAGGACGAGGAGGAAGGAGGGGAGGAGGAGGAGGGAGGCGAGGACGAGGAGGAGGGAGGGGAGGAGGAGGAGGAGGGAGGTGAGGAGGAGGAGGAGGAGGAGGGAGGGGAGGAGGAGGAGGGAGGGGTGGGTGGGAAAGAGGAGGGAGGAGCGGGGGGGGTTGCAGACTGCAGATAGTCGTCTTTTTTGTTATCGGTTCACGACAGGAGCGCTGGGCTGTGGTGGCGGCAGCGCCTCCGTGTGCTTGCGGCCCGGCCAGCTCCCAGACAGACGCGGCGCCCAGACGTGACGTGATTTACAGGTGCGCCGCAAGGCGTCTGGCGCCGGCGCTCTTAGCGGGGGAAGCTGTTACAGTTTATCTGGGTGACGGTCGGATTTGGATATGCAGGCTTAGGTGTGGGCAAGGCGGTATGCGCGCACGCACGCACACACAAACAAGCAAACATACGCATAAACACACACATAAACAGTACAGGCAGGGACAGGTACGTGTGTAGAGCTGATACACAGATAGAGAGGCATAAATGTTGTGTACAGCAACACACATGCACACACACTCGCACACACACACACACACACACGCACTCACACACACACACACACACACACACACACACACACACACACACACACACACAAACTCCCTCGGGCCCTGTCCTCTATACGAGTCACAGAGCTGCATACAGCAGCTTGGGAGGATGTCAAAAGAGGAAGAAAGAGTCGCACACAACCTGCTCTGCTTTCCCTCGGAACGCCTACGATCGGTCTGACGTCCACCACAGCGACATGCGCACACGCGGTACGTCAACCGCGTCGGCGACACACACACAGTACGTCCAGCCCGTCGCAGACTCATCTGAGGCCAGTTCACACAAGGCAGCGGCGGCCCGAACTTCACGTTTAGTTCTGGCCCGGCTCCTCCTCCTCCTCCCGATCGGGCCAGAGCCAGACGTGAAGTTCGGTCCGAAAGGGAGAAGCTCGCCTCTCGGGGCCCTCTCCCCTCCGTACATACATTATAACCGTGCCTCCTGAATGTCCATACTGTCCGACATGGCTGTCCTCAACCCCCCCCCTCCTTCCCCTCACCCTGGTTCCTGGCAGACCAGACAGAGTCCGCATTCATTAGCAGATTTCATACTCTTATATAATATTTACAAGCAGGCGGTTTATACACTTTTCGGAAAAAAGGGTGGCGGAGGAGGTTTGGGGGGGGGGGGTTGACTCATGCGAGAGGGCAGCTTCGTTAGTGCAGAGCCGCACTGCCCCTGCCAGGGGTCGCCGCCTCGCACACAAATGCACACACAGTGTCGGTAGCACCGCTCATGGGGGGGGGGGAGCTGGCACTGGTAGGCTGGAAGCTGTCTGGCAACCCACTCTGCACGCCCCCGCCAGAGATGGGCTATTGTTGGGAGCTGGGACTCGTACGGGCTGACAGACAGACTGACAGACAGACAGACAGACAGACAGACAGACAGACAGACAGACAGACAGACAGACAGCTTTAAAATCATCAACATCTACAAGTCTCTGCCCTCGCAAATCACACCAGCGTATCTCCCAGTCAGCGTATCTCCCAGTCTCCCAAGCTCCTCAGCCAGCTTTGCCTCATGTCGCTGGAAAACTGTGACGAATCCTGACTTGGCATTCGCGAGCGTCTGTGTTGATAACCGCCTCCCTGATAGATGCATGCTAGGAAAGTTCCCGCGGTCCCAACATCGACCATCGTTGATAACCATGCCTAAACTCGTGGACCTCGTCCAGAGTGAGCCAGTGAAACAATGGACCTTCCGAAAGGCCAACTGTAAACGCTACCGCCTCCTTACCCATAGATCCACGAGGTGCCTCCCACCACCTAACACCAACAACATGGACGAAGCGTATCGGGAACTCTGCGGCATACTGGTGAAAGTGGCCAAAAAATCCATCCCACGTGGACATTGCAATAGCTACAAACTATGTTGGGATGTGGAGTGGGAGAGTCTCTACTGTGCCTTCCTCCGGTGCCCCCCAGGAGCTGAGTCAGACAGACTCGCCTCAGCCCAGCTGCCTAGACTCAGCCGAAGGAGGCAAGAGCGCTGGGAGGAGGCCATTAACTTCATCGACTTCTAAATCGCACTCCGATCTTCAAAATCGCATCACAATTTGTGAAAAGTGGGACATATGAGGGCAAAGACTGCGAATCGTCACGTCTCGTGGCAAAAGAAGAGTTTGACCTCTAGAAGGCCACAACTCCTAGCGGTGGTAACATCTCTGGCGAATTCACACCGGAGGAGTTCGCTGCTGCTCTCCAGCATGTAAAGCCAGGGGAAACTCTGGGGCCTGATTCTATCAGCCTGGAGCTTATACCCCATGCCTTGAAGGCCTGGTTAAGAGCGTTCCTCTCTTCCTGCTTGCGCCAACTCAAGATTCCCAAAATCTGGAGAAGAGCCCTAGTTGTCACAATCCCTAAGCTGAACAAGCCTGAAGGGGACCCCAAGAGTTACTGCCCCATCTCTCTGTTATGTATCCCCTTCAAGATTCTTGAGCGTCTCATCTACGCTTGCGTCGAACCAATCATTGACCTGCTGCTCCGTGTTCTGATGCGGGAGATCGACCGTAGATCAAGTCACTTTGATAACTCAAGACATCGAGGATAGCTTTTCAGCTAAAAAGAAGACCGGAGCCATATTTACAGATCTGATGGCTGCCTAGGACTCGGTATGGTACCGCAGCCTCACCTGCAAGCTGCTCCGCCTGCTGCCGGACAGGAGCTTGTCCGAAACCGCAGCTTCACCCTCACCACCGGTAGCGGACAGCGAAGCAGGTTGCGGCGCCTTACGAACGGCGTCCCCCAGGAATCTGTTCTGGCCCCCCTCCTTTATAACATCTACACCTATGACCTGCCTATCACAGTCTCCAGGAAGTATGCCTATGCCAGGGGCGGACTGGCCATCGGGAGCACCGGGAGCTGGCCAACTGGCCTGGCATGTGCTGAATGCCCTGCCCCCCCGTCCCCCCAGTCAACAAATCACGCAGCACCCCCCTCCCGTCAACAAAACGAAACTGAAAGTGTTCCATCTCACCGCGTCGGCTCGGCTCGTGGCCTGACTTGGGCCTGAATCCCGGCATGAAATATTCACCCAGTCCGGCCCTGGCCTACGCAGACGACCTTGCGCTGGTGTACTCAGCTGGAGACTGGTAGTCTGTGAAGGAAACCTTGAGCCAGGACATGCTGACATTAGCGGCTTAGCTCCGGAAATGGAGATTGAAGCTCAGCGAGGAAAAGACGGTGTTGGCGGCCTTCCACCTTCACAACAAGGAAGTCAAATGTGAGCTCCGAGTGCACATTGATGGTACTGGAACACTCCTGCCATGCAGTGCCGAACCAATCTACCTCGGCGTGACATTGGACAGGTCGCTCACGTTCCGCCGACACCTCCGAGTCACTATGCAAGAAGTTAACAGCTTGTGTGGCGTTGATGAGGCGACGGGTCCGATCAGGCTGGGGCACCAGCGCAAAAACACTGCGTGCGGCAGCCCTAGCCCTGGTCTACACGACCAGTGAATACTGTGCACCGGTTTGGTGTCACAGCGCTCATACCCGCCTCATAGACCTGCCTATCAACGAAGCCTTGCGCATCGTGACAGGATGCCTGCGTCCCACTCCTGTGGACAACCTTCCCATCCTTGCAGGCATCCAGCCCGCTGGCCTCCGCCGTACAGAGCCACACCAAGTCGAGACACCCTTTTGTGCCTGTCGCACGGGATCTCCTGCAGCAATGCAGAGATCTTAACATCAGGGAGGCTGGTTGGGCGGACTACACCTGGCGTGCGGAGTGGGAAGTAAACACATCAAAGCTCCGTGATTTCATCCCGGCGGCCGGTGCTTCCCCTTCCAGGATGGACTTACCCAGACCGGCGTGGGTGAGGCTTAATTGCCTCCAGACTGGCGTCAGATGCTTCCGCTCATAGATGCACAGATGGGGCTTGGTATCCTGTGCAGCGTGTGAGTGTGGCGCCAGGACTGTCCAATATATCGGACACCCAACGGAATGCATGGCCTGACGGTTGTGTATGACGAAACGTGACATGGCTCCCGGAGGTGTGCCCGGATATATAGCCCGGGTGACCCCTCACCCAGACTCTGGGTGGTAAAAGGATAGCCCCTCGGCCCCGAGCCTGGGGGCCGAGGGCCAGACAGGCAGGCAGGCAGGCAGGCAGGCAGGCAGGCGGACGGACGGACGGACGGACGGACGGACGGACGGACGGACGGACGGACGGACGGACGGACGGACGGACGGACGGACGGACGGACGGACGGACGGACGGACGGACGGACGGACGGACGGACGGACGGACGGACGGACGGACGGACGGACGGACGGACGGACGGACGGACGGACGGACGGACGGACGGACGGACGGACGGACGGACGGACGGACGGACGGACGGACGGACGGACGGACGGACGGACGGACGGACGGACGGACGGACGGACGGACGGACGGACGGACGGACGGACGGACTGACTGACTGACTGACTGACTGACTGACTGACTGACTGACTGACTGACTGACTGACTGACTGACTGACTGACTGACTGACTGACTGACTGACTGACTGACTGACTGACTGACTGACTGACTGACTGACTGACTGACTGACTGACTGACTGACTGACTGACTGACAGACATCCCAGGCTCTCTCTCTCCAGCCTAGTCTCTCTCTCTCAAGCCCAGCCTACTCTCTCTCCCTAGCCCAGGTGACAGGTGACTGGGTAGAGTTGACAGAGAGATGCAGGGGCATGGTTCCCAGCCTCTCCCAGCCAATCCTGGGTGTCGCCCACACCTTTCTCCCCAGCCCAGGTGACAGGAGAGCAGGGAAGAGGTGGCAGAGAGGGATGGAAGACACGGGCTATTCTCCGGTAATGAAGGACTGATAAGCCACGGGCTTAAGCCACGTTTCCACGGGCAGGGTTAATTGCGCTCACACAGATAAAGAGGTAATAAATTGTCGGGGGGGGGGGTTGTGTGTGTGGGGGAGGGGGTAATGGCAGGAGACTCCGTCGTGTCCTGTTCCTCATCCATCACCACCGCGGGCTGGTGTGTGTGTACGTTTGTGTGTGTTTGTGTGTGTGTAGGTGTGTGTGAGTGTGTGTCTGAGAGAGAGAGAGAGAGAGAGAGAGAGTGTGTGTGTGTGTGTGTGTAGGTGTGTGTGTGTGTGTGTGTGTGTGTGTGTGAGACAGGCATACATACAGTGCGTATACATACATACATACATACATACATACATACATACATACATACATACATACATACATACATACATACATACATACATACATACATACATACATACATAGGGATGATGGTCTCTCTTTTAGACCAAATACCCTTTCCATTCTCTCCCACTCCTCCTTTTTTCAGCAGAATGAGGGTTTGAGATAATGATTTATCAGACACACACACGCGCACACACACACACACACACACACACGCGCACACACACACACACACGCACACATACACACACACACACACACACACTTGCTTTTACTGCAATCTGTGCCTATGTGAATGTTGATGTCCTGAATGGGCCAACATGACATCAGGAGCGTGAGTGAGATATGATGTGTGTGTGTGTGTGTGTATGTGTGTGTGACACAGGACATCCAGTGACATATTATGTTTGCACATACAGTAGTTAAAGGACATGGGGAGATGAAGGACGTGTGTGTGTGTGTGTGTGGTTGTGTGTGTGTGTGTGTGTGTTTGTGTTTGTCAGGACGACACCAGCTGCCCAGTGACATATGATGTGTGTATGCCCACTGAGCACATGGTATGGGAGGTGTTTGTTGTGCGTCCTGTCAACTGGTTTATATAGGCCACCCATGCGTACGGCTACGGTGGGGGGCAGAGGACATTTTTCATGCATCTCATAAATGGCGAGACAAAGCCCTTGAGATGTGACTTCCTTCCTCAAGAGAGAGAGAGAGAGAGAGAGAGAGAGAGAGAGAGAGAGAGAGAGAGAGTCTCTCGCTAACAGTAAATGTTCTGCTTGTGCATGTGTCACATTTTCCCTGGTTCGTAGGTCTCAAGCTGTATTACACCACAGTGGAATGTTATAAGCAATTTAACAAGCAGGAAAATAACATGTAAAGTGAAATTTAAGTTGCGTATCTAAGTTGCACACTTTTGGCCCCCATCCATCATGAGGTGGACGATGGAGAGAGAGCGAGAGAGAGAGAGAGAGAGAGAAAGAGAGAGAGAGGTGGCTTGGACTATGTCATACGCATACGCGGAAGCAGGAAGTAGATTCCTTTGCTGCTGAGAAGTCATGTCAAAGTTTGCTGTTTTAATTTAGTTTTACAACATCTACAGTGTTTGTTATCGTTTTTCGCATCGGTTTTTATCTTCTTATTTTAATTCAGCAAGTATTTTAACGATCGGACTCCGGATTCTTGACTTTGACACTCGCATTCCCGGCTGGGAATGCTAGCAAGCAAACGGGACCATTTGCTATCTATGTTTAACTTGCTTGCTTACCGGAGGCTATTCCTCCTAAGCAGGCCCAGTCAATGGGCCTTTGCCGGTAAGTCTCGTTCTCGTTCCTAGCTGGACCTGTGTGTTTTGCTATCAAATCTACTCTTCGCAGTGGACTCCCGTGTGGAGTTCTCCTCGCGTGTATGTTCCGTTCTGTGCCATTCACAGCCCATCTTGGCTATTACCAGCAACACTATAGGCTGATTATCAACATACTGTGCTAGCTATCTAATCTCACCACCGCGGCCTCAGTGTAAGTTTCGTCCTGTGCCAGAGCTAGCCTATTTTGCCACAGTTCGTCTGTCACTTTTTCCCAGCTACCTTTGTTACTCCTGTACTGGCAGTGGTTCTTTGCTTCTTAGTGACCTCTCTGGACAAGATGACACTGCACCCTAACGTCCCAGATTGTACTGGATGTCTCCAGCTCAGCCAAAAAATCATGGAGTTGGAGGGTAGAATCTCCACTCTCTACAGATACAGATACAGATACAGATAGCTTTATTTGTCCCCGAAGGGCAATTCAGTTTCTACAGTCCACTGACTACATATACACATTCATACTGCACAATCATCATCAGTGACAGAGGGAACACGATAAATGGCATGGAGTTAGGCAGAGAGCAGAAGAAAATTCTTCACTAAGAATACAAGAATAAATAAAATAAAGAGCCAACAGGGGCAACCAACATGTGGTTTGTGCAAAATAGGTGCAGCAAACTCCTTTCTTCATTCAAGAAAGGTACTCTGCGTTCAGCAGCTTAATGGCAGAGGGAATGAACGATTTGGAGTAACGGTTTGTCTTCCTGAGAGGCGGCAGATAGCGCCGTCCTGACGGCATTAGTGTAAGCTCACTGGACAGGATGTGGTCGTGGTTAGTAGTAATACTTTTGGCCTTCTGGAGAACACGTTTCTCCCAGAGAGAGTTTAAGTCACTCTGCTGGGCTCCAATGATTTTGGAGCAGACTTTAACAATATTGTTAAGGCAGTTTCTGTCCTTCACGGACAAACCGTTCAAACCTACTCTATTCATCAGCTGGTGCCTGACCAGGCGCAGGAGCCAGACCTGGATGGCGGTTGCCCACCTCCCTATGAAACACTGATGGTGGCAGAGCTGAAGCCCTTGGGTGGGGATACGGGCCCTGAGGAGGTCCTCTGGCCCAAACTTGGAGCACAGCCTAAGCTGTCATGCACCACCCCCAAGCCACTGAGTCACTGGACTGAGGTCCGGCGCAAGGACAGGAAGCGAGGGAGGAACTCTTCTCGTGCAGTTTCTCCACCTCCTTTGGCTCTCCACCTGGAGAATACCTACACAGGTCTGAGGAATGGGCAGCATGGTGGCTCAGTGGTTAGCACCGTCGCCTCACAGCAAGAAGGTCCTGGGTTCGAATCCCGGTCGTTCCCGGTACTTTCTGTGTGGAGTTTGCATGTTCTCCCCCTGCCTGCGTGGGTTCCCTCCGGGTACTCCGACTTCCCCCACCATCATAAAGACATGTGAATGAATGAATGAATGTTGGTGGTGGCGCTGATTGGCAGCCATGCTTCTGTCAGTCTGCCCCAGGGCAGCTGTGGCTACAGATGTAGCTTACCACCACCGGTATGACTGTGTCTGAATGAATACTGGACTCTGTAAAGCACTCTGGGTATCATGAAGGGCGCTATATAAATGCAATTCATAATAATAATAATAATAATAATAGTAATGAGGATCCCCACCTGGGCACTCCTGGGCACAAGAGGACCGGGAGTGTGAGCTGCCCCATCCCCCCATCGTCTCTGGATCCTGCTGAGCCCCAAGGCAGAAGTCAGTGCTATTGACAGAATCGCTGATATACTGTCCTTGTATTCAAATTCTGAGATGATTATGTTGGGTGACTTTAATCTGGACTGGTGTTGCTTCTGGTTTCCTGAAGGAAGTGAGTGGTTATCTCAGCCTTTTAGTTACTGAGCCCACTAGGCAGAATCCCCCAAATTATGTTAAATCCACCCTTATTGATTTAACATCAATACTGCTGTATTGAGTCTGTCACATCACAGAAATCCATCTGCATATACCCGAACCAGAAATCCTGGATGAATGGTGAGGTCCGCCTATTGCTGAAGGCATGTGATGCTGCGATCAGATCTGGTGACACTCTGGCCTACAGCACTGCCAGGTCCAACCTCAAAAGGGGAATCATGTCTGCAAAACGCAACTATACTCAACAAGTTGAGGACGTCTTCCTACAAACCAACGACCCCCGGCGCCTGTGGCAAGGTATACAGGCAATTATGGACTATAGGAGCCCTAACAGCAGCCCCGTGGTCATTCACGCCTCACTCTCTGTTAAACTCAACCACTTCTGTGCCCGCTTTGACAGATCCAACACAGAGCCTGCTATCAAAGCCCTGCCACCCCCTGACGATCTAGTGTTCACCCTGTCCACCTCTGAGGTCAAGTCCTCCCTAAGCAGAGTGAGCACACGCAAAGCTGCCGGCCCAGATGGCATACCAGGACGGGTCATTAGGGCGTGTGCGGACCAGCTAGCTGAAGATGTTTAACAACATCTTTAACATGTCGCTGGCCCTAACAACAGTGCCTGCATGCCTTAAAACCACCACCATCATCCCTGTTCCTAAATAGTCATCAGTGACCTGCCTCAATGACTATCGCCCCATTGCACTCACTCCCATTGTGATGAAGTGCTTTGAGAGACTTGTGCTAAACCACATTAAGCCCCCCCCCCCCCCCCCCCCCCCTCACTCGACCCAACATCAGTATGCCTTTCGCTCTGATAAGACGAAGGATACCATCACCGCACTCCACTCTGCCCTCACCCACCTGGACCAGAAAGACACCTATGTCAGAATGTTATTCATCGATCACAGTTCTGCATTTAACACCATCATTCTGTCTAAGCTGATCACCAAACTACTACCCCTTGGCCTGAACACAACACTCTGCAATTGGATTCTAGACTTTTTGACAAACAGACCCCAGACCGTCAGGCTGGGAGACCACACCTCCCCCACCCTGTCCCTGAGTACAGGTGCCCCACAGGGGTGTGTGCTGAGCCCTGTCCTGTACTCCCTGTTCACGACTGTGTGCCTATCCACAAATCCAATACAATCATCAAATTTGCGGATGACACTACAGTAGTAGGCCGGATCACTAACAACAATCAAACTCAACTCAACTCAAACTTTATTTATAGAGCACATTTAAAACAACCGTGGTCGACCAAAGTGCTGTACAGGCAGGGGAAAATAAAAATTACAACACAAACAAAGCACACAAACACAGTAATACAAATGCAACAATGCAGACATATGACTGTCATGCTCAACAAGGGTTGAAGGCCAGGGAGAAAAAGTGGGTCTTGAGTAAAGATTTGAAAACGTCTAGGGTCTGGGCAGATCTGATACAGGGGGGCAGGCTGTTCCAGAGCCTAGGGGCAGCTGCCGCGATGGCTCGGTCACCTCTGGTCTTAACCCTAGTCTCGGGCATGAGCAGCAGCGACAGGTCAGCCGACCTTAAAGCTCTGGCTGGGGTGTGGTGGTGCAAAAGTTCGGCCAACAATGAGACGGCCTATAGGGTGAAGATGGAGCTCCAACAACAACCTTGATCTGAATGTCAAGAAAACTAAGGAACTGATAGTGGACTTCAGGAAGTCAAAAAGAGGCAGACATAACCCTATCCATATCAACAGTGCTGAGGTTGAGCGTGTCAAGTTTCAGGTTCCTGGGTGTTCACATCACTGAGGATCTGACGTGGACTCTCAACACCTCCTCCCTAGTCAACAAGGCCCAACAACGCCTCTATTTTCTGAGGAGGCTGAAAAGGGCCCACCTGTCACAAAAACACCTTGCCAACTTCTACCGCTGCACCATGGAAAGCATCTTAAAATCGCACTGAAATGAAAAAAGCATTCTGTCCCATTTTGGTTCACATATTTGGTCATAGTGTTCACCTATTCAACGATGTATGCCAAAAAAATTACAAAATTCTACTTTTGTTGTAATCTTATATCAAAGTATATAATTTCTTACTTTCTGGAAAACGGTAGGTCACGTGCAATGACGACAACAAGTACCTTAGATTTAAGCCCAATAATCTCACGACATCCACCCGTCAATCAACGCTATCCGTCTATCGAATCTGTCTAAAGTTCTTAAAACCCGTCCACTTGTCAATGTTCCAATCAAATTCCTCTTAACATATGTCCCACCCTCATAGCTTGTTTGTGTCGGAAATACATCAAACTAGTTGTTGATCTCAAACGTCCGTTTCAGTGCGACTTCAACATCCTGCATCACGGTGTGGTATGGGAACTGTACTGTTGCTGAGCAGAAGGCCCTGTAGCGGGAAGTCAAGGCTGCTGAGGACACCGTCGGCTCCCAGCTACCCGCCATCAAGGACATCCACCAGAAACACTGCATCCGGAGAGGGCGTAACATCATCCGTGACCCCTCCCACCCCTGCAATGAACTGTTTGATTCCCTGCCAAGTGGGAAACGGTACAGGTGCCCCCGGGCCCGTACCACGGTCCCCAGGACCGTAACCCTGATGAACTCAAATGCACACACCTAGCACCTATGCACTTTACCATATGCACTTACCATTCACTGTCACTTTACTGGACTACATGGACCGAATTACTGCTAAATGTCTGCTGTAGTTTATAGTCTATGTTGTTCCGTACTGCACGTTTGCACTTTAATTTCGTTCACATGTGCTTTGCCCAAGTATAATGACAATAAAACGGAATTGAATTGAATCAAATTGAATTAATCTTTTCCAATAGATGTGACAGGATTTCTGTCTGCTGTGTTTTTGATTTGGGTAAAACAAGGCCATGCACTGTCTTGAGGAGCAATCTTAGATCTTTCAATACCCAATCCTTCATAGATGACATCACTGACTGTAATAGTCTATGCTCCGTTGAGTCTAATGATGTGCAAGTTGCCATTGACTCTTTTGTAAAAACATTCAATTACTTTGTAGATAAACACACCCCTTTTAAAAGGACTAGGCTTAAAGATAGAGTTGCGCCATGGTTCTCTAGTGAGCTGTCTATCTTGTTTAATGATAGGAACTGTAAGGAACAGCTGTAAGGAAAGCTAAATCTGATTACTTCTTGGATTTAGTCTCTAGCTCATATTCAAATTTGCACACGACCCCAGGAAGAATAGCTGCTACAGTTGTAGTAACTAATGGGGATCGTAATAAACTAAACTAAACTAAACCCAGCTAAATTCTGTGGTGCACTGAACCTAACTAAAAACAAATCCTCTAGCTCACTGCCCTTGTATATTAATGTGGAGGATTGTGTGGTATCTGATCCAAATTAAATTTGCCTTGCTTTTAATAAGTACTTCTCTGTGGCAGGGCACTTATTTGATAGGTTGTATACTGGGCTGGCTCCCTTGGACGCTGACTCTGGTTGCATTCCCACTTTGGAACATGTCTCTCATTTCTCCTTTCAGCGCTTTACACCCGGCAAAACTCTAGGAATCTTGCAATCCATAGATCCTAAGTGTTCTACTGGTGAGGACAATCTAGATTCATTTTTTATAAAACTGGCAGCCCCAGTCATTAGTGAGCCATTGTCATACATTTTTAATCTCTCCATTGCATCTGATATAGTTCCGCAGGTTTGGAAATCTGCTCGGTCCCTTTGCACAAAGGGGATGATAGGGATAAGCTGAACAACTATTGTCCTATCTCAAGGTTACCATGCCTAGCCAAAGTTCTGGAGACCTTGGTAAATAAACAATTACAATCCTTTCCTTCAAGTCATTCAGGTCTCAAACCCAATCTGGATTTAGAGCTAATAATAGTACTATTTGATCTGTCACTTTTGTCACTAATGACATAATCTCGGCATTAGACACAAGGAAACACTGTGCTGCCCTCTTTGTAGATCTTTCAAAAGCATTTGATACAGTCGATCACCAGCTGCTTTTAAACAGACTATCTAGTATTGGTTTGGATTGAGATGCTCGTGACTGGTTTCAGGATTATTTGTCATCAAGGTGTCAGTGTGTAAAATCGGATAACATTCAATCTGATTTCCTGTCTCTAGCTAAAGAGGGGCACACCAGGGTTCGGTGTTGGGTCCTGTTCTTTTCACCATCTATATTAATGATGTTGTCTCTACACTAACTGGCTGTCATGTTCATATATATGCTGATGATACAGTTGTCTACTGTATTGCGGATACTGTTCTGGAAGCCATTGTTAATTTGCAGCTTGCTTTTAATGTACTCCAAGAAGCTCTCACCAATCTGAAACTAGTCCTAAATCCTAGCAAATCTAAGTTAATGTTGTTCTCTAGAGCCAGGACTATTGATTATGATCGACTCCACCTTTCAACTGCTAATGCCTTGCATATTGAGAGAGTCGCGGAGTACACATATCTTGGCTTGTGGTTGGATGATAAACTCTCTTTCAAGTTTCATGTAGATAATCTAGCCTCTATGTTGTGGCAGAAAATTGGCTTCATGTACAGAATATGGATATAACACTCACCACTGTGTTCTTCATCATAAGGTGGGCTGGCCATCTCTTTCTCTAAGGCATAACTATCACTGGTATTTGTTTATTTTCAAAGCCATTATTGGTAAACTTCCACCTTACATCTCATCTCTGTTGGACTGGAGCCTTGGCACCTACCAAACCCGATCGAATGATCAGCTTGTTCTCAGGGTTCCTCGAGTGCATTCTGAACTTGGAAGGGCTGCTCTTTTCCATGATGCTCCTTATACATGGAATACCTCCCAACAGACTCTAAAGCTTGAGGTCATCCCTTCAGTCACGGAGTTTAAGTCCATGGCTCTAGAGCTATGTACTTCAACCTGTAACTGTTTTTAATTATTAATATTGTACATTGCATTTGTTTTGTTGATTTGTGTCTCTGTGTAAACTTGTCATCACTGTAAATGAGGGAAACCTCAGTGCTTCACGAGTATAAATAAAGGTTTGAAATGAAATGAAAATGAGGTGCAATAATGGTTAAAACCACTAATTTGAGCTAACCTGAAGTGCCTGAAGTCTACCTCTATGGAAATGGAGGTGGGAAGAAGAGCTGGACAGGAGAAAGGAGAAGAGATGAGAGCAAAGAGAAGAGAAGACAAAGAAAGAACCAGGGCAGGGGAGAGCGGAGCAGGGTATGGGGTTTCAGCGTAGGGAAGAGACGACACCTGATAGCTGGGAAGGGAAGCGGCAAAAGACAAAAACAAAATGGGAGGGAAAAAGACGATGAAGAGAGAAGATACAAACAAAAGGACTCTGACGTGCTAAAGATCTAGAAATATACCAACGGGACAGGGCTGAGTTTCCCAGAGGCATCGTAGCATTACGTTCATCAACTCAGCCCAGGACAGTTTAAAAAGCCATTTGTTGTGATGGCTAAACCGTTAAAGAAGCCGGCACGTTTGTCTTTCTATCTATCTACAATATCTCTATCTATCTCTCTCTCTATCTTTCTCTCTATCTCTCTCTATCTCTCTCTCCCAGCCACTCTCTCTCTCCCTCCTCTGTCTACCTGGGTGCCCACACCGTGTCTCTAGTAGTCCCATTCTTCACAGTAATAAATCCTGCTGTGACATTTCAGCCTGCTCATCCTGTATAAACACACCCACACACACACACACACACACACACACACACGCACACACAGGCAGGCAGCTCTGAATTAAGAAGGAGGGAGGAGAGGCAGTAATGTCACCACACTTTACCTCAACCACCATTAATCTTCATTTTAAGAATTATATCTTCCACCCACACGCGCACACAAACACACACACACACACACACGCACGCACACACACACACAAACACACACACACTGTTTGACTTACAAGCAAAAATGGACAGGGACACTGAGAAAAAAGTTTGGTATGGATGGATGGATGGATGGATGGATGGATGGATGGATGGATGGATGGATGGACAGATTGAAGGATGGATGGATGGACGGACGGACGGACGGACGGACGGACCAAAGGGTGGACGGACGGACGGACGGACGGACCAAAGGGTGGACGGATGGATAAACTAACCAGCATCAGAAGCGTGTGGAGACTCCATATGCTTGGGAAGGGAACGCTAGTGAAAGATTGTTCTATTGTATGACGCATGGGGACATTGTGTCTCGAAGCCTGAGTAAACGATACGTTGAATAACCTTTTTCTTTCTGCATGCAAGATTATTTAACGGTAACTACTGCATAACAGAGACCTATATGCATCAGTGTTGCAGTATGGTGCTGCAATCTCTTACTGCAATCTACTGCGTAAGAACAACTCTATCATTGAAGATACTTTACCTCATTTATTTTCTCCTCTCTCCCTCTCTCTCTCTCTTCCTCTTTCTCTCTCTCCCTCTCTCTCCCTCTTTCTCTCTTCCTTCTTGTCCTTGCTACCCTGCTGGTGTTGTTGCATTGATTAAATGAATAATTGACAAAGTCTGCCCTTTTCAATTCTCACTGGCCTATCGCTCTTCTTCACCTCATCTCTCTCTTTCTCTCCTCTCCTCCTCCGCCTCTCCTTCCTCTTTCCTCCCTTATCCCTTCCCCTCTCCTCCACTCCCTTCCTAAATCCTTTCCTCCAACCTTCCCCTCTCCTCTCCTCTCCTCTCCTCTCCTCTCCTCTCCTCTCCTCTCCTCTCCTCTCCTCTCCTCTCCTCTCCTCTCCTCTCCTCTCCTCTCCTCTCCTCTCCTCTCCTCTCCTCTCCTCTCCTCTCCTCTGTGTGTGTGCTGATGTGCACCCAGTTTGGTGGGGGCTTGTAGAGGGGGTCGCATGGTTGGCCATCCCCCACAGGTCATCCATCGGCCAGACACCAGGTTGTCTTAGAGTTCTGCTGGGAGCTGTCTCCTTGTCTTCCTTTCTTCTTCCTCTCTCTCTCTCTCTTTCTCTCTCTCTCTCTCTCTATGATTCTCTCTCTCACTCTGTCCCTCTCATCACAACTCTCTCCTTCGCTCACTGTCTATCTATGTTCTCACTCTCCTCCTGCTCATCTCCCTCTCTTCCCCTCTCTGCATATCTATTCTCTTGTTTACTCTGTCTCTCTCTCTCCCTCTGCCTATCATTCTCACTCTCACTCTTCTTCTATCTTTCTCTGTCTTGCCCCCCTGCCTCTCTCCATCTTCTCCCTCCCTTCTCTCTCTCACTCTCTTGCTCTCTCTGTGTCTGTCT
Organism: Borostomias antarcticus; assembly: GCF_949987555.1. Taxonomy (NCBI): domain Eukaryota; kingdom Metazoa; phylum Chordata; class Actinopteri; order Stomiiformes; family Stomiidae; genus Borostomias; species Borostomias antarcticus. Next base: position 24,732,445 of record NC_140240.1, read on the forward strand.
CTCCCTCTCTTTTATTTCTCTCTCATCTCCACTGTATAACTTTGCTTGGCCACATAGCTGATAGGAATGTTAAAACCTACCCCCAGGCTCCGTGCTTCCTCAGTTAATCAATGGCTGTGTTTGAGCTCTGGCCCCGAGTATGCGAATGTGAAAATCTGGCCACACAAAGCTTTGGTTGTTGGGGAGAATATAGATTTAGTTTCCTGCTCAAATGTTTCTGTTACTTTGAGAGAGGATTACATGGAGTGGACTATACTGGTACAAGGACAGTTTCCCACCACACAGAGCAGGTCTAGGTGAAGCCCTATGGTCATCTCCATTGACATTATTGTCTATCCTAGACAGAGTCGGTCCTAGACTTGTTCTGTGATTGGGCCCTATAGTGTTGATGTCATCAATGATGGCCCACATTGGAATAGAAACCTCAAATTCGGAATACTTGAAAATTGTTTCCCACTGGACAAAACCTCCCCTGCAAGGTGTCATATGAGGCCTTGTGGGAGCCCGGCCCACTCCCTGTTTAGTGAGGCAGGCTGAGTTTAAAGAGAGAAAATGGGAAAATCCTAAGAGATGCCAGCTGACAATCAGGTGAGGTATCAAATTTTGTTAGCGGGCGCTAGGGGATAACTGTCGCTAACAGTAAACAGTATGTCATGGTCCGGTCCTCTCCTCTTAGTTAAGGATCTTCAGACCGGGGGACGTAACTCCTCCCCACAAACACACACACACACACACAAACAAACACACACACAAACACACACACACACACACACACACACCAGTGCTTCGACCGGGTCCCTGGTGACAGAAGATCGATGGGGACGGTGACTTATTTCCGCGGGTATTGATAGCGAAGGTTTGGATGGCACCGGCTGCCCTCTGTGGGACTCTGGCGGACTCTTGTGATGAAGCATGGTTGTGTGTGTGTGTGTGTGCAGGCCAGTGTTTATCACTGATCACATTGACTGGTGGTGAGTACACTGACCCTGGCTGGGCTCAGGATATACAAGGGCTTGGATACCCAAGATGGCTGCTATGGTGTGTTGGTGCGCCCTGTTCTGTGTTGTTTTTTCGTTATATTTTGTGCTGTTTTGTACTGTGTGTACACTGACTGCACTACTTTTTGTATATTGCTCTTTTACTTAGCTTATCCTTTTTTGGCACTAGTATTTTGTACTCGCTCTTTGCACTGTCCTGTCTCGTCCCTGCACCCTGTCCAATGTTGCCTCAATGTTACGGACCACGACCGAAAGCATATTCCTATTAGGTTTAAAAACTACATAGCAATAAACAAATTCTGATTCTGATTATGATGCGGATGGATGGATGGATGGATGGATGGATGGATGGATGGATGGATGGATGGATGGTCGAGTGGATGGATGGATGGATGGATGGGTGACTGGATGGATGGATGGATGGTCGAGTGGATGGATGGATGGATGGATGGATGGATGACTGGATGGATGGATGCATGGATGGATGGCTGACTGTGTGTGGCTGGCTGACTGGCTGGCTGGGTGGATGGATGAGTGACTGGATCTGTGGTTGTGTGACTGGCTGGCTGGCGTGCTCTGTGATAATACTGACCCTGGCTGGCCTTATGCTGGCTGACCTAGCTGAATAACCAGCCAACTGGCTCTCTGACAAAAGTGAGCAAGGTTGGAGTGGGTGACCTGATCTGACCAGGGTTGCAACTCCGAGGTTGTTGGTCCAATTCCCACTGGGGCCATAAGCAAAAGGGATGTACAAATCACTGTGTTGGTTAAAATACAGTATTGATGGATTCAAAACACCAACATGATTCAGATGGTAAAATTGAAACACTGTTTTTGTACACATCAAAACACACAAAACACTTCATAGCAGTATTTTGTACAGGTAGATAATGTACTGTAACACATTAACTATATGAGCATTATGCATATTTACTATCTTCACACTGCACCTAGAACAGAAACACCAGGAAGGACATCTCTATCACCAGGGAGGACATCTCTAACACCAGGGAGGACATCTCTAACAGGAAGGACATCTCTAACACCAGGAAGGACATCTCTAACACCAGGAAGGACATATCTAACAGGAAGACATCCCTTACATCAGGAAGGACATCTCTAACACCAGGAAGGACATCTCTAACACCAGGAAGGACATATCTAACAGGAAGACATCTCTAACATCAGGAAGGACATCTCTAACCGGAAGACATCTCTAACACCAGAAGGACATCACTAACACCAGGAAGGACATCTCTAACACCAGGAAGGACATCTCTAACAGGAAGACATCTCTAACATCAGGGAGGACATCTCTAACAGGAAGGACATCTCTAACACCAGTAAGGACATCTCTAACAGGAAGACATCTCTAACATCAGGGAGGACATCTCTAACAGCAAGGACATCTCTAAGAGGAAGACATCTCTAACACCAGAAGGACATCGCTAACACCAGGAAGGGCATCTCTAACAGGAAGACATCTCTAACAGGAAGACATCTCTAACACCAGGAATGACATCTCTAACACCCAGAAGGATATCTCTAACAGGAAGACATCCCTAACAGGAAGACATCTCTAATAGGAAGGACATCTCTAACCACAGGGAAGAACATCTCTAAGACCCGGAAGGACATCTCTAACAGGAAGAGCATATCTAACACCAGAAAGGACATCTCTAACACAAGAAGGACATATCTTCTCCAGAGCAGAAACACCAGGAAGCACATCTCTTTTCCCTCCCTGGTGGATTCACCCAAGCGTGCAGCCTAGCAGCATGTCGTCTCCGGGAGAGTAAAAGCCTCAGCCTCCAGCACTACCACCACTCACGCACCTTGTACCGCTGTAGCAGGTGTAGTCTCGGCTG